>NW_006436298.1:36976136-37030509 GCF_000325575.1 Pteropus alecto | reverse complement strand
TTTAAAAAAAGATTTGATTGATGTATACACTGAAAACTATAAACTGTTGTTGAAATTAAAGAGAGGGACAAAAATAAATGGAAAGACATTCAGTGCTTAGGGATTGAAAAATGTAATATTGTTAAAATGTCAATACTATCCAAAGTGATCTGCAGATTCAATGCAATCTCTGTAAAATTCCAACAATATTATTTGCGTAAATAGAAAAATCCATGCTAAAATTCATGTGGAATCTCAAAGGACATTGAATAGCTAAACAATCTTGAAAAAGAACAAAGTTGGAGATCTCACATTTCATGACATCAAAACTTACTACAAAACCATGGTAATCAAAACAGTGTGGTACCGACATAAAGACAGACATATAAAACAATGGAATAGAACAGGGAGCTCAGAAACAAATCCTCTCATATATGGTCAAATGATTTCGACAAGGATGCCAAGACCATTGAATGGAGAAAGGATAGTCTTTTCAATCAATGGTGCTAGGAAAAATAGATATCCATATGCAAAAAAACTAAGTTGGGCCCTTACCTTAAACCATATACAAAAATTCACTCAAAAATGGATAAAAACCCAAAACATATGAGCTAAGACTAAAAAACCCTTAGAAGAAAATGTAGAGAAATTCTTCACGACATTGGATTTGGCAGTAATTTCTTGGGTATGACAGCACAGGCAACAAAAGAATAGATAAGCTGGACTTCACCAAAATCAAAAACATTTGTGCATCAAAGGATACTATAACGAAATAAAAAGGTAACCCACAGAATGAGAGAAAACATTTGCAAATATATATTTGATAAGGGATTGATATCTAGAATTCATAAAGAACTCTTATAACTCAACAACAATAAAACAACCAGATTAAAAAATGGGCAAAGGACTTGAATAGACATTTCTTCAAAGAAGATGTACAAATGGCCAATAAGCACATGCAAAGATGCTCAATGTCACTAGTTATTAGGGAAATAGAGACCCACACAACAATGAGATACTACCACTTTACACTCATTAGGATGGTTACTATTTAAAACAAAATAAAACAAAAATAAAAAAACAAAATAAAACAAAACAGAAAATAATTTGTGTTTTCAAAGATATAAAGAAACTGAAACACTGTGAACTGTTGGTAGGAATGCCAAAAGTGTAGCTGCTATAGACAACAGTATGGCAATTCCTCAAAAAATTAAAAAGAATTATCAAATTATCCGGCAATTCTACTTCTGGGTACACAGCCAAAAGAAAGGACAGTGAGGACTTATAAACAAAATGTGGTGTACATACAATGGAATATTATTCAGCCTTAAAAAGGAAGCAAATACTAACACATGGATGAGCTCTGAAGACATTAAGCTAAGTGAAATAAGCCAGTCACAAAAGGACAAATATTGTATGATTCCTCTTATACGAGGCTCCAAGGGTAGTCAAATTTATAAAGATAGAAAATAGAATGGTGGTTGAGGGACGAAGATAATGGAGTGTTATTGATTAATGGGTATAGAGTTTTGGTTTTGCAGGATGAAGAAAGTTCTGAAGGTGATGATTGCACAACAATATGAATATGTTTGGTATCACTGAACTGTACACTTGAAAGTAATTAAAATAAGACATTTTGTTATGTATATTTTACCACAATAAAAGAATCTGATTAAGTGCACAATCTAACTCTCTTATCCTAGGCAAGTACAACTTGAAGTCCTTGTTTCTTTCTTTCTCCACAGTCTTTCTCTTAGCTCTGCTATTAATGATACTGTTGCAGATTAATTGTCCTAATATTTACTCTGCAGCAGATTCTCTTCTGACCACTTCCACTATTACTTTCTGTGCTAATGAATTCATCTTTTGAGTTACAACTATTTACTAATTGTATAATATATACAGGGCCCTGTGTGTGGTGCTATGGAAAATACAGCAGAATATGGGCCCAGTGAGTTGCAGCAATGCCCTGACAAGATAGGGCACATGGGATGCAGAGCACTATCTCCAAAGAAAAATGATGCTTCTACATCCATGGTGAGTGGTATAGACCAAAAGCGTGTTAGAAATTCGAAGAGAGAAGTAGGGGAGATGGAGTTGAAGCAAACTTTGGAGAATGGGAAGCACTGAACTGAAGGGACACTTCATGAGTTAACTATTAACATATGAGTTTCTCAACCTTGGCACCACTGACACTTAGAACTGTACTATTTTTGTGGTGGTGAGCTGTCCTCTAGATTGTAGGATGCTTAGAAGCATCCCTGGCCTCTATACACTTGATGACAGTCCAGCTGGAACAATCAAAATTGTCTCCAGAAATTTCAAACATCCCCTGGAGGGCAAAATAAACCCCATCCCACTTTAGAACCACTGATATATGGAACTTGTCCCTGAGCCAGGAAAGATATCAGTTTGTCCAGAGCAGAAAGTGTCTTTCATTTAGGTATTCCAAGTGTCAGTTTTGGCATCTGATACATAATGAATGGTTTATAAGTCTTTTTTGTTCATTCCTTTTTGAATGGTGCTATAAGAAAGTTGATCTGAAATCTTCAAAAGAGTTTGGATAGAGAGATCCTAGAAGTAGCTGGACCATTTAGGAACCTTTTGTAATAACTCGAAAAAGGAATACAAAGATCTGAACTAAGGTTGTAATAAGTGGAATAGAAAGAGTATGGATGAGAAAATTTATGTAAAGGAAGAATGAACATAATTTTGGGTTAGGGGGCAATACATTGGTGAGCTGGATAAAAGACAGGAGGGGCCTGAGTCTTACTGCAAAGCTGGAAGATCAGTGTAGATGTAAGCAGAAGTCTCTAAGTAGATAACTGACAGTTGAGTGTGAACAGTTATTGATTATTTCAAACCATGGAAAGAATTTCTGTAGCAAGTAATCAAGCTGAATGTGGAATCACTCTGCAGGTAAAAGAGGCAGGTAAATTTAGACTTTCTTTAGTCTTCTCACGAAAGAAAGGAAGGAAGGAAAGAAGGAAGGAAAGAAGGAAGGAAGAAAGGAAAGAAGAAAGGAAGGAAGGAAGGAAGGAAGGAAAGAAGGAAGAGGGCAGAGAAAGAAAGGAAGGGAAGGGAAGGAAGGAAGGAAGGAAGGAAGGAAGGAAGGAAGGAAAAAAGAAATATAAGAAGGACAAGGAGAGGAGAAAAGCACTGCAAATTTTGTTTTTCTTTTTTTTTGTTGTTTTTGCTCAGTAATATCAGTTTGAGATGCAAAGATGAGTAATTTCTGACTTGGGGTTCTGAAATCTGCATTTGAAACTCAGCATGTCCCTTTAAAAGTCCTAAAAGAATAAGAAAAAAACTGTGCATTTTAATATTCTAAACCATTTCCCCATTTTTACAGAGGAAATACAAAGCGAGGGCAAAATTTCAGCATCAGGGCCTCCCCCCTGGCTCACAGCCTTGGACGTTGCTAAGCTGGTGAGCATCCTATTGTCATTTGAGAAAGCCAGCTGCATAGCTAGATAGAGTGAGCTTGTCTCTGCAACTCCAAGACTGTAATTATGCTAAAATGGGATCTTGCAGCAGTGAGTATAAAGAGAAGCCTTGGAATATCTCTCCTACACTAAACAACTTTATGGTTGAAAGGAAGCAATTACTGAGAACAAGATTAGACTAAGTAAAAACAGCACAACTTTCCAACTTTTCCAACTTGGTTATTGACAGAACTGTGCTGACCTCAAACAATCTTTGCTACCTTCCCCCACCCTGAAGCCATAATAATATCAGTTTTCTAGTCTGATTTATAGATTAAGTGGAAATAATTTTTTTTTTAAATTAACCATTCCCTCACTAAATTTAAGCAACTTTCTAGGTCAGCTTAATAATATCAGTAATTCTACCATAGTCTTTAGGTTCAGTTTCCCTCCCACCAAGCCCCGGAGAGATGCTAGGTATCCAAGTAAGACCTTTGCTACTTATTTGATGCAGCAGCTCTACCTTCCTAAATTACCACTGTCTAGCTGCGGGTAGAGTTGTCTGCGGATAGGACAGATGTGGAAACAGCAGAACCTGAGGGTTCCTCATTTGTTTTTATCTCCTGTGATAGAAGGTAGCAGAAATAGGAAATTGGGAATTGATCAGGGCTACATCTGAGACTTAGAAACTGCAAACTAGTATTATCTACAAGAGTGCACCCATGACCTCCTCATTCTGCCTCTGCTGTCTGCAGTTAAAAATGTCTATGTTGCACTCTCTAATCTTCAAGGTACATTGTCAGGTTAAGAGAAAGTAATGTGGTGCTTGAGAATAGACACATTCTAAACAGGTTGATTAGATAACTTAGCTCTCTCAATAATTGTAGAACCCAAAAGATCAACTTTTACCTAAATTACACAGATGGCAATGCTTGGTGATATTTATCACTCTTCTGGAAGTCTTAGTCAAAGCATAAGACAATAGGAAGAAACAGGATAAGTATTGAAAAGAGAAAAAAACGTAATGATCACTATATGATATGATTGTCTTCCCAGAAAATTTATGACAATCAAAGGAAAAACAATGAGGTCTAATGAGAGATATAAGTAAAGAAGCCAGGTATAACTATAAGCATGCCAAATCATTAGGTTTCTTACATATCAGCAATTATCAGCTGTAAAATATAATGTAAAAAGATTAAATGAGAGAAATTCTTTAAATCAACATATGTCCACCCAATGTAATATTTACAGCCATTATAGAGATAAAGTGGATCTTTGTAAGATGACATAGGAAGATAGATAAAATATTTGATAAGAGGAAATAGCAAGATCCAAAACCGTGTATGTGTGTGTATATGTGTGTAAAAATGCATAGAAAAATAATTTGAAAGAACATAACCAAATCCTTTAAGGTGGTTTTCTTAGGGATGGGGAGAACTGAAATTATGGCTAATTTTCTGTTTATATATTCTGTATGTAATATGTTTACACGACAATTATATATTATATTTGAAATCCAGAGAAGATAATAAAGATTAAAAATTTAAGAGAAAAGTTAAGAATCTTCTTGAGCCCTCCATTTGTTGGATCTGGAAAGTACTTAGGGTTCATCTGCTGGTCAAACACCTTCATTTCACAGAGAATTTGAAAGCTCATCTCCTTAAGACTGAAATGGAAAATGAACAGCTCCCCAAATGGAATCAAAAGTGCTGAGGTTTACTTCATAAATGAAAGTGATTGTTTATTGATAATTGTTAACTCGAGACATATTTTAAACAATTTCTCATTTTCTCTGGTGTTTAAATCAGCTTTTAAAAACATTACTTTTTCTTCTGATTATCAGTTAACTCATGTTTATTCCAGGAATCTAGAAAACACCAAAAAATACAAAGAAGAAATAAAAATAGTCTGTAACCATGTTTTCCAGAGATAACCAAGATTAATATTCTTGTGCATATATATTTCTTAGTTTTTTTATCAATGCATATGTATATTTGAAAAAAAGATCATAGCTATTTTCATTTGACAACACATGGTGAATGGCTTCTCATGCCATTCTCTGAAAGGTCATTGGGTATTTCCTTTCCTTTCTATTTTTTTTTATCATAAATTACTACTGTAATACATTTATATAAAAATGTTGAGTAAAAAATATAAGCTGCATGAGCACAAGGACTTTTTCTGTTATTATGGTTGTGTCCCCAGTGTATAGAATAGAGCCTGATTCTTTGTAGGGACCCAATAAGCATTAATGAATGAATCTCTTTATTTGCCCAGGCCAGTAGGGCTTAAGCTTCAATGTATATAAGAATTATCAGGAGAATCTGTTAATGCAAAATTCCCAGATCTCAGTCTGAATCAGAGATACTGATTCAGATGTCTCTGGAGGGGTCCAGGTGATTCTGATACTTGGATCAAACTTTGGGAAACTGCCTTAGGCTAGATATATAGAAGCAGAATTACTGGATCAAAGCATAGATATTTTTAAGGCCTCTGATTTATATTGTTAATATACCTTCCTGAAAGGTTCTGCCAATTTATCAATTCACTGCTTTAAAGTATTCTCCTTCCTGCTTTGTAACATATAAAACTGCATATTTTGCTGTCTTTCTTCAACACTGCATATTTTCAATTTAAAAACTCATTACTGATTTGATAGGGATGAGAAGAGAAAACGGTTTTCACTAAAAATACAAAAAGTCATAAAAGAAAATTATAGTCATCTATATTCATATGCTCCAGAATGAACTACTCCTGTTCATCTCTTGGCATATTTGTTTCCAGCCTTTGTTTTTTTAAAGAAAAAAAAATCACTATTGTTTTTGTAAAAATGGCACATGCTTATTATAAAGAATGTGTACACTATAGAAAAGGACAACTATAAAGGTTAAAAACTACTCGGGTTGTACCATCTAGAGATAATTAAACTTAACATTAGAAGAGCATAATTTTAGACATCTTTCTATGTGTGTCTGTCTATAGACAAGTGAACAAGATGGATAGATGACTAGTTGGCTGGTGGAGAGCAAGAGAGAAACACTTTTATAAAAATATAATCATACTATTATGATAGGTATGTTACCTTTGACATTACCTGGACTTCACTCTCCCTTCTAGGATTTTGTTAATTGTTTTAAGCCAGAATTTATACTCTTCATTTGGGTGTGCATTTCATTCTTTTCAGTGGTTCTCAGGTTGGGTTGCCACAGAAGCAGAACGGAGGCAAGGAAATGAAGAAAAGTAGTTTATTTCGGAGGAGGTGACCCCCAGAAAGCACTGGTAGGAGAGTGGAAGAGTGAGGAGGGGAAGGGAAGGGGGTGTGGATGGAGCACCAGCAGTGTTGCCCAGATTTAGCCTGGAACCCTGGAACCTTCTGGCTTTCCAGAGAGAGCAAGCAGCATTGCTCTCTCCTCTATTTTATCCCTTTCTCTCTACATCCATTCCCACTATTCCTCGGTCAGAAGATAAGAGAGATACACATACGCACTCCATATATTTCTCTCCAAATTTGGGAGTATTGGTGAGAATCCTCAGGATTTTGATGACAGGCATCTGCAGTTTCTGAGGGTGGCAGTGAAGTTAGGGCCCAGTTTTCCTGTGTATCTAGCTTTCCTGCTCTGTTCTTTTGTCTTGAACGCATGCAATATATGAAACTTTACTTTTTACTCCTTTCCATTATACAGAAGTCTTAGGGAACCTAGGGCATCTTTTGTCATTCTTATTTCCTGAACAACAGTGAAGAGGTAATTTTTTCAGTATGTCCTTCCCCTTCACATTTTTATCTGTGGAGAGAACAATGTGGGGCAGTTAATGTTCTTAATTGATACAGGTACTTTAACAAGTTCCAGTCAAAAGAAGTCTTTGATGTCACCTCCAAGTACTTCGTTTTCCCCCACTTGCTTCTAAAAATTATCTTGGATTCTCTTCTCTTGATTGTCAAATCTCTCAGTCACCAACACCATACCTGTCTTTCCCTCTGGTTCAAGCTAATTGGAATTGATTGTTCCTCGGTCTCATCAGGTTCATAGTCTCAATTTTCTCTGCTTGGAATCTCTTAAGAAATAGTTTTCTCCTATAAAGTTTACATTGGCATTTCATTTTCAGAAATATTGTATGAAGGACATGGAGTAAAGGGCAGAAGGTGACTAGGGAGATTATGACTTCGTAAAGTTAGATATTCCATTTGAAGCAACTCGTACCACTCAGTTTTTGTAACTTAAATCACCTTAAAAATAAAACATTTTATTTTGAAATGTAAAAACTATAGAATAGGGTCCCAAGCTATATTTGATTTCTTGGGAAAAAAAAAAAATCTCCAATGAGAAGCACAGTTAAAAATGTGGAACACAAAATCATAAACATTTGATGAGTCGTGTAAAAACTATGTGTATATGTCAACAAAGATTAGGAGAACTAAAGAAATGTAAATAGTTATTTCATTTAGGCCTAGACATTACATGTATACTTTTCGAAACTGTAAAATCAGAATCTTTCTGGAAGAAAGAAACATAACTATGCATGCCTGGGTAGATTTCTGTAAACATACCAAGCTGCAGAATTTTAAAAAGTAAATTGAGTTGGGGTTATGAAGGAGAAAGAGGCCGTTCTTTCATTCTGGCTGAAGTGAGGCTTCTGGGCTGAGACCTCACTTGTGTTGGTGAAAAAACTTTCCCTCCACTTCTTTCTCATTCCTGTTCAGTCCCATTTTGCTGTAAGCTGCTTTTCTTCTTCTCTCTTTATAGAAAAATCTCCAAATTAGTTTCTGGTTGATTATTTTGCCTAAACAAAAATGATGATATAACTTCTAAAAAATGAAGTATGGTAAGTCCCAATTTAAAAATCAGACCAACCAGGTGGCATCTCAGGAGCTGAGCCTGCTGATACCTTTGGCTCCTAAGAAAAGACACAGCCTGCCTCCATCTTCGACGTTTCTGGCTGAGCAAGGAAACGACCTAAGAGAGGGCAGCAAAGCAGGCTGTGGAGCAGTCTTATGACTGGAAAAAATAAGTAGGCCCGCTTATTAGGTCTCTCTATAAAACTCTGATCTGTTACACTCCTCATTCATTAAATACTATAATAAGCACCACAGGTTACATTACAGATGTGCATGTGGTTACCTTTAAAAACTGTGACTATCTCCAGAAGGAATTGGGTTTGGAGAAGGGCCAGTTGCAGGGCAATGTCAAACTGTTTCCATCTGCCCTGAGAACTGCTGAGCACTGATCATTTATGTCAGGTCTTAGCATTGGGGTCAGCAAGGTCTTTTTCATTCCCTGGCAAGGGAGAGGGAGTGGGGGTGTACATCAGGCCAGAGACAATAGATCTTTACACAGAAGACCCCAGCCCTGACCTTGGTGCCTGGATAGAGGTGACCTTGCAGAAGGCTAGGTTCCTCCCACCCCTAATTTTTACTTTTTTTTTTTTTTTAAATCGGTCTATCTGTCTCCTTTAGAATGTAAGCTCCATGAGTGTAGGAAATGTTGACTATTTTGTTCACTGCCATATTCCCAGAATGAGTGCCCTAGAAAATGGTGTCCAGGTTGAGGTGACAATGTGGAAAGGGGAACCCACAATGTCTGGATAAAAGAAATTGGATGATGTTTTCCAAAGACAGCCAGGGCCGTGAGTCAGGGATTGAGAGAATCCAAGGACATAGCTAAGGATCTTGTTAAAATGCAGGTTCTGATTCAGTAGGTTTGGGGTGGGGCGTGAGATTCTGCATTCCTAAGAAGTCCCCAGATGATGTTGATGTTACTGGTCCAGGGACCCCACTTTGAGCAACAAGGTTCTAAATTCAGATCTGCTATCAGCTACAGTGGAAACTTCCCTGGAGGAGCCCAGGTACACGGAAATGAATGGAGTATGAGAGTAAAGCCCTGGACAAGGTGACAGCCAGGATGGGTCTGCAGGGGCAAGCTCAGGGAGTGGCTGGCATGCAGCCTAGGCTGTGGAGCTTGGCATCTTTGGAAAAGGTGAGGCCTTTTATCTTTTTAGAAATGATCTGTGGCTCAGTTTCTTATGTCCCATTCCATCCTGTGACCTGATCTCCTACTATGCAGGTCAAAATCTCTGTTTCTAAAAATGCAGGTGATTTAAGTGCTGAAACTTCCAGAACTCATCTAAAATATAAACCTACATGCCTTCTCTTCTTTCACTCTTCATTTTTTTCCCATGCTGTTTTTACCAGTATCTATATGTATATTTTACTATTTATCTCTCAGATTTTAATTCCAGGTTTTATGACTCTTACCGTATTAGTACTCGATACTTGATTTCTGATCTCAAATGTGCCCCACACTCCAATGTCTGTGAGCATATGCTCTACCCCTTCTGAAACATTCTCTAGAGATTCCAAACTAGAAATCAGACCTTTGCTACCTGCAGGCCAAACTTATCTCTTGCAGCCACATACTGTAGAGGAGACGAGCTGCTTTTCCCCCATCAGCACGACAGGTGAGGGACCTGAGGGTAAGACCATGGTAAGTGGCTTTTATTTTCTTTGTACTTTAACATTTTTCCAAATGTCCAATAACAAACATTTATTACTTTTATTTATAATTTTTAAAGATAGGATATTTATCATAGATATCCTTGGCTTCCTTTTATAAACCACTATGGATCTAATACTTTATTTAAATCCTTTCTGAACTTATTTATATATATTACCTTTTTAACTTATGAGTTAAAGAACTCTGTAAAAAGAAAACTTTGTACATTGACTATCCATGATAAAATTGTGATGTCTCATTTTAGAGAATTGTGTGTACTATGCTTCGTTAATCAAACATTGAATGTTAGTTAAAATCCTCATAAAACTTGCAAATGAACAAAAAACATATAAGTACTATTCTGCTTTAATATTTGTGGTAAGATGAATTACAGCAGAGAGAATGATATCTATTTGGTGGATGCTACCACGAGGCTCTCTGGACCTGGTGGTCAGGAGCACGGGCCTTGGAGTGAGTGACACCCAGGTGTGTGTCCTCACTTACCACTTCCTATGTCACCTTAAGCAAAACTTTCATCGCCATGTTTTTCTTGCCTGACCAATGGAGATGACAATAGTATCCACCTTATAAGATTAATCATATGATTGTTATGGGTATTATGTAATACAATCTACAAAATCCAGAGTGAAGAAAACTCTACAAGATGAGTGATCCAGTTTCTTCAATAAATAAATTGAAAGAAAAATAAATAAAAATGTTTTGCTTTGAAGGAGAGAGAGATGAAGGAAGGGAGAAGGAGAAGAAGAGGGAGGAGGGAGAGACATCAAGTGCACTGTATATTGAGAGAGATACTGAGCATAGTACATTTAGCACAGGTCCTGGCAATGAAAACATTAGCTATTATTATGGGCCTTCCAAATTAAACTATACAGTAATTTACTTAAATCGAGCAAATATTTTATGACATCCTATTAAGTGTGCTTCTAGGTCCTACTGTAACTCAATGAACATTATTGTCCTACTAGGTCATTCAGAGGTTACAGAGAAAGATAATGACAGACCTCTCTCTTGATCCTGGCTTTGATGGTTATTAGATAGGACATCTAGGACAAATGATTTCTCTACTTCTCTATCTTCTCAGTTATAAAATTTGGATAAAAGTAATGATACCTGCTTCATAAGGTTGTTGCAAAGATTCATTACACTGAATATGAAAAGTGCTTAGCACCATACCTATCACCCAGTAAATATTCAACAAATAGTGCTTCCCATTATTGTTACCATGATAGTAAACATTTTCTCTGCTTTCAATAAGCTTATGATCCATTAGGGGAGATGACATGTCCGCAGAGAACCACAGCAGAATAACTCAAGATCCAAGGTGAGGAACATTGCAAGAGCTGTGGGAGCCCAGGGGAGAGAAAGAACAAACCATGAGAGGTGACTGCCTTTCCTTCTTTAAGATAGAAGCACACCTCTCCAGACTCAGAGGCTGAACTCCTTCCACTCTGGTTCACGCACTCCTCCCAGAAGAGGGGTTTGGACAGACCAGATGCAAAGTTAGGCAGTTCATGTCTGGATCATGGCCAATTTTTGAGGGTGCCCCTTCAGACTGTAGTAGCTGCAATCTCTCTGGGCACCTCTCCTCTCTTCAAACAACCTCAGGGGAAGCTGCTCTGGGTGCAAACCTGAGATGCCCCCAGACGCTATCCTTTGGGTGCTGAGTGTGTCGGGCTCTGACACCATAAACAGTCTCCCTACTCTGTGCCTTCAAGTTACGGCCACGTAGCAGCTAGCTGATGGAAGCCTGGGAAGAGAGGGAAGCCCTGACTGAAGAAAAGGGGGCAGAAAAATACAGGTCATGTACATACTGAGAAAGCACTAGCCTCTGGGAAAAGGTGGATCCCTGGTGTCCTGTGCACGGTGCTTGGAGCACTAGGGCCGAGATACAGTGAGGTGAGTGGGAGGAGCCCTGGACTCTGAGCCAGAAGATCAGGTTGAGTCCTGGCCCCACGACTTACAGAGTGGCCTTGGACTAGTTGCATAACCACACTGGCTTGCAATTTCCTCAACCATAAAACAGGTTTAGTAAGACCTGACCCGAGTATCTCATGGGACTATTGTGAAGACTGAGTGAGTTAATGTATATGAAACATGAGTTATTATATCAGTGACTTTACTCCCTTTGCCCTTGACTTTAGATGTCTTGAAATGAACAAATCACTCAAATAAGTATTTCTACCACTAGCCTTGACCAGGAGACTTGTTCCTGTAAAGGTCATTTACATCTGGTATGTTCTAAATGTTTAATTCATTTATTTCTCCCCTCAGGGAAATCTCTGTTCTCCGCATGATAAAATTCTTACTCATCTTTTTATACTTCAACATAAATACTGTAATCATTTTAAAGTCACTGGTAGGAAAAGCAGGTTTCTTAAAGACTCCATCATTTACTATAAGGGTAAGAGATGACCTTGTCTGAAATACAGGATGTAATTATTTCAGGTTCTGAAAGAAAACTGTTCTTTGAACAGCCTTTGCTTCTCCTTTGCATGTTTCTTTTAAAAGAATTGTAAGCTCTAGCAAGAAAGATGCCACGAAAATAGAAATGCCAACCTCTAAAGATCTCAAGGCACTTTCAAAATGATAAATAATTAATTTTCACAGCATCCCTGATATGATTAATCTTATTTTAGAGATGAGGCAAGGGAAGTCAACAGAAGTTAAGGGACCTGCCCAAGGTTATAAGCAGCTAAACTTGTCATAGAAGCCAGCCTGAACTAAGGGCTTCTTCTTCTAAAAAAAAAAAAAGGATCGCATTTTAGTACATTTACTGAGTATGAACTATGTCCTAGGTGATGTGGGGGTCTAATGATCTAATGGGGAACACACACACACACACACACACACACACATCTAATATATGGCAAACAGAAATGAATACTACAATTAGATATCAAATGTTATAAAAGTAGAGGAGGGGGAAATTAATTATGACTCAGGCAGGGAGAAATATGGGAATATTTTTATAGAGGAGATGGGATTTGACCTAAGGCTTAGAGAATAGGTTGTATGTTGAGAGAATGCAGGAAGGGGAAACAAAATGACATCACTCCAGGACAACTATTCAGGTTTGAGTTAATAACCAGGGTTGCAAAGCATAGGAGACACTCTTACAAAGCAGCAAGTAAAACTGAGATGTATGCAAAGTAGAGATCAGATTGCCAAGGGTCTTGAATTCTAAATTGAAGAAGCTGGATTTTGTTAGCTAGGATCAGCCATTGGTGGCTGAAAGATGGAGATGAAGCCAGAAAGGACAGCAAAGCTGGAGCATGTGAGGTTGTAGGTATTAGTTAAAAGAATGAACTTTATCCTGAGAGCTTCTGAAGGATTTCTAAGTAGAAGAGGAATTATATCATACTAGTTAAGTGCTATTAAAATTATTCTGGTGAGGGGTACTAAGGGCTTGACTTGGGTCAGTGGCAGGCAGTGGGACTAGAGAGGACTTTATAATTTGGATAAAGAGTTCATACTAATGCCCAGAATGAAATAAAAATCAAGGTGAGGTCAAAGGCTAAATTACAGGTGGCTATCAATAGCTCTGAGATTTTAAAAGAAAATAATCTGAAGCCTAGAGTTTAATGGCAAGCAGGTCTCAATGAAGGGGTAGGGCTTGCACTGAGGGGTGCATTCCGAGTAAGGACTACAGGGCAGGTGGAAAGAGGCAAGGTCGACTTCCACAACCATGAGGAGAAAGGGCTACACTGGTGGAGAGCTTGTTTTTTCATGTGGATGGTAGTATGGCAGGGCTGGCTATGGAAGACTTTAAAAGGAGCAAGACTAGATGAAATAAGCAAAAAGAGACACTGAAAACTTTTGAACAGATAAGTGACCTAATAAAAATGACATAACTCAAGGAAGCTTAGTTGTAGATACTTGGGATGGCTTAAGAGACAGAGAGAGACTGAATATCCTGAAAATCTGGCTGCAAGGTGTGGACCCTTTCGACTTCTCTAATTATATGATCCTATCTTCTCAGGGGATGGCCATGAAATAAACAGTTTTCCCCACCCTCAATACAATCTTAGAGTATTAACCGTCACTGGCTAATCTCAACTGAAAAGTTGCTAGAAGAGATGGACTACATCTAGAAAGCTAACCTCCTGTGGCATAGAACACTCGATTTCAGTGAAGAAAGGCCCCATACACCTCAGTGACTTTTCCTGGGACCAGTCCATGTATCCCTGATGAATTACTGTGTTCAAAGGGCATAGTGTGGCAATTTCAAATCTGAGTGATTGTAGCAAGGCTCAAGAGCAAAAGAAAGAAAGCTCAAAGTTTACATGAAAGAGGAAAGAATGAATAAAAGAAAGAAAGACAAGAAGAAGAGTTTAGAAATTGAGTAATTATATAGATCTGGCCTGGACACCCAGGAATGATAGGTCTATGGTGGTAAGATTCTTAAATCATGGCTAAGATCTGAAAAAAAGAATATACCTGTTAAGGGCTAAGTTATGCCACCCCACCCCCTTCCCACCACCAAAATTCAAATGTTGAAGTCCTAACCTTTAGCACCTCAGACTTAGACTGTATTTGGAAGCAGGGTCTTCAAAGAGGTACTTAAGGTTAAATGAATCCACCAGTAGGGTGGGCTCTAATTCAATATGACTGATGTCCTTATAAGAGGAGAGTAATACACAGATGCACACTGAGGAAGGCAATGTGAAGACAAGGGAGAAAAAAGCAATCTACGAGGCAAAGAAAAGCCTCAAAATAAAATCAACCAGGCTGACACCTTGAGCTTGGACTCCTAACCTCCAGAGCAGGGATTTAAATTTCTGTTAAGCCATACAGTATGTGGTATTTGTTATGGCAGCCCTAGAAAATTAATACATTACGCTGGAAAACTAATTTGATACTTTCCTTGGGGCTAGAAGAACTCAAGGACTTGGGCCAGAGCCAAAAGTACAGTGGACTAGAAAAGGAATACAGACTTAGTAGAGAGACAGGAAGAGAGAGGCCCAGGCAAAGAGAGGCACACAAGTCTAAGGACCTCTAAGTAAGATGTCTTCTAAACCGGGCAAAGTATTTAGTTACTGCCTCAAGTCATCTGCTTGTTTTTAGGAGTAGCTTTGTTGCACTTAGAATGGTTGGCCTGTGGGTATTTAATGCTGATGGAAGACGTGAGAGATGATGATAGTTCTATGTCTGCAAATTATCTCACTTCTAAGCAGCATTCAAAACAGTCGCCCCTTCCTTTTTGAAACACTCTCCTTGCTTGTGTTACCGCAAGCGCCCTGTGTTTCTGGTGGCTCCTTTTTAATTTCATTTGCTGCCTCTTCTTTCTCTACCTACATTATTGCAAATGCTGGAGCTCCTAAGGGCTCCATTAAAGGCCCTCTTCTCTTCTCTATCTCATCTCTCCATGTGATCTCATCCAGTCCCTTGGTTTAAACACCATGTATAAATGGATGACCCCCAAATCTACAATTCTGGCACTCCCTTGAGTTCCTGACTCATAGATCCAAATGCATACGTTTTCCACTTGGATGTCACACAGACGTCTCAGGTTTTATGAGTACAAAATTACACTCTTGATTTTCCTGCCCAATCTTGTTTCTTCCCTAGTCCTTCCATTCTCAGATGAATGTTACCACCATCTACCCAGCTGTTCAAGTCAGATCATCCTTGATCCCCTCCTTTCTCTAACCCAATCCATTAGCAAGTGTAGACCATTCCACTTTAAAAATATACCCCAGTCCGTCCCTCTCTTTTCATCACCTCTGCTAACATCACAGTTCAAGCCACTATCTTGCTGCCTAGACTATTGCTAGGGCCTCCTGCTTTGCACATCTACTATAACCTAGTCTTTACCCACAAGCATGTAGTATAACATTCTCTTTCTGGCTCACAAGTCTGCACAGTCTGCCTCTAACCTACAATTTCAACCTCATTTTGCTTTATTCTTTTCCCAGCTCATTCCCTTTCGGACTTTTTTTTTTCAGTTTCTCTGATGTGTATGTATCCTGGATTGAGTTCCCTTGAAATGACTCAGATGCAAGGGGTGATCCAGAAGGAGCAAGGGCATAAGAAGAGTGAGAAAGAAGGGAAAAAAAAAATGTGAGTGTATTTTTGAGATTGCTGTTCTGGGCAACAGGGCTCTAATTTGCCGAGACCTCCACAGAAGTATACAGAATGTCTCCCAGAGATGTCGACCTAAACGGGGAGAGGCTGGGGCATTTGTCCACCAGCTCCTGTCCTCCACAGCCGAGTGTTCATGGGGGTGTGGGTGTGATTAATACTCCTGTATTTGCACACTGCACTTGTAGCAGAAAGATGCTCAGATGCTTGGAGTGGGTGGCTGTCAGCTGGAGGTGAGTCTGAGTTCATAGGGACTGTCCACCACAGCTATGGCTGAAACAGAGGAGGGCTGAGGGGATGTAGCGTGGGGCACCAGAAGCATCTCCTATTCCAAGCTTTGACTGATCTTGGTGACTTTGTACATGCTGTTCCCTTGCTGGCCTTCTCTCCACCCCCTACTCCACTCTGCAAGTAGCTGTATCCCTTCCATCCTTTAGATCTCAGTTTAAATATCATTTCATCGGTGATGCTAATCTAAATTATATCTCCTTTGGTAGTCTCTCTCATGGTACAGTAGTATCTACACAGCATATACACACATAGTATAGTGGTCTCTCACTGGATTTGTGATTACATATGTGTCTGTCATCCACACAGGACTAACTCTCTGCTGTTCTTGTCCATCTCTGTACACCCAGTGCCCGTCAAGAAACTTGGCACAGAGTAGGTGCACAGCTGGTGAATGAATAAAGAAAAGTTATAAACCTAAATACGTAGCCTAGAAACCAGTCTCAAACCTTTCTTTTAGCAGCAAAGGCAAAGAGCCTAGTTCTTCATCAAACCTGTCAAGCTGCTGGAAGGGCTCAGTTTCTCCAGGCAACAGTTGGGACAAAAAACGGGGTAAATTTTAGGACAACATATAAACAGGGAAGGATTCAACAAACATCTGTAGAGTTTTCACTGTGGGTCAAGCCCTGTCTTGGTGAAGGGGATATAAAAAGTGTGAAGACACAGTACCTGCTCATGGCGGGGGGTGGGGAGGTTGGTCATAGGAACTTATAAGTGGCGAGGTGATTGGTAAACAATAAAGCACTAGGTAATATGAGGCCTTATGATGATGAAAGCCTGGATTAGATGGTTCTCAGAAGGCTTCTGGCCTTTCAATCTACGGCATTTATAATCAAGAGGGGCCAAGACCAGGGGGTGTGAGGATCTGAGGGAGATTTTTTTTTGAAAACTTTTTTTTTAATTAAAACAATTTTTATTTAATTTGTTGAGGTAACATTGGTTAATAAAATCACCCAGATTTCAAGTGTATAATTTATCCATATACTATATCATTCATATACTGCATTGTGTGTTCATCACCCCAAGTTGAGTGTCCTGTCACCATATATTTGACCTCTTTTACTCTGAGGGAGATTCTTGAAATATTTCAATTCAAGGGGTATTTGAAAATACTTTTGCTCACAGCTCTCAAGTGCTAACCAGCACTTTGGAAGATGGTTTCAGATATAGAGTGCAGCTGTGCAATTCCCAGGCCAGGGAGAGAATATTGGTTTCATGCCACTTTCTCTATGGTAGATGAGTAGTCATTCAGGATTAAATTGGGCATACTTTCTTTAGTCAAAACATCCACGATTTAATACATTTTTCTTTGCAGTAATAGCCAAAAATGAGTAGTAATGTTAAATAAAATGTGGCATAATTTATCTCTAAACTTGAGACTCGAAAAGGACATTTTTACATTAAAGATATTCAGAGGTAACATTTGCTTTAACTATAGTATCTAGTAGTGCAGGAAATGAGTGTTCAAAAGACTCTAAGAAATAAACTCATTCATTATGGCCCCATGTCTCTGAAAGACTCTCCTGAACCATTACTCAAATGTAGACTCTCCATTCACGTCTTAAGCGTTCATAACTTCCTGGGAATTCAAAAAGACAACATTCTGAAGGCATTGGCATGTCATTAAGGGTAAGAGAATGAGCAGGGGTCTGGGAATTGGGAGACGTGATTTCTAGTCCCATTCTTCACTACCCAACTGTGCAACCGTGGGCGCAAATTCTTCTGCTCTGTTTCTTCAGCCATAAAGTGCCTCCTGGCTTTTCAGATCTAATTGCAAATGGAAAACAGAGAGGCAGTACACTGCATTTGGTTAAGAGGTTGGGTCCCAGAGCCAGACTGTATTCAAACCTGTGCTCCACCACTTGCTAGCTATGTGACTTTGAGCAAATTATTAACATCTCTCTGCCTATTTTCTCATCTCTAAAATGGAGCAATGATATTTTCTACGTCATTGCATAGTTGTGAGAATTAATTGACTTCATATATATGAAAAACACCAAGTACTCACAACATAAATTTTCGCTAATATTGTTCATTGCAGCATTGTTTGTAACAGAAAAGACTCGACATAACCTAAATACCCATCATTAGGGGACCAGTTCCTCAGACTATCACAGAATGAGGTAGAGTCGTACAGTTCTTATGTAAGATCTCCAAGATACATGGTTAATTGAAAAAAGGAGGGCACAAACCAGGGAAGAGCCTGCTCCTATGTGTGAGGTCATTTTTTAAAGGCACACACAGAATTGTGTTAGTGTGTGTATAACAATTTCTAAAAGGACATAGAGAAACTCTCAACAGTTGTTTATCTCAGAAGGAGACAGGTGGGGGCAGGTTAAGAGACATTTAACTTTCAATTTATGCCCTTCAACTTGAATTTGTTACCATATGTATGAATGTATTTTTCAAGAAATAAGCTAAAATGTTAAAAACAAAATTGATAAAGTTGCTTTTTCTGTCTTAGAAGACCATTTTGAGGAATAACTGTGAGGCAATGTATGTAAAGCATGGTGAAAAACTGGGAAATGCTATGTCAATATCGTGCATTAGTAAAACAAGAGTTTTTGGCTTAGTGGGTCTAGAAGTCCTAAATGTACATGGTTGCTGAAGTAAGTAAGTGTGGCTTTAGAGTATTTACATAAAATTGAAATAACTTTACAGTAATATTAACAGTAGATTATACTATTGACCATAAGCAGTACTGGAGTATTAACAGCAGTATTAGAGTAGCCTTGGTAGCACCCAGGGGGTACCATGAAATTGTTCCATTTAAATAAAGAGTAAGGGTCCCTCCCCAAGATTTTTTCCTTTGGAGTCCTAATTATTTTGCAGCTTTGGAAAAACAAATCCAGTCTTAAAATTTCCAGGGTTTTAAGTATTTTCTCCTTTCTCTGAAGAGGTATAACTATTAAGAACATGTTCCCAATTTAGATCCCCTGCATCTTTCATTAGACATTCTGTTGGCAAAAAGATTTATTTAAATGGAAACTTAAAATAATTAAAACCAGTATGAAATTTAAAATCAGGCTAATTTCAAAGGTGAGAATTATATCAATGTTCTGAAATCAGACACAGAGAAGAGAACCTGGTGGGGAAAGTGATGACAAACACTCCCTTTTCCTCATTTCCTACAAGCTGGAAATTTTGAGGCGACCTTAAGGAAACATTGAGTTCCTGCCTTGTGCTCAGTCATGAAAAAGGAGGTTCTGTAACCATGTAAAAGTTTTATTCCATGCAGCAAACACAAGAAAGATCCTCAAGACTCCTTGCTCTGGGGTTCGTGAGCTTAGACACACAGCTTCAGGTCGCCCATGCCCTTTTGTCCCTGCTTTCTGGTCCAGCTCCCTGGGCAGCAACCCCCACACTTGGCCTAGAATGCAAAACCCTGGCAGCTTTCTCTTCCCTGTATAATTCTGCATATAGGCAATCTCGGCCTCATTCACCCTCTCCCAGCATTTCTGCTTCCTGGTTTCTGAATTGAGCATCCCCTGGGGTCCCTGACAAATTAGTTTCCATCTCTATAGTCACAGACCTTTGACCAGAAAGCTGCAAAGTGGCTTTATGTACACTACTGGTCTCATCCATCTGTCCAGTTTCAAGCCTCAGGGGACATCTGTATGGAGATGTGGTGGAGTTCTGCCTCCTTCCCCCTTCTTCCCACATCCTGGACAAATAGAAGGGTGTCTAGGATGACTTCTCCATACTCCTCCCCACTCCCAACCCTCTAATCTGGGTTGCAAAGAGCTGCTTTTCCCCGGCAGGGGACTCTGTCTGTCATCCTGATTTCTTTGGTTGTCTAAAGAGCAAAATGCAGAAATGTTGACAGTGCATCCACCCTTTCCTGTTTCTCTGGAAAGGCCCTCTTTTAAGCAGTGGCTGGTGGGTGCAGTGACCTTAGCCTCTGAGCTGCTCTGGGCGGCTTCTCACCTCTTCTCCTTGCGGAGGCCCCAACCATTTCTGCCTGCTGAGCTGCCTGTGGTAGAAGCCTCACCTCCCCCCAGATTTGGAGAGAAAGATTTGGATGACTGAAGTAAAGTTATAAAGCATTCCTTTTTCCCAGTGACACAGGAATTCAACCACATGACTCCTGCTGGTGTTTTGGAAAGGCAGTATAAGAGAGGAGAGCTCTTGGAATGATGCGGTGTTTCACAGGCACAGATTGCCTCCCAGGAGATTCAGGGCAATGCCTTAGGCCATGTTGTCGGCAAGCCAAGAATGGAGACAAAGAAATCTCCACCCTGGAATAACAACTGGCCATTGAGCTCTGATTTTCACTGGGTTCTTTCCACCTTCTACTACATCCCCCAGGACCACAGCTCAATCCCTCTAATCCAGAGCAGACATTCCTGCAGCCTGGAGAGTTGGGGAAGGAGACTGACAATGAGCAGTAACAAGCAGCAGGGGACGGGGATCCCGTTGTCCACTTTTGGGGTGCAAATTGTGAACCAGTTGCAAAAAAGTCCACATTTAGACTTTGTGGTCATTAAGTTGATAAGAGCTGATACTTTCTAGTGCTGTCCATGTACAAGACACCGTTTTAAGTGCCTTACTTATAAAAAGTCATTTAATCATTATAACACTTTGAGGTGGTTGATTGCATTATTATCCTCATTTTATAGTTGAGGACATTAAAACTTAGAAAAGTTAAATAACCCATGTAGAATCACATAAGTTACGTAAGTTACCCAAGTATAATTCAAATCCAAGCAGTCTGCTCCAGTGTCTGCACTCTGACCCACTGCATATACTACTATATCCAGAGCTTACTGGTTTAGGGCTCTCTAAGGTTCCAGTCTTTGTTTCATGCAATAGACACAAGAGTAGTTTGGAGGCAAAAGAGGTTACCTCTAGCTTTACGCAGAGCTGTTATCAAAAGAACCCACTGTGTGGAAGAGTTGAGATGAATTTCGCTTTTGATATGAAAATGAAGTGAAATGAAATAATATAGAGCTAACCTAGAAAATACTGAGTAGGAAAGGAAGATGAAAATAAAAAAAAGGGAAGGATAATTAAGCTACATTTATTCATTTAGTTAACAAATGAGTGTCTCTTATGTGTCAGGCAATGTGCTAGACCATACGAATCAACAGCTAGCAAAAATAAAAAAGACAAAAGTTTTGTCATGGGAGAACTTGTAGTTTAATGGGGAGGGAGAGTGACTTTTATCAAATAACTACATATGAGATTTTAAATGGTAACTCCTATTTAGTGCTATGAAGGAAAATGCCATGGGGCTTAAAATGGTATAACGGGGGACCTGGCCTAGTCTATCTCCTGGTTAAAATATGTAGGGCAGAGGTTTAATGCATTGTTTCTTTCAGGAGAAAGCGGAAGTTGATTCTGATATTCTTGAGTGAACACATCTTGCAGACATGACAACCATCTTAGTTTTTCACTATAGGAAGTTTGAAAATGAATCATAATAGGCATGATTTTTGCCTTTAAACTCCTCCAACCTGTTCTAATTTTAACTCTCTTTCTCCTGGTCCAGTGCCCCTTTCTCTAAATCACTGTGCCTCTAAATCACTGTCACTTCCTCTTCAGTAGCAGTTTCTCATTAGGCAATTGTCTACTGAAGGCTCATTTGTCAACAGTTCTGCTTTCACTCCTCCAGTTTGGTAAAAACATCTGGGAGCCAGTTGGCTAACCTCATTTTCCCTTCAGCCTTCTGTTTATTCCTAGAACAATTATGTGAACCAAAGGTTCCAACATTCTCCACTGTATATTCTCTCTTTAGGTTATCTATACACTATTTTGGCATTATCTTTTATGATATATAGAATGTATAGTTTCTTACAAAGATAAAAGTATACAGTAAATTCTATTTCTTCTATTCTCCCTTCACTCCATAACAGGAAACACTGGAACACTCGAAATTCTAAGATAATGATGTAGAACAACTAATTGTACAGCAGTCCAGAATATCTCGTGTCATAGATAATACTGATTTTGTATAGTTTAGGTAATATTGATTTTTAAATTGTTTCTTTGGAGGTCAAAAAGATCTGATTACCTTACAGTACTTTAGCCATTAGTAGTTATATTTAGTTGAAAATTGAGAGAACGATTGTTATTTTTACCAGTACTCTGTTACGACTGCTCTTTGCCCAGGATATTCTTCATGTGGACACTGAGTGGAGTCCAAAGTGCTGGGTCATTGCTGCTTGACAGGGGCTTCTTGTGTTTGGATTTTGGAATTTACAGCCACTGTGGAACTCAGAAGGCACCAGAGTAAAAACACGTGTACTCAAAACATATTCCCATTTTTCCCCTTCTCGTTAAACTACTGCATACAACCAGGGCATAAAAACAGACGCCGGAAGCTAAAAGTCAGCATTTACTAGGGCAGGACACAGTGGAGACTCTGGAAGTCCCCTTCAAGGAGGGACCTTCTCACCTAAGAATGCAGGGCCCAGCTGCCTCTCCAGACACTACAGGGTATCAAACGCCTTGTTTTCAAAAGGATGTGTCTTCCTCATTACTGAAAATGTTTCCCAGCCAGAAGTGAGATTCTTTCTAGAATTTCCTGCTCTAGGCAATTGAAAGGGTCCCTTGGTGACCGTTCTGGCCCCTTTCGATCTGAACTTGCACTTCTGTTCCCAGCTTGCTTGTACTTCCTCTCAGGAACAGTCTTATAGGGATTTCGTTATTGAGAAATGTCAAATGGAAACTACTATTCAGCTAGAAAGTGATACTTTCCAAAGAATACAACAAGTCAAAGTAAGTCACAGACATTCTGTCATTCATTCAGATTATGAATTGAGCAGCACTATTCACCTGTCTTGGGCTAGGTTTGGGGCCTACAGCGGTAAGCAAAACAACTCTGGGCTCTGTCCTAGTGGAGCAACTACCTACCAGAGATTGATTAAAACGATCCCACAGATATAAGATTACAACTATGAAAAGTACTGAGTAAAAGAGAGAAAGACAGGAGAGTGGAGGGGGGTTGGGTAGGTTCCTGGTGAGCTGAGCCCTCCTTGTGCCTTCCATTTACTGGCTCCTGCCTGTGTCCACACAGTCTGTTTTGGACCATAGACACCTAGTGGGGCAGGGCTTTCACAGAGTATAGCTCAATCACGGAGGCCAGTACAGAGTCTTTGTTTAGCATGTGGTGGGTGATGCCTGGCCAGCCTCTTGTATCTGCTGGAACCAGAAATTGGAGTCTCAAAATAAGAGGGGTATTTTTGTAAATCTTGTTCTGCAGCATTTAAATTATTCCAAAAAGGGATTTGACAAGGAAGTAGAAACCATTTTAACCACATAATCTCATCTGGTCCTCATACCCAGAGGTAGACATTCTTTTTTAACAGCCCCATTTTATAGGTAAGGAAGTAGACAATATTGGTGTTTTAGCTATTTATCCTTTTACTCCCTTTATCGTAACACTTAATATACTTTTTTGTTATGACTTATTTGCTTGTATGCTTCCCCCATAAGACCTTGAGCTTATGAAAGCAGCTATATTCAGCACCATATCCCAAGCACCTAGCAAGTGCCAGTACATAGAAATAATTATTTGTCAAAAGAATAAATAAGTGAATGAATGACTTGTTACAAAGAAAAGCTGTGTTCTGGAGGAAGAAAAAAAAGGCATTGAACTCATTTTCCAGTGGGATGTAACCGAACAAGACTACTTTGTCCCCAGTGGGCTGAAGTTCAAGGCAACAATAAATGTAAGGGCCAACCCAATTTTTCACATGCCTGAACTGAAAAATCTGTAAAAGACATGTGAAAACACACAACACTTATCTCTAGCCTCTCCCACAAAATTACTACCTCCACCTCTGACTGTTGTCAGCTCTGCTGCCAAGAGACACAATGAGACCCCCCACCCCCACTTCAATTTCCTGTTCTGCTTCATGTCAAGATAATCTCTGAGTACGGTTAGTTTACAGGTCGGAGCTGAAACCAAAAGTCCTGTATGGTTGTTTTACACACATGACTTCATTGAGCAGAGGTAAAGTCAGATCAGCATTTGGCCACACTGTGCCCTGTGTCCCACTCCACCTCTCTTCTCCTTTCTCTTTTGCTAGGAAGAGAATTCCCTCCATCCTTTGACACCTAATGGCTGTCTATAATCCAAAGCCCGATTTGTTAGACATTCAGGCCAGAAGACTAGCAAATAGGAAAACTTTGGGGGTCATTTGGTTACACTCATTAGACTGAGGGATGGGTGTCGCCAAGTTTCATACTGAATCAGGTATTCATGGTCTAGGCCTTTGTTCCTGGATCCATATCAGAGCAATGGTAACTTGAGAGGTGGACCCACACTTCGTCTGCTTGTGGCCGGCAGCGCAATTCCACCAGCTGTTACACCACCACCTCTGTTGTCACTATTCTGGGGTGTTGAGTTTCCTGCCCTGACAACTGTTCAAAGAACTTCACTTGAGTCAGTTGTGTGAAACCATTTTATGGTGGTTAAGACAGAGAAGATTTGGGGTAATGGCCGGATCTGATGTGCCCAATGGTACATTAAAACACAGTGAGGATAGCAGAGTTCCAGGCCTCACTGGGAATCCCCAAATATTGTTTTTATTTAAATGGAAGAGTTATCAGGATAAGGATCACAAAGTAGAGATCCATAACAATTTTTCTAAGTCCTTACTGGTCCTGCTTTGAATAATAAATAACTAGGAGAAAAAAGTTGGGGTCAATATGGAATAGTTCTTTAGTTTATTTCTTCAAAGGGAAAAATAGCAAAACATAAATATGAGTATTAAAATCTATCTTTCCAGATTATTCATTATAAAAATAGTCAATTTACACTGGAAACAATGACAATGCCATAAGAGTATTTAGAAGTAAAATGATAGTGACAGGGCTTCTGAATAGACCAGGAGTCAAGAAAGCAGTTGCTAGTCTCCCTTCTGTCTCTTAACTACCTGAATAACTTTCAGCAAGTCACTTCCCTCTTTTAAACCTCATTTTCCTCATTTGCAAAATGATGGGGCTAGGTTAGATAATTTCTAGGGTGCTCTTTGCAGCAATAAAATTGTCTAGTTCAAATAAAATATTGTAAATATCTAAAGGAAATCTGTATGATCTGTTGTTTTTAGTGAAGTGAATTGGCTTCTGAGCTGTCACTTGGAACGAATTTCTTAAACCATAAACCAATAAGTGGTAATTTCAGTAAAACAACCTGTAATTGAATTTAAATTACATTATAACAAAATCCAATCCTACTGGAGTATGTCTGAGAATGTTGAACTGCATTGATTATTTCAACATGACTTGGAAAAAGCAACGGGATTAGTAGTAATATAATTATTAGTAATATTATAATAATATTGAAAAGAGAGAGAACTCTAATAGCATTATTGTACCACAAAGAAAATACAGAACAACATGACCCCTATTATTAGTCATTGTGGGACTCAGTATTTTATAATGCCATTGCAAAACATGTGTAGTGAGTAAAAGAACGTCTGCTCCAAACCTTGTTAGAACTGAGGCAATTGGAATGTGGGAGTACTGTCTCTGAGAACTCAGAAAGCAAAGGCTCTTCTATAGTTTTACATACAAGACTATTTCTCAAATGAGGTCGCTGGTATGCCTGTCTCAGAATCACCTATACATATCCTCAGGCCCTGCCAAGATGTGTCAAATTAGAACTCTGGAAGCTGGATGTTTTAAAAATCACCCTATATTCAAGAAAAGACTTGAGAACTAAAGTCTAGAATAATGTTCATGGGAGCAAAAACCTTCTCTGAAGAAAATGCCACAATGGCCCTCATAAGGAAGAGAATCTTCCAGGTCTCTACAAATGAGAAAAGATGCTTTGTGTTAATTTATCAGCATCCAGTTAGGAATAAGATTTATTAGATCCCTTATTAGAATAAAAATGGGCATAGGCCTGGGCATCTGCCTTGAGCTTGCCATGGTGCGTGTAGCAGAGCACAGTGCTATGAACACTGGCTCTCAAGACCAACAGGCCTGAGGTTGGGGCCTGCTTTAGCTTAACTCCAGGCAAGAATGCAAGCTGGAATATTAGCATGGGGCACTTAGTTTTGTTAAAATTGTATATCCCAGCACCACATGGTAGGATCACAATAAATATTAAATGTGTGTATTAGTTTCCTATTGCTGCTATGTAACAAATCACCGCAATTTTAGTGGCTTAAAGCAACACAATTTATTCTTTTACACTTCTAGAAGTCAAACGTCTAAAATGGGTCAGCAAGGCTATATTCCTTTTGGAAGCTCTAGGGGAAAATCCATTCTCTTGTTTTTCCAGGCCACTTGTATTCCTTGGCTCATGGTTCCATCCTCCATTTTTAAAGCCAGCAGTGTGGCATTTTCAATTTCCCTCTCTCTCTCTCTGACCTCTAATTCGGTTTCCACATCTCCTTCTCCTCCTTTGGCTTTCCTGCCGCCCTCTTATCAAGACTCTTGTGTTTATACTGGATCCACCCAGATAATCCAGGATAATCTCCCCATCTCAATATCCTTAATTTAATCACACCTGCAAAGCCCCTTTTGTCATATAAACTAACATATTCAAAGGTTCTGGGGCTTAGGGCATGGACATCTTTGGTTTGTGGTGGTGGTGGTGGTGGGGTGTCACTTGATTCTGTCTACAAGAACATCATCGAACAAAAGTTTAACTTACCTAAACCTTGGGTTTATCCTCTGTAAAATAGAGTTTCTATAAGGATTAAGTGGAATAATGGCTGTAAATGTACAATAAAACTATTCTTATTATGCCTTCTAATTATTTTAGAACCAAATTGCTTATAAGGAAGTGACTTAAATATACTAAACTCTTATTTATTTCCTCCTTGCTGGTACTTCATTATGAGGGGTATAAATTTAAATTCAGGATCTCAAGAAACTTTTAAGGAGTTCCTTATCAGTCAGGGTTTAGTGAAGGAAAAAAACAACTCTAGATATTTTAAGTGGAGAGGATTTAATACAGGGCATTAAACAATTCTAAAACCATTGGAAGGACTGGGGGAGCAGGGATCAACTGCAGCCATCAGCAATTTTGAGCACACTGGCATAGTGGGGATCTAGCAACAAGGAAGCCACTGCTATGGTGAACACAACTGCCTCTCCATCCATTTAAGCTGGAGACTAGAAATTGGAAATCTGAGTCCAAATACCACCTGCCTCTTGACACTCTAAGACCTTGTTGGCCAGTAGAAATAGTCACATGAAGATGTTCTTGGCTTTACTCTCATATTCCAAATCAAATGTAAGTGCATCCAATTGCCAGAGTCCAAGTGGCATTCAGAGCCTGGCATCAAGAGAACTGGAAAATGCAAGTTTCAGTTTTCCAGCCTCTGATGTAGGAAAGCACAGAGAATGAGATGCAATGGATGCTGAGTCAATCATACCAAGCCAGACTTTCTTCGGCAACTTGCTATGTGCAATTTGAAATATGTTTCTTGGAAGAAAAGTCCCCTACCATGAAGTGTTGCACTGTACGGTCTGAGAACATTCTAAAATCCTATCAGTTGGAGCATCTAGATTGCAGAAGAAATTCTTCTCCGCATTTAAAACTCGTCTGGAAAAATTCCCAACTTTCCTTTTCTAAGTGTTATAGATTATGCAATATACTTTTAAACTATTTTGAAAAATCCATTACATTAATTAATATGAATTTGAAATACTAAAAAGCTAACATGGTGGGCTAGAAATTGTCAACAGCACAGGTCTAAAACTTATTAGATGCCCAATAAATATGTATCCTCTCCTAAAATGTGAGTTGGCCAGCCTACAGATTTTCTATGTTGGCACGGTTAAGAGTTTAACAAGAGAGTTAAAATACATATAGCTAATTTAAATAGTGAGGCTTAGTTCTCAAAGCAGGGTGTGGTGGGGATTAACTATGATCAAATGTGTACCTTTTCTCAATAAGGATTCTTTCTATTTCCTTCTAATTCCCTGTAAAGCTTCTGCCTATCACAGGCAAAAAATGCAGCGAGCCTTTGGTTTGGGGCTGCCGCAAGCCCATTTAGCTTTATTTCAGTTCCAACGAATCTCTCAATCCTGCTATGCCACATGGCCTTGGCCACACTAGCCACTCTCTTGGTATAAGAGAACATGGTACACAATTTCTAAACCCTCTAACAGTCTTGGGAAGTATTGAAGCAAAATAGAACAACAACAAAAGGGCAAACCACACAGGGTCCCTTGCATTTATTTGTTTTTCAAGGGAGGAAGGATAAATTTGAACTGTAACACTGGAATTATATGATGGGATATGGGAAATCACTACTCTTTGCACAACCTGAAATTGCTTTTATGGCACCTAAACACACAACCACAGCATATCAATTTGGTAGCCTACTGTCAAACAAAAGAAGGTCTATATTTTTGGATTAAGAACATTACATTCTCTTCTATTACATTAATTTACATAGATTAATGTCACCTTGACTATTTTGTAAAGTGTAATTTCTATTTAATTATTTCCACTGCCCCATTTATTTAAATAGGTAAAGATGCCTTTTTGACCTCATATGTTAGAAAGCTCTTACACTAACACAAAGCACGGGTTTTCCAGTATGAAATGAAGTACAAGTTTAGAGCCCCGCAACAAACTGACAAGAGACCCTAGCCTAACACCTTGGGCAGGTTGGTCTGTGATGTAAACAGCCTTCATGGCTTCTCCCCCACAGTGGTGTGTTTGCAAAGTCCTAGCAAATCTGACTCTGTGCCAAACAGTTGAGGGGCACATTTTTTTTCTTGTGAACCGAATGAAACACCCCTTAGCAGACCCACCCATGGAAGGCCTCAGGAACAGCTGGGTGGAATTAAATGGCATTTATTCCTGTATTGGTTATGGCCATGGGCCAGGAATTCCACACCCAAGCTGCATGCAGCCTCCAGCGCAGAGGAGCAGTGGTATTGATTGTGGCTGGAGCTCCACTCTCACTGTGGACAGGATGTGAATGATTAATTTTTCTATTAAAAAATTCCTGAAGGATATGGAGGGACTATTTATTTTTTGCCCTGAGCCTAGTTTTCCTAATACCCATGTAATTCTCATGTGTCTACACAAGAAAGGGGAAAATTGTACGATTATGTCATAGATTCGGATGACTCACATGACTAATGTCTACAAGGATCTAGTCTCAGATTCACTAAGTAATTATCTAATGATTTCATATGACACTGGAGTTAGAGTCAGAAAGACTTGACATTGTAAAAATATCAAGTCCCTCAAATTAACCTGTAAGTACAACTAGAAGATTAAATGTGCTGAAATATCTGAGGACGTTTTGAAAGGAAAAAAGAAAAATGTATAAGTTCGGGACCAGCCTATCAGGTGAAAAACGTGTTATAAAGCAATAGTAACTTAAATGCTGTGGTATTAGGTGAGAAGAGATATTCAGATGAATAGAACAGAACAGACAAGACTTACTGCCTATGGAAATTTAGTATATAACAAATTTTGTATTTCAAATCAGTGAAGAAGGTATAGATTGCTCAGGAAGTTATAGTGGAACAGTTGGGAAAAAAAATAAAGTTACAATGTTATTTCTCAGGATGTACCATCCCTTCCCTCCTGATCCAAATAAAAATGTAAACATTTAAAGATATATAAGAGACTAAAAGAAAATGTAGAAAATTTGTGTATGTGTATGTCATGTGGAAGTAAATCTAAACCCTGGATTCGTAATAGAAAAGATGGCTTTATTTGACTCCATAAACTAAAATAGAGAGTTTATGAAAAAAGAAATACAAATTCCTATATACATATAAAAACATATTCATTCTCATAATTAAGGAAATGCAAAGTAAGCATAAAAAGGATACTTTTGCCTGTAAGGCCACTTTGAAAAGTTTCAAAATCAATATTGGTGAGAGACTGAGAAAAGAAGGAGTATTTTCATATACTTTTGAAAGCAGAAAATGATAAAACCCTTTTGAAGGCAATTGGTCAATGTCAATCACAGTTTTAAATCCACTTACATTCATCTAACAATTATACTTTGATGTTATGGCAAAAGTACACCAACGATTTATTGCAGCACACTTGTTCCAACAACGACTATCATTAAAACAATTGAAATGTCTAGCAAGGGAAACAAGAAGTTAATTATAATATATCTATGTGATAGAATATTATCCAACCATTAAAAAAGCCATATACACTGATATATAAAAATTACAAGATATATAAGTACATGGAAAAATTCATAAAAATTACAGAATTTTCTCAGGAACGAGACAAGGATGTCCATCTTCACCACTTTTATTCAACAGAGTATTAGAAGTCCTAGCTACAGCTATCAGACAAGAAAAAGAAATAAAATGCATTCAAATTGGAAAGAAAGAAGTAAAACTGTCATTATTGGCAGATGACATGATACTATATAGAGAGAGCCCTAAAGATTCCACCAAAAAACAGAACTGAAAAATAAATTCGGTAAAGTAGCAGGATACAAAATTAACATTAAGAAATCAGTTGCATTTTTATACACCAATAACAAACTATCAGGAAGAGATATTAAGAAAAAATACCATTTATAATTGCATTAAAAAAAAAACACCTAGGAATAAATTTAACCAAGGAGGTAAAAGATCTGTACTCAGAAAACTATAAGACACTGAAGAAAGAAATAGAAGATACAAATAAATGGAGACATATACCATGTCCATGGATAGGAAGAATTAACATTAAAATGTCCATACTCTATAGATTCAATGCAACTTCTATTAAAATACAATGGCATTTTTCACAGAACTAGAACAAATAATCCTAAAATTTATATGGAACCACAAAAGACCCTGGATAGCCACAGCAATTTTGAGAAAGAAGAACAAAGTTAGAGATATCATCCTACCTGATATCAAACTATACTACAAGGATACAGTAATCTAAATAGCACAGTACTGGCATAAAAACAGACACACAGGTCAATGGAAAGAATAGAGAGCCCAGAAATAAACTCATGCCTACATGGTTATTTAATCTATGACAAAGGAGGCAAGAAGATAAAATGGGGTAAAGATAGTCTATTTAATAAATGATGTTGGGAAAATTGGACAGATACATGCAAAAAAATGAAACTGGACCTCCTTATACCATATACAAGAATAAACTTAAAATGGACTAAAGACTTAAATGTAATACCTGAAACCATTAAACTCATATAAGAAAACAGGCAGTAAACTCTCTGTCATTGCTTAGTAATATATTTTTTGATATATCTCCTTGGTCAAGGGAAACAAAAGAAAAAATAAACAAATGGGACTATATCAAACTAAAAAGTTTTTGCACAGCAAAGGAAAACATCAACAAAATGAAAAGACAACATACTGAATGGGAGAAGATATTTGCCAATGATGCATATGATAAGGGGTTAATATTCAAATTTACTAAGAACTTATACCACTCAACAACTTAACAACAACAAAAAACAAACAATCCAATTAAACAATAAGCAGAGGATCTGAATAGATATTTCTATAAAGAGGAAATGCCAATGACCAATAGACATATAAAAAGATGCTCAATATCACTACCCAAAAGAGAAATGCAAATTAAAACCACAGTGAGATAGCACCTCACACCTGTCAGAATGACTATCATCAATAAATTAACAAACAAGTGTTGGCAAGGATGTGGAGAAAAGGGAACCCTTGTGCACTGCTGGTGGGATTGGAAACTGTGTGACTACTATGGAAACCAGTTTGGAGGTTTCTCAAAAAATTAAAAATAGAACTACCTTATGACTCAGCAATTCCACTTCTGAGTATTTATCCAAAGAACCCAAAACATGAATCTGAAAAAATATATGCACCCCCATGTTCTCTGTAGCATTATTTACAAAAGCCAAGATATGGAAGCCACCTATGTGCCCATCAATAGACGACTGGATAAAGAAGAAGTGGTACATATGTACAATGAAATATTACTCAGCCATAAAAAAAAAAATGAAATCTTGTCATTTGTGACAACATGGTTGGACCTAGAAGGTATTATGCTAAGTGAGATAAGTCAGACAGAGAAAGACAAACACCATATGATCTCACTTACATGTGGAATCTAAAGAACAAAATAAATGAACAAATAAAACAAAAGCAGACTTATAAATACAAAGACCAAACTGATGGCTGCCAGATGGGAGAGGGATTGAGGGGCTAGGTGAAAAAGGTGAAGGAAAAAAAATACAGAATTTTCTTATAGAATTACAGAAAATTCTTTAAAATTTGTAATAGTCTGCAGCCATACCACCTTGAACATGCCCAATCTCATCTGATCTCGGAAGCTAAGCAGGGTCGGGCCTGGTTAGTACTTGGATGGGATTCCACCTGAGAATACTGGGTGCTGTAGGCTAAAATAAATAAAGTAATAAAATAAAATAAAAATAAGTAATAAATAAAAACATAATCACACGTATAAAAATTTTGAGACATTTATAGGTTTTTTTTTCTTTCGAATTGGATATGTATATCCTTTGCCTATCATTCTGTGTTATTCTATATGTTAACAGCTTTTTTACTTATTAATATCTAGGAGCTCTTATATAATAGGAAGATTACCTTATTGTCTTAAATGGCCGAACCACTCCTCTACCCTAGTTAATTGTTTTTCACTTTGCTTCTGGTTTTCATTCCATGAAGGAATTTTCTTCCCTTTATGGCTTCTTAATTTTGAGTCATAATTAGAAAGGCTTCTCCTACTCCAAGATTATAATAGAGTTCTCCAATGTGCTCATTTAATAATAGTAAAGTTTTTACATTTAATTCTATGATCTACTTGGACTTTCTCCTGTCACCAGCTGGGAGGTTATGGATTTAACTATATTATTTCATCGAAGATTTCTGCAGTTTGTCTTACGTAACAACATGACCATTCCTGGTGAATGATAAGCCTGATGTAAACATTAGTGATATGCTTTCTACCCAAGGTATGACTACTCACAATTGGTATTTGTACTGCTGGCTGCTCAGCTGAAGTCTATTTCCTCTATCTTCCCTGCTACAAAGCCCTATCTTTGCTTGGGCAGCTATCCCTTCATGATGTGATAAAAGGTAAATCTTCATTAACCTAAGCCTATCATTGTCATTCCATTCTCTTTCCCAGGGGTTGGTTTTAATGGTGACATGTGACCTTATTCTGGCCAACGAGATATGGGAAGTCTGTTGTTAGTCTTCTGAGAAAGTTTTCCTTACTCTTAAAATGAGACCAAAAGGGGAAAAAGATCCCTCTGTTTTCCCTTTTGTGAGGCACTGTCCGTTTTTCATGGGACTCTAGGAACCGTGGCAGCCACTTTTTATCTGAGAAGAGCCATCCAAAGATGAAACCACCTGCTGTGTTTGGCAGAGCAGGACAATGAAAAGAATCTGTATCCTGGTTCGTGTCACTGAGATGTTGAATTAACCACTTTGCTGCTACTCTTCCTTTTGTTATATAAAAACAAATTTTCTTCATCGTTAAGTAATAAACAATGGGGTATCTGTTCATTGTAGCATCCTAATACAGTGGTCCACAAATGTTGCACATAAAATGAAATACAGATCACAGAAACACAGAACACCCTTGATGAAAGGTCTCAACACTGCTTTCAGGTTGGTTTTGCAGCCTCTCATTTTGATATCTTTAACACGTCTTCTGGGCTAGCTCCGTGCAATGCTACATGGCAGAATTCTGACCAGAATGTTCATGTAGTTGAGAAAATATTGAAAAATGAAAAAGTAGATGTATAAAAATTTACAGAATAATTTAAGTTTAAATATTTGACTAATAGTCCAAAGAGAATTTTTTATAATTTTACTTTCCTGGATTTAATAAAAGCAAACATTATTAGTAATACGTTCGAAATCTATTTCTGGAACAAAAAACATTAAAAGAAACATAAAAACGTGTATGAGGATGCACATTTTTCCTTTTGCCACAGGCACCAATATGGCTTGGCAAGGCATTGCTGGATCCTGTTTTTATTTAAAATTGTGTGATTTCATTCATTATAGTTCTTTTGCATTAATTTTGATTTAAAAAATATTGCATAAAAATAGTATTTATCTTGATTACTGAGTTTTTTGATGCTGCCTTATATTTTGTACCAGAGGTGAATGTCTCGCTTGCCTCATTTTGCTCCCAGACTGGCCAGCTGCCATATCCCCAGGCATCAAAATGTGTGCAAGGCTTCTGGATCATGTGACCTGATTCTCTGCTGTCTAACTCTTGGGATATACAGCTCCCCAGTTTTAAAAATGACTAGTTTTCCAGACATTCTCTGGGCTGCTCTTCCTATTTTTCTCCTTGCCTTACTTAGCATCTTCATGTTAGAAACAATGTCCCTCCATCTGCCCCCCATCCAAAGAAAAAATCCCTGGTTGAATAAGCCCTAACAGAATTTTGTACATGGAACTTGGAAATATGGTTTAGAAATGCAAAAGCCAGTTGTTTATTTTGGATCGAGTAAGCAGATTGTCAGGCCCAAGGCAATATATGTAAAAAGCTCTTTGGAAGTTAAATTTGTTTTATTATAAAGCAAGTGTTTTTATCTTTTCTAATCCATAGGCAAATGAAGTATTTTTTGCAGTCAGGCTGGGACAGGAGACATTTTCAGATAAATGACCTCTTACTACACTCTAGAGACACCATTCATGCTGCTGCATAGGAACTTGCAAGGAGAGGCGATTTGGAGGAAAAATTGAAAAGAGTCTTTCCTGATACAGTGGTCATTTAGATAAAAGGTTTGGATGAAGTGGTTTTTACATTCAGGCCCAAGACACCTTTTTCATGGGATTCAAATGGGTTGGTAAGTACTATGGTAGAAATAAAAAACTGAAATCAGTGGGAAAATGTCAATTTCTCACTTAGCATTTTGAAATATCTGTTTAGCAGGAGGCTTAAAATGTGGCCACTCTGCCATACAGCTTGTGTATCTGTAAGACAACCCACGGCCCAGCTGAGACTTTGCGCTCCTGTATTTTAGTCTTCTTGCTGCTCAGACTACCAGCTCATTAGTATTTAAATCAGCTCATAAATATTTCCTGGAAATTCACAGTTGCTTAAACTTCACCACTATTCGTCTCCTGTTCTTCTTTAGTCTTACTTAATGCCTTTGTTTCTTAGGCTGCTGACACTGAAAGAGGATAGATTTCATTATATATTAATCTTATTGATGGATAGTGATGAAAAAGGAAAGGAAGTCCTGTTAGAGCATAAAGACGAGAAACAGAGAAAGGATGTAGAAGAAAATTTTACTCCATTTCTTTTATACAAATAAAAATCTAATGATGGACCAAGGAAGTCTGTATAAAATAAGAACAGCCCCAAAGCATATGCCAAGGCAATTCAACCTGAATGAATGTTTCTTTCACATACTCTTTAAAAGCTTTGAAACACAGACGAAACATTTCATTGGGGGCAGGTCCTGGATGTTCCCACTGGGGAGATGGTTGCATGGTTACAAAACCTCTTCTGTTCAACGTAAGAGCTGTATTTCTAATTATAAAATAATGACAGAGAGGGGCCAGTTCCATCATGATTCTGTATGGTTCTTAGCATTCTGCAAGAGTCGAACACTAATACCATATACAATGCCCACAGCCAGTTCTTTTAAATGAGTGTGAATAAAATTTAACCAATGACAAATGAGAGGAAAATAAATATATCATATTTCATTGAATTTAAAGTGCCACTCATTGTAAGTGCCATTTTTAAATATACACCTAAGAAAGAATAAAGCACTACCCCTTAAACTAGGACATACTATTGCTTGTAAGTATATGCTGATTTCGGAGGTGAAAAAAAATGTGAATGATTCTCTTTAGCAGGAGCACATCCACTCTAAGAAACAATGACTTTTCCAATATCATAAACCTGAGAGATGTGGGAGAGACACAAGAGTTTGCCTAGGATGGGGGACACTGATGGGGCCTTGTCATTGACAGTTTCATGTCATTCAATCGTGTGCTCTGAAAGTCTTCTAGAGATAAACTTCAGAATACATAGATTGTAAGGCCCATGCAATTAAGATATAAGTTTGGGCTCCGAATCACATAAACTGATTAAATATAGACTAGCTCAGCAGTCCCCAGCCTTTTTGGCACCAGGGACTTGTGCTCCTATGGGATCTGGGGTGGAGCTGAGGCGGGAATCCTAGCTAGCACTGGGGAGTGGCTGCAAATACAGATGAAGCTTCGCTTGCTTGCCTGTCCCTCACCTCCTGCTATGTGACCCTGTCCTAACAGGCCATGGACCAGAACCAGGGACCCCTGGTCTAAAAAACTTAGCCTGCCATTCTAGACCCCACAAAATCTGGTCCAAAACTATTTTTTAAAAGTTTTTCCCTATTCTATTTTTCTACATGTAATCTGTATTTCCACCAAACTGAATTATTGAATTTTCATAAATCTCCAGTGTATTATCTCAATTCTCCATCTTTGCTTATACTATGGACCAGAACCAGGGACCCCTGGTCTAAAAAACTTAGCCTGCCATTCTAGACCCCACAAAATCTGGTCCGAAACTATTTTTTAAAAGTTTTCCCCTATTCTATTTTTCTACATGTAATCTGTATTTCTACCAAACTGAATTATTGAATTTTCATAAATCTCCAGTGTATTATCTCAATTCTCCGTCTTTGCTTATACTTATCTGTCAGGGAGCTTCTCAAACGTGGCACTACTAACATCTTGGGCTGGATAATTCCTTGTGTGGAGGGCTGTCCTGTGCTCTGAGGGATTTTCAGCACCATCTCTGGCTGCTGCTCACTAGATGCTAATAGCACCTCTTTCCAGTTGTAACAGCCCCAAATACCCTCAGACATTGCCAAATGTCTCTGGGGGTAGGAGAAATCACCACTGGTTGAGAACACTGTTTATACGATGCTGGCCTGGTAGCCTAGGGAAGGAAGGCGTGCAAACTTTGGTAACTAATGTTTATCAGCTTGAATCCTGGTCTCTGGGGTGGACATGTGAATTTTACAGCTACTCAGTACCCATTTCCCCTAACAGCATTCCATAACCTTTCTTCATTGTATGTAGACATGATGAGACTTTCAGTTTTGGAGATAGTGTCTCACTCACCCCTCTCCTGGTGAAACGGAGCTTGGCCAATCCCATACTTTCCCCTAGGGCTTTGGCCATCTTGAGCAGAGTGACGGCAAAAATGGCAGTGTTGGCGTGGGATGACTCCTAAGGGAGATGGTGGAGTAATCCCTGCTGTCTTTGTGTCTGTCCTAACGCCTGTCCTTGTTTTAATTTGTGTTTCCAGATTCCTGTCCTTTCTACATGCCAATACTCTGCCAATAAATGACATTTTTGGTTAAACATGCCAGAGTTGTATCGTTGCTTATCTGAAAGGGTACCCAATTGAGAAATGCTATTGACTAGCTTTGTGCTTTGAACCAGTGTCTTAACATGCCAATGCTTTGTTTCTCTTCTGCAAAGTGAAAGTAAAAGCTATATGCCTTTTGAAATGCAAAAGATGCCCTCCCCATAATCTCTACTTCTCTAAATCTAGGTTTTGTGCTAAGATCTGGAGATGAATGAGATACTGCCTCTGTCCTTATGGGCTCACTTTCTTTCTCTGACAAAATTAATGGCAGGACCCAGGCAACACAACAGAATGAAAAGAACATTCTGAGTAAGAACAATACCAGCAGGTCGAACAGCATTGGCTGAAACTGGCCTTTGTCCTCATCATGCCTACATATCACTTCTTTTTTGTGCTTACTCCTTCCTGATGGCCTCCCTCCCTCCAGAGGGAAGAAAAGCCTTCTGTCAGGGAGCTTTATGCATTTATTATTCTATACCCCTTGCCTGTCTAAAGCTGCTGAAGTGTCTCAGATTCTGCAGTACTGCTAGGTTAGCAGCAGAAGCAAATAAAAGAATTCAGGGTCAGCATTTTCTGTTTCTCATCTAACAAACAAGGTCAGGTACTTCTTTGAACAATCCAGTTTCAATAGCTGTGAAATACAAAGAGACAAAGAGGAAAAGGTTTTCCAGAAAGGCTGGTGGTTAGGCACAAGGTAGGTTTAAGTTTTCAGCTTTTGTTGTGGGAGAGGAAAGTTCTCATCCCAGGCTCCGCCTTTTCAGAGTGGGGTGAAAGAATCCGGGTGAAAGGCTCTTTTGTACTCCTTTGCTCTCTGTACTGAAGTGCCAGGTGCAGAACTAGGTTCCCAGGAGAAACAGCATGTCATTGGCATCAAAGTTGATGGCCATTCATCCCAAATCTTACTATTTATCACTACTGCAAACTTGGAGCCTTGAAACAGATGAAAGAGAATGTTGTTACAAGCACGTGGAAGAAGGGGGTGCTCTGGATATCAGAAAAGAGAGCTGAGGTTCTGGCCAGATGGGAACCTCAGTTGAGGGGATTGTGAGTTCCTTGGTCTCTCCCCCAGCTATCCTTTGCCAGATGATACCTTTAAATTGAAGGCAACCTACATCCCAAGACACCTTTCTGTGTACCTTTTTTTTTCAACCTCCATGCAGCTTTGACTATAATTATGCATTTTCATTTCAAACACATGACCAAAGAAAGACATTCCTTCAAAATACTTTGATTATAATTCTGGTTAACTGAAAAAAATTTTCCATTAAAAATACAGTTTGATGTGCATTCCTAGAAATCGATCCAGGAAGTAATTTATTGGTTAATAGGTTGTGACAGTCTAAGGTGCTGTGACATGATTAAACAGAAATGGCTTGAATCTTAAGGATACATTAACCTAGATTTGGTATTGGTTCAGAATCTATTTGCAAAATTAAAAATAAACATAATCTGTGTTGGTTTATATGTTTTCTTTCCATGTTCATAAAATGAAGAGCTTTTCCTGATCACCAGTTTTCCATACAACAGACAAGTAAACCTCATGGCACTAGCCAGAAATGGTTATAGCTTTGGACCATCACAGCAAACTGGCCTCTTTCAATGGACAGATGGCGACCTCTCATTCAAAATGAAATTGCTAGTCAGTGACATCCATAGCTTCATTAGTATTCATCACCTCCCAGGATGCCTCACACCTTGTGAAATTTTAATGAAGTAGTTTCTAGAAAATATTCTCCCATATATTTTGGAATTTAACTTTGCATCTTAGCATCCTCACATAACTGCTCTGTTTCACTGAAGGCCATTGTTTCGAGTACCAACGAACAACTCCCAAGTCCTAACACAAAAAGCCGTGTGCCTTCTATTTCTAACTCTCCAAGGGCATATTTTTCAGTTTCTTGTAACAAATTATGTACTTCATGTTATTCTGGCTAATAAAACAAGTGGATAACATTTATTAGAGATTGCTGGGTCAGTTGAAATTGTAGGCCCAAGGACAAAGTCATCTCTGTTGCGCTGTCCCTCCTTTAAGAGAATAAGCACTAAACACTCTGTTGTGTGAGGATTGGTTCCTTTTAAAAATGTTTAATGAGAAATGGGAGGAGATATTTAAAAAGAATATCTCTGATAACGGACTAATTTCTAAAATATATAAAAAATCATACAACTCACCAATAAAAAACAAACAATTCAATTAAAAACGGGCAGAGAAATTGATCAGACTCTTTTTCCCAAAAAGACATACAGATGGTCAACAGATATATGAAAAGATGCTCAACTTCACTAGCTATTAGGGAAATGCAAATCAAAATCACAATGAGATACCACCTCACACCTATTAGAATGGCTATTATCAATTAGAAAAGAAATAACAGGTGTTGGGGTGGAGAAAAAAGCACCCTCATACACTGTTCACGGGAATGTAAATTGGTACAGCCACTATGGAAAACAGTATGGAGTTTCCACAAAAAATTAAGAATAGAGCTTCCATATGACCCAGTAATCCCTCTTCTAGGTACCTCTCCTGAAAAATTTGAAACCATTTATTCGTAAAGATAGATGTACCCCTATGTTCACTGCAGCGTTATTCACAGTAGCTAAGACATGAAGATGACCTAAGTGTCCTTCGATGGATGATTGGATAAAGAAGATGTGGTACATATATATAACAAAATACTACTCAGCCATAAAAAAGATGACATACTGTCATTTGCGACAACATGGATGGATCTTATTTTGCCAAGCAAAATAAGTCAGATGGAAAAGGGCAAGAGCCATCTGATTTCACTCATATGTGGGATATCAAACAGAAAGCAACAAATGAACAAGCAAAACAAACCAACTCATAGACACAGACAACAGAAGAGTGGTTATCAGAGGGGAAGCAGGATAGGAGAGAATGTAAAAGGGGTCAAATATATGGTGATGGAGGGAGATTAGACTCTGGGTGGTGTACATACAATGCAAAATACAGATGATGAATTATAAAATTATGTCATTGAAATTTATATAATGTTATTAACTAATGTTACCTCAACGAATATAATTAAAATTAAAGCATTAAGGAAATACTGAAGGCTCTCCCTGAGCAGAAGAAAAGTGAGACATTAGTACAGATCCCACATTTTCTGTTGGACATGTTTACCCAGAGGTTCCACAGAACCCTCAAAATCAACACATCTGAAGACAAGCTCATAACCTTCACCCACAAACTTCTTTCCACATTTCCCCTCTCTAGGTGAATGGCACCATCATCCCTGTAGTTGCCCATCCGGACACCTGGGAGTGCCTCTCCCTTTCCCCACTCTAATATTCTATAGGCCAACAAGGCCTGCATCTCTCTCAAAACCATCATCTCTTTATCCCTACTGGCCCTCCCTTACTTCAAAATTCATCATTTCTTACCTGGGCATTTTGACTGGCATTTAGTTCTCCATTTTGTTTTCTTCCATTCTATCTTTCAAATGGTGGCACGAGTAACCTTTCTAACATGCAAAGCCTATCATGTCTCCCTTCTGTCTGGTGTCTCTGTTATCCAGTGAGTAATGCAGTTCTCTGGCATAGTATATGAACAGACTGCTGCCTACTTTTCAGATTCATCTTCTGCTGCTCTTTCTTTTGTGCCAAGTACTCTGGTCATGCCAAACTATCTGAAGTTTCCTAGTTGGTCCATGGCCTTTCACATCTTCATTCCTATGTGCGTGCTCTTCATTTATTCATTCCATAAACATTTACTGAGTACCTACTAAAGATGTGCCAGCTACTCTTTCAAGCTTTAGAGGCACAGTAGTGAGCAAAACAGGAAAAAGTCCCTATTGTCTTGGGATTTCTAGTGAGAGGAGAAAATCAACTAGCCTTAAATATACAGAAAAACTCTAAGCCCCCATTTATTGCATCTTATCTCCAGATCCCAATCTTCTCTCCAGGTTAACTACTCACTATTTTTAGGGCCTTGGTGTGTATACTATAACATTTCTATGCTCTTAGATATACAAATGTACATAGAGAAATGTAAAATTTATTCACATATCACATAAAATATTCTGTAACTTCCTTATTTTACCCAACACTATATCTTGAAAATATTTCCATGTCAGCATAAAAAAATTTCTTTATTTCAGCTGTACAGCATTCCAGCATGGAGGATACCTGTTTTTGTTGTTGTTTTGCCAGTACCTTGATTTTCCCTGGGGAAACCACCTCCCACACTATTTGTTAACATATCTCATCAACCTCACCTTTTCCCTCTAGGAGCAGGACTATGACCATATTGGGCCAGTATGTCATAGGAGTGGTGCAGGGGGGGATGTGTGCCCCAGTCTGGGCCAATGAAAGTCATCTCTGAGACTTTTTCTGGTTGCTAAGCTGATGGTATCCAAGGTCTCCTCTTGTCCTCATGTCTAAACCTGTGAGCCTGGAACATTCCATGAGCCACTTCTGTCATTTGTAACAGTCTTCTCCAGAAAGTACTCTGGGACTAGATTTCATCTTACATCTGATTCTATATATCTCCCATATTTTCAAGATTTTTTTATTTTTTTTTAATTTCTGGCTCATGGAGAACATTACATTTTGCTTTTCAGGTCTGTTTTAGATTTCATAAGATAATTCTTCTCTTACTTCTGTTATATAGTAACTTGCACATTGCCTTGTAATCATCTATGCACCTATCTGCCTCTGGAGTGGCCTCTTTACAGATAAACAATGACTAATTACCTGTCTGCCTCGATTTGGTAGTCACTCATAAATATTTGTAGAATAATTAATTAAATAAAAAGTTGACCTTACATTCACCTTCCCTGTATGGTTCAAGGGACTCTAGTGCTTTTCAAAGTACAAAGTTTTTATCTTATTTTGTGAGGGATTAAATTATCATTCAGCAAATAGTTACTGCCCTTACTGATTCCATGAAAACAGTATATTTCCCTTCCCTTAACTTTTGCCTTGGTCATGTTACTACCTTTGGCCAGTGGGATATTAGCAGAAAAGATAGGTGGAGGCTTGGGATCTGCTTGGGTGGTAAGCTTGCCATCCTCACACTCCAGCTTTTCTCCATGAGAAGAACTTGCCTAAGGTAGATGCTAGTTCAAGGAGGATGAGAGACATGTGGAACAGATCTGGACACAACCAACAGGCTGGAACTTAGCCCAACCCAGACAAGCCTTACTCCCGTTTACCTGCAGACTCGTAGGTGACATGCTTACTGTTGTTTACCACTGAGCTTTGGGTGGTTTGTGATGCAATGTTATTGAGACAAGGCCTACTGAGACATGTCTACATCAAAACTACCTGAGTGTTTATTATAAATGAGATCTTTGATCCCCATTCTCGATCTCATAATCGATAATCTAGAGTATTTTTAGAAATCTGTATTTTTATAAGATCCCCAGGAGATTCTTACGCGTATTCCTGAGCTACAGCGTTTACCACCATGCTATTTTCAGTGATGTCGGAATAACAGTAGGTTAGCACCCAGAGAGCTTCTACATTGACTACAAAAAAAAAATTGTCCTGAGAAATTTTGGGCTGTAAAGAAGCCAGGAAACAATATTTTCTCACCGAATCATTTAATTAAAGGGGTGGGAATTGAGAAACTTAAAGGCTTCTTGAGGTGATTTATAAACATAGCATTTCTCAAAAAGCTATCCTTTCACACTGATGCCCAGTAAATCCCTCCTGTTTAAATTTAAATAAGTTAAAACTAACAGGTCTGTAGAACATCAGTGACAGCACAATGTTCATTAATTAAACATGTACTTAGTAAACTCTTACTAATGATCAGGCATTTGGAGGACAACAGAAAAATCAAATATGCCAAAGAGCTTCCAGTTTAGTTAGCATGTTCCCTCCTTGTGCAGAGGTCAGTGTTTGGGAGTTTCGGAAGAACAAGTGACACAGTTCTTGCCTTCCATATGCTTTCATGGGATGATCTCAATCATATCTTTAGGCACTCAATCACATTTCTCACCATTTTTTCTCAGGTGGATCCACCTTGTTCATATCTCATGGAGAAAATTCTTTTTAGTAGTTGTGAGATAAAACGACCTCTTTGCTCAACCCTGGATTCACCTCAGTGTCCTTGCCCCAAGTTCCTTCTTCAATGTACTGTATCCTGCCAGGAAATTCCACCACTCAGCAACCACCCAGGTGGCCAAGACTCCTGAACTCAGGTTCTGCAGTTCCATTTAGTATGCTAGCCCTACCTGGCCAGGAGCATTGACTGTGAACAAGAAACTTTCTCATGGAGCACCATTATAATCACCCTTCAGGTCATGAAACCCATGCCTGGAGAAAGCATCTTCAGTAGGAGACAGAATAAGAGCACTGACATCGACAAAGTGTCTCACTGTAATTAACGTGCTGCAGGAGCATGTATTGATTTGTGTTATTTGTTCATCTGAAGCTTATCTGCTAACCTCAGAAAATGAGTTACTGAAGTAATCTTTGGTCACTGACAACAGGGCATACAATGTGCTTATTTTTCTCCTAACAATATAACATCATGTACCTAGCAAATTGCCCTGTGTCTTTTTTACATATTACTCATCCGAACCACATCTTTGCCCTGCAAGACTTAACTTCTCAAAGAGACAGCTAGACTCGTATAATAATGATGTCATTCTTATTATTTCATAAGGGTAACTCCTAATGGCATCAAATGTTGTAAAATATAAGCATTTCTAGAATAAGAATTGTGCCCTTGACATGTTATTTTCTACCTGGAGTACCCTAAAAAATATTTAACAACTATTAAATAGAAGAACAGAAACAGTAAGCTTGTGGGCTGAATGTCTCTGTAATTGTTCTCGGATAAGTTAGTACCACTTGGCAGTTCTATTTTCATTACTGAGAGGTCAAATGACTGAACATTCAAGGACTGCCAGCAGTGATCCAAATGGCATGGCCTAAAGAAGCTCACACTCCCTGTTGGATCTCCTCCCGCATGATGGTCTAGGATTGGAATTACCACTGACACTTGTCCTCAGAGGCAGATGCCCTTGGTGTCCCACCCAGATCATCTTTTTCTAGGCTGGAGCTCCCACTTCCCTCGACCTCCAGAATTCACTGTGGGTGTTTGCTGCTAACAGCAGCTCACAGCTGCCCCTTTCTTAGGGCACCAGCCCTTAGCCAATGGGTCTCCCCTTGTCCAGAGAAGCCAGGAGGTTATGACTCCCCCTCCCCCCACAGGAGAGTGGCCTGTGACCAATGACTGACCAATAGGGGGTGGTATAAAAGCCCAGTCCTTTGCCTCAAGGCAGAACAAACTATGGTACAATTCATGCTCTAGAGTTCTCCATGAGATCAGGCTAAGGCTGACCCTAACTACTTCCCTTCCCTTATTCTGCTTCCCCACTCTCTTACAGGTTTATCCTGAGAGTACTCTCTCATTCTGTCAGTACATTGCTTGTCCCCATCTCAGTTTTTGTTTCTGCAGAGCTTGTCCTAAGAAAGATACCCTTCCAAACGGGAGAAAGAAATCTTCCCTAACAATATACTGCTATTGAGAAAAAGGTGGCTGTGTCCTAAACACTAGTTTGAAACTCTTGAGATGCACTTAAACACTATTCGAAGCTGTGAATTGATCAGATACAGTTACAACAGACACTGATGTGGATATAATGTTCATGGACAGAAGTCTTCATTTAAATAGAAATATCTTAAAATCCAGCAGAGTTGCAAATAGGAAACTCATCCTTCATGTAACAGTCACAGTTATTAACCACAGGACAATTCACCTTGATATCAGGCTGGGAAAGAAGGCAAGTCACATGCCATGCTAACACATTTAGGTAATAACAGAGAACAGCAGAACTTAAAGAAGTGAACGACTAAATAATAATAAAAATAATAAAGTAATTGATAATTATTATTCATCACAGGTAGGGTGCTATAGGCATTTTATTCAAAGGCCTTGTTCTTTTCACTAACAACTCTATGAACACCCAGTTAGCACAGCGAGGACCCCATTCAAGTGTGACTCATCAAAGACATTGGTCTCCATAGCCACAAAATAATTGGAAGCTGATGGAAAACTCTGACCATGGCTGAAGCGCCTCCCTCTGAGTGAAAAGATCATTTTTTTTCTTTTCAAAACAATTAAGGTAATCATTACTTTCATCTTCCAAAGGCCCTTCTCCTTCTCATTCAAAGCACTCACTGGAGCACTTTTAGTCTCTTTCTTTTATGTTTCAATATAATGTACCACCTGTTCACTAGAAACTGTCCTTTTAGCTGAGCTACTAAAAGCAAGAAAGCATTAGCACTTTAACTCAAGTATAATCCAGAAGTGGCAGACAGTGAAATCCTGACACAATTACGTCTAACCTTTTTTAGGGGAACTCATTTGCTTAGAATATTTGCACACTTTAGCGGGTTCCCTTCTTTTCATGGCTGGAGTCCTGGGTTTTTAGATACTACTCCAGCTTCCTTTGAGATACTGATGATGCCTAGAAATTTATTTACTGATTGGTTACATGTCTCTGAAAAAGGCATATGTGTCTTAAGAACAATGTCGACGTGTTAGTAATGAACTTTCACAGGCAGGAGACGGTAGGGCGTTGTGTATCTGGGCATCTCCTCATCACAAATGCTGCTTGGAGAGTCATAAACTTCTTCTAATGGAAGAAATGGCCTCCCTATCAAATGAGTGTTCTTCTATGTATGCTCTGGGTGCTATCTCAAGGATAACGCTCTAGTAATTTTCTTCTTTCTTCAGTCTCTATCTCTCCCTCCTCCACTCCACCCTCCCAAAGCTTATCAGGGGACATATTGATTTTTAATATTACTCATCTTAAAACACATACATTCCTCTCCCTTGACCCCCAAATCAGCAACTTCCTGATTTCATTCCTCCCCTTCACGGCAAAACACATTGGAGAAAAGGTCTCTATGGTGTCTTTACTTTTTCACCTCTCACTCCTTCTCTCCAGGTCAGGCTTCCATGCCAACCTCTCCATGGAAACTGCTCTTGTTGAATCACCAATGACCTCCGTATTGATAACTCTGCAAACGACAGACATTTTTCTGTCTTTGTCTCATTTGGCCTCTCAGTGGCGTTTCACGCTGTTGAATACTTTCCTTCTCCTGACCTCATGCAGTGTTGTGCCGGCAAACTGGATCTTAGTGGGGAAAAGCCCGGCTTTGTAACTTTTCCGTTTTCCCACCGTGTATATACCCCCGTCACGGCTGAATCGCGCTCCCAAGGGTTTTACAAGGGCTCACACACCACTGCTTCCGTGAACGGAACCCCCGCACCACCCCTCCTCTTACCTCTCACCTGCTGCTTCTTGCGCCTTTTTCTGGGTCCCGCCTCCACTACCAATGCTGATCTTTAGGCTTTGGATCTGGGCTCTTTTCTTGTTTCCTTCCTTTCTTCATAGACGATCTCAACTCTCCACATGGCTTTCTTTCTTTAAAAAAAATTTTTTTAACTTGTTTTTATTTTTACAATAGGGAATAACTTAAAAAAGTGAAATGATATAAAAAATGCCTAAAGAAGTCTCACGCCTCAGGTAAGCACTTTTATTAGTTCCTACTGTATTCTTCCAGTGTTCCCTTTGTAAATGCAAATGTATGTATATATACATGTATATGTGGGAGTGTATGTGTTCTTATCTTTTTTACACGAAGAACAGTATTATAAACACTATTCTGCAGCTTGCTTTTTTTAAACTTTACTATATATGCTAGAGCTCATTCTATATCAGAACAGAGATAACCACATTATTTCAGAAATATCATCTATATACTGACCACTACCAAATTTACCACTACCCTTTCTGAGTCATAGATTTTCCAATTGCTTACTTGACTCTGGATATCTTAAATTTGTCTCAAACATACCATGTCCAAAATGAAACACTTGTTTTCATGTCCTGTGGTGGACACTGTTCTGTCGGTCTATCCCACCACAAGCAAGGTCAGAGCACCCTTTAACCAGCTGCTGTGGGTGTTGGCTGCTAATGGCTCACAGCTGCCCCCTTCTCTGGAGAGTTGCCTTCAGCTGAAATGACCTACCTTGTCCGGAAGTTATCCAAAACCAACCACTGACAGATACTGGGTATATCAACAAATGCCAAGCCAGCTACTTCGCACAATTTGAAAACATCCAGGGGATTGCTTGAGCATAAGGGATGTTTTCAGAGTCTGTTCAGAATATCTGTTCCTTGGAATGATCCATTGGACACAGAACAGAGAATATGTATCTGCTGTCTTCCTCCTGTGTCCTGTCACCCATTTGTTAAAGGTCACCTTACAGAGAATTAACTCCCCACTACTCCTGATTGTATCACTTGGTCCTTTTGGCACTTCATTTGAGTTCAGAAATGGTGAGAGGAGGAGAGACATGAGGTGTGGGCCTCAGGTTGAGGTCTGCACAGAGGCAATGCCACAGTGGTGATGAAGGCAGAGCAAGCAGCCTAGATCCAGGAGACAGACAAGGCCTGAGAATCTGAGGAGGTGCATACAGTGTATTCTTCTGAAAGGCTGGGTGGCAACTTACTTGGATATATAGAATATGGGAAGAGGATTTAATTAGGAGGTTTTAATAAAGAATAAAGAAAACAAATGTTATGATATACAATACAGTCAGTATGAGCACCACTCTCAATTTCCTCATTTGTAAAGTGGGTCAACCAAGGTACCTACCTCGCCAAGTTGTTGTGAGGATTAAGTAAAGTAATTAATAGATTTAAAGAACTTGAAACTGCACTTGGTGTATAGAAGGGCTCAATAAATATTGGCTATTATAGTAACAAACGAGTCAGTAAAAGCCCAATTCTAATTGCTACTGCCTTCCTTATAAAGGTCCTTTGTGAAGATTCTGTGATAGAAGTCATCGAAATATCCATTGATTAGCTAAAAAACAAGCTCCAAAGGACTAGTGACAACAGTGACCCTAACTAAACCAAGACTGACAGCATCCACTAAAGTGCAGCTCAGGAAACACATTAATACGGTGACCCAATCTAGACTGGTCCAAACACACAGTTTTCTGCTGGTTTTGCCTAACCTGCAGTTGAAGTGGGGTGTCTAACTTGGGGTATATGGATTGACTCAAGGGTGGTGAACACCCTGAAACCGCAAACATCTTGAGCATGTGGAGAGAGAATCCATAATTGGCTGTCCAACAGAAATTTTATGAACATAATGCTGACATTTGTAATTTTCAAATTTTCAAAATTTTGTAATTTTTCAGTAACAACATTTGAAAAAGTAAAAAGTAGGTAAAATTAATTTTATTTATCAAATATATCCAAATGTTATTTCAAGATATAATAAATAAAAAAAAAACCTACTAAGAGATCATTACATTCTTTTCATTGTAATAAGTCTTCAAAATCTGATGTGTGTTATACACATACAGCGCATTGCAATTGGGACGAGTTATATTTCAAGTGCCTAATAGCCCTACGTGGTTAGTAGCTGCTGCATTGGACAGTTCAGGGCTATAATGTTTATTACATTCTTTAAGAACCAATGATCAGAGGAACAGATGGATTTGATACAGTTCTACGTATTATGCTTTTTAAACTGAATGCTCATTTTTTTAAACAGAAATTCTATAAGAAAACATACTTATCTGTTATTCACAGGTAGATAAACATGTTGACATTAAACAATAAACATTAAACATGAACTGAGAATATTCAAACTGTAGAGAATTTCTTTAACAATTCTGTTTACTCCCCCAAAACATTTTCTGTGACTACATAAGCACTGATATTTACAAAATATAGTTTTTTATTTACATGAAAAGGTATTATACTATTCACCTAATCTTCTACATTGTTTTTTCAGTTAATAACATATCTTGGAGAATTTTCCATATTGGAATAGGACACATCATGTTTGTTTTAAACAGTTACATGGTACTTGATTAGATCTATGTGCTATATCTTTGTTTATATCCTTGTCCATGTCCTTATTCAATTGGTATACTTTTGCAAGGGATTCCTAAAAATATATTTAAAATTTTGATCAATTTGCCAAATTTCTCCAAAAAGAGTTCCTCAAATTTATTCTAAAAAATAGTGATATCTGTTCCTATACTCTAATCAATTACTAAATTTTATACATTTTTTTCGCTTTGCAAATCTAAGTAAAAATATCTCAGTTTTGTTTTGCATTATTGTAATTGAGTGAGGGTACTTATGTTTTTGGCCATTTGTTTTTATTTTTAATTGTTTTTATGGTTTGCCTATATTCATCTTTTTCATAAATTTCTTGTTACATGTGTGCAATGTTTTCTTTTAGTCTGTCACTTGTCTTTTTATTTTGTTTATGGAGGTTTTTTTCATCTTATTTAAGTTTTACATTGTTATGTGATCGGATTTATCAGGCTTTTCCTTTTACGTCTTTTTTTTTTTCCCGCAGAGGTTTAGTTGGAAGTTTTCCATGTTTTTATTATAGAAACATAAGGCAAAAAAGTTCACAGTAGAAATTTGAAAAATGTAGAAAAGGTGATATAAGAGAAAAATTGAGCATTAATATTACTATGAGAATTAAAAAAAACTGTTTCATTGTGTCTGGTTTTTAACGTACTTTTTCTTGATAATGAGAGAATTAGAGGAATACTTCCCAGATTAACAAGGAGGTGTGGTAGAATAATATTTTTGAAGTATTATATATTTTAATTACATTTCATGTATTAATAAATTTAATTAAAATTAATGAAGATATGTTAAAAGATTAATGTTTTTGGCCTCTACTCTGTCCCCACTCATTGAGCCAGCATTTTTCCTGTTTACTCTGGTAGATGAAGATCCTGTGGGCTGGGAATGAGGGAGATGATGGGGAAGGCTGCTACGTGTCACTAATGGGCAGCCCTAGGCTGCTCCTTTCTGGGCTGATGGGAATGGAGGCTCAAGGACCAAGAAGTTCTGCCTTGTCTTCTCGGGGAGTTCCAGGAAAGTGACAAAGATCTGAGATTGTCTTGCCCTTTTCTTTTGTGTGAGTCAGAGGGTAAGTAATCTCAGCATTGCAGGTCAGTCCTGAGTCTCCCACTGCCTGGAGTGGACAGCAGTGCATCTACGCTGGTGTGAGATAGGTACAGGACTACCTCAAGGAGCCTGGCAGATTAAGAGATGCTTTGTATTGGGAAACAGGGGCCCAAGAGCAGATGTTAGCACTGTTTTTATATCACAGGCCAGATGGGAACTCAGTTCCCTCCATGGATACCGGCAGAGAGAGAGGCTGATGATTGCTGACTCTTAGGGACAAGACAGAGCAGTGGATGCCAGCATGGACAGATGACATCCAAGGACCAGATGAGCCCCCTCCAGGTCCAGATGTTCTATCAGTCTCCAAACTCCCTGAAGCAGAGTGGGGAGGGCAAAAAACCCTGAACGGACTGAGTTTACCTGGAATTGACTTGTTTCAGTTCTGCCATCAAATATAATGGGGACTCAGGTTAGAAATTAGAGTCAGTTATGGAAAATATAGGATTTTATACTTTTGTATACCTAAGTTTTGTGGCCAGATATATTATAACTATTACAAATGTAAGGCTGAATTGAGTCACCAGAAAAGGCCTTTGATAAAAGCATGACCAGAAACATTTTCCAGTCTGAAATTTAAAAAAGGGGAGGGGCAGTTTCAAGTTAAAAAAAGGATTCTAGACTGTAGAAGAATTTCCAGACAGAAGAACATTGGTATTATCTCTCTTTGATATGCAGGTGGGAGTATTGGTGACACTTGAAACAGCTGACAGAAAAATGTAGCAGAATGGTAATATGCCACTCAACAAACTTTATCTTAATATTCTAGAAGGCATAGGTCTGTACTTTGCATTCAAGGTTCATGGTATTATTTTAAGCAGATACACATAAGTTTCTAATGTCTGGTATTTTCCACCTCTGCTCAGAGATCCAGATAACTAAGTTCAACAGTATGTTGAAGCTTAGAAGGAGGAAGGGTATGAAAATGAATGTTTTTCCAAAAGAGGTCTATTCATTAAAAGCAAAGGTTCTCAACTCTGGCTACTCATTAGATTCAACCAAGGAGCTTTAAAAAGGGTTGAGCCTGGGCTCTGCCATCTCCAAGATTCTAGTTTAATCAGTCTAAATTTGTTTACAACTGTGGGATGCCGGAGAACCAGGGAGCATAGGAAACTTGACTTCGCACTATTGAGTACTAGCAGCTTGGATCTTCCCCTGGAAAATCCTGCTAGTTGTCTTCTTATATTAGGAAGCGATCTTTCAATTTTTAGTTGGGCATATGGTCACTCAAAATAAAAGCTATACTTCACAGCGCCTTTTACATCAAGGAATGGACACTCGATTAAGTTATCCTGCCTCGTCTCACTTTTTCACTGAGAATTTAGGATGTGTCTGACTATAAGTAGCAGAAAATGCAGCTCATGGTAGTTTAACAATGGGGGTTCATTTTTCTCTCATAATAGGTTTGCAGGTTGGCAGCTCAGGGCTAAAGAAGCAGCTGAAAGATGTCATAGACTCCCAGACTTTTCCTACGTTTTCACTCTGCCATTCTTAGCATAGTGGCTTCTCACATCACAGTAGGTAACATGATGATTGTCACAGCTCTAAGCATCGCTTTCTTGTTTAAGGCTTTTCTTGTTTAAGGAAGAAGATGGGAGGGATGGCTCCAGCTATATCTGTCCCTTTTTTATTATTATTAAGAGAAGCAACTGCTTTCATAGAATTCCCCAGGGCAAACTTCCATATTTATCTCATTGGCTAGAACCGTGATTTGTGGTCGCCCCTAGGGACAGGAGAAGAGAGGCTACTAATGAGTATTTAAGTTTTCTAGCCTCTACACTGGGAGGGAGAAAGGGGATGGACTAGACGTTGGATCGGCCAATCAACAGTGTCTATCTTTTCACCTATTACATCTAATCGATCATCGTTTCTGCTCATTTCTCTTCACGGAATTGCTCTTGGACCTCCGCAGCCACCTCCCTAGTTCAGAATTATATCATCTGTAGCCTCCGTTCTTGCAAAAAAAACTCTAAAATGGTTTATACTTATAATGTGATTTTGTTGTATTATTTGAGAATATTCAATTCTGCTATACAAGACAAACAGGACAGATGTAACTCTTAGGAAGTATAAAGCACTGACAGTAAGTAAATGAAGAGCTGATGAGATATCAGCTAAACTCACAGCACGTGTTAAATACAGGAAATCATGAAACACGTAGCATATAAGACTTGGTAGAATTCATAGGATGTGTTAAAAATAGATAATAAGTTATTAACCTGTGAGACATGCAGAGAATACAGAGAATAGAAAATATGATATAAGAAACAAGAGAGGTGCTTACAAATAGAGAGGGATGACTGCTTTCACTGAGCTGACAGTGATATGTCACCCCTAATCAGTCACCGCATGGTAACACCCGGTATGTTTATGATACTCTTCTGGCCTCACATGTGCTCTGCCCAAGAACTGCAGATAAAACTTGTAGCTATTCAGTGGGCTATTTGGAAACCTACAAGTGTGGCAGGTGTACTTGCCCTGTAGTAGATCCCCTTCAGTAGACCAAGAGTGTCTTTGGTCTCGGGTACCCTTTCTCTGTTGCCTCTTGCTCAAACGTCAACTCTGGCTGTCAGAACCACACCATCAGCGGGGAAGGCTGATGTGAGAGGGGTGGGGAAAGAGGACATATGAACACAACTGAGCTAGCGTGGTCCTTTCACCTGCTTGCACACTATCTTAACTGTGTTAATATACTCAGTTTCTTTCTCCTTGCTTCTCACCATGTGTTTTGGACTGATTTAATGAACTGCGTGGTTTGAGTATCTCAATTTGTGGTGTGAGCTTTTCTGTTCTGTGGGAGAGTTGTGTAGTGGGAAGATACAATGCATCAAGGTCATTTCCTACATGACACTATTCCTCTGTGTCTGCCCACTTTAATACATCCTCTACATAATGCCACAGAGCAATCTTTTAAAATTGCAAAATCTAACCAGGGTTAACCTCTGTTTACCACTTTTCAGGGGCTCACCATTGCCAACAGGGTACCATCAATCTCTCTAGCATAATGTTGCAGGCTGGGCTCCCCGAGAAGCAAAATCTGAGTCACAGATTAGCACCATAAAATGTATTAGGGAGTGCTCTTGGGAAGCTTTATATCTGCCCAACCCCCAACATCCACAAGTTATTGGGTGTGGGTGTGACTTTGGCCGAGCAGTAGCTATAGAATAAGTCCTTTGGTCCTGGAATGGGGGTCTGGGCAGTATGACACAGTCCTACAAGACTTTACATGACTGGCCATGCCTCTCTCTCCATCTTATCTTTTGCTTTCCTTTCATTAAACACAAAGCTACAAAAACTAAGTTGCATCATCCAAACGTACCGGGCTCTTCCTTCCTCCATGGCTTGTTGCTCTGCTCCTCCTGTTCCAATGTCCTCTCTGTCCACCACTTCCACCCTTCCTGGCAATCCCAACCCTCAGCTTCTCAGATCACACCTCTCACCTAAACCACCCATTCCATCTGCAGATTAGGCTGGCCCTGCTCCAATCCTCTCTTTAACCTGCAGCTGTGAATTGGCTGGGTTATGGGAAGAATGGGCTGAAGTCCTTGAGTGAGGCACAGGTGATGAGTGCTTGGACAGGAGGGATCGAAGGCAAATCATCCTCCACATTCTCAAATATCTTCTTTCTCTGAATATTCCCCTTCCTTCCCCTGTATCCCAAATCCAGTAATGAGAAACGTGGATTATTTTGTAACGGAAGACGGTACACTGCAGCTCTAAATTGTATTTTTAAATTTTAATAGTAGGCTAAATCGAAAAACACATAGGGAGCATTTTGAAGATGCCCTGCAGCTGGATTTGTTTCATGCTAGAGCAATTTTGCTGCCTGGCTGCTTCCTGCTG
>NW_006436298.1:36961694-36976078 GCF_000325575.1 Pteropus alecto | reverse complement strand
GAAATGCTGCCACTGTAAACAAAACTAGATCAGGCAGATGCCTCTCTCCTGCACTGACAGACCTACCTTATAAGTTGCTGGCAGCAATGCTATTTGACAGGCACAGTGCTAGGAAGCAAGTGGCTTCCAAAATAAGAACTGAAAGGGAGGAATTCTTCAACACAGGCTTGAAAACTGTAACTACTGGAAGGGACTTTACAAATCATGTAGCCCAGCTTTCCAAATTTATAATTGAGGAAACAGAGGCCCAGGAAGATAAGGTACTTTATCCTAAGTAATACAGGTTATGAGTGGCAGCCTGAACTAAAACCCAGGTTTCCTGGGTCCTAGTCTAATAGTCATTCTGTGACCTTGTATTCAAGTTCATTACTTTACCTTAGGGTTTTTATTTTTATCATTGTACATTTCAGAGGATAATGTGTAACTCCTATGATTATATAACTATAACATCTAACTGCTTATGGAATGGCTATTGGTTCTGTCACTGGGAGGAACACTTAAATTCACCAGTTGGACTTCTGTCTCAAGGCTAATTACTTACTTAATTAAGGCATTTTGCTTTGATCATAAAAGCAATCACATAAAATATTCGATGAAGCTTTACTTTGTGCTATAAGGACCCAACATATGTATGAAGTTTTCATTAGAACTTATGAAAACCAAAGAACTAATTAGCTTTGAGATGTTCAAAGTTTAAACAGGAGCAAATTCATAACTTTTAGAATTGTTCTCTATTTTGTATACTAGTTCACATATGCATGAAAAACCATAAGAGAGCTAAATTATTTGTGGTAATCATGCTATACTATTTTCTTATGATTTTCCAACATGCCATTGAGTTAAAGCAATTTGTTTGGCATTTAATACTTCTTTGTGTTTCTATGACGCCTTTTTTCTCCTGTAGCTCAAAGTACTTAACACATAGCAACTCATTAATCCTCACTACAGTACAGCAAGAGAGAGTAGATGGCAAATAGAATCCTCTTCATACAGAAGGTCGAGTCTGCTTGGAAAACCCAATGTACAATTGACTTGCATGCGAAATGCATTATCAGAGTATTTGTGCACTTGTTGGAAATTGTGCAAGCTATATGTAGTGATTATTTGCTTCTGGCCATCTTTTCAGTTGAGAAAAGAGATAACATGAATGATACAGTATATTGCTGAGTTTAAAAATACCAAATTGCAAACCATGGATTAACAAAAGCTTAATTTTCTTAGGATATCCTCAGCTAAAGTTAAAACACACACAAAACCAACAAAAAACCCAGCAGAATGATGAAATATATGGAATGAGCAAGCCAATAATAACAATAATGGTTATAATTTACTGAGCTTCTACTTTGCATCAGATGCAGAGCTGAGTATCTTACGTACATTTCTCTAATTCCCACAACATCTCTGCAAGAAAGGCGTAATTATTTCTATTTTACAAATGAGAAATGTGTGATTTCTTTCTCATTTATTTATTTAAGCAATTCCTATAGAATTCCAGTTAGTTAATTAAGGGAACTTCAGGCCATATTCACTGTTCAGAAACTTCCCCTCTTTTCCAGATTTCTGCCCTATACCTCCTATTTCTCTTTATTCATTCAACAAATGCTTATTGAACATATACTATGCCAGGCAGGCACCAGGCATTGGGTCTATGGTTGTGAACAAAGCAATCAGAGTTTCTGCCTTGAGGGAGTTTGCCTTCTAGGCTGAAGTCTAGATTTCTACAAAAACATGGTAAGAAACTAACAGAATAGAGTTAGATGTGAGGTGATAAACCTACACAAAGAACAAAGGCACAAATAAAAGATGGAGACTAACCAATACTGACTTCAGAGTTGGAAACTGTTACACTTTCACTTTTTCTCTTTAGCGATTTTATTTTAGTCATTTTTGTATAAGCCCAGCATCAAGAAACTTATCGTGGGAAGGAGGAGTAGTATAGTTTGTGACAAAATGGTATGGCTGTTAGCCACTCCAGCAGAGTCTTAGAGAATGCTCAAGCTTGGGGTGACAGATTTCAACCCATAGAATGGGTGGTACCCAGAATGGTGGAGCTTAGGTGGTAATCTAACGAGTTTGTTCAACATGTCCCATGTTTCACCCACCTAGTCCACAGCCACTTTCATTGTCACTGACAGCATCTCCCTCATCCTCTACCTCATACCCTAGTGGGCTGAATAATTTCTGCAAATATTCATGTCTACTCATCACACCTCTTCACAACTCTCTGTTATTTCTCTCTTGGAGACATTCTCTCCCATGTTCAATCCACAATTCACAACCCTTTAGCACCCGTTCTGTTGCCCTACCTCCAGCCCCATGCTACCTGCAAATAACTGTAGCTTTTGGTATCTGGTAACATCCAGAATGGACTACATCCCTCTCTATCTCCACCCCAAACCCTCCATCTTGGGGTTCCAGATGGCCACCTCCAAAAATGGCTTCTAATTGTGTCCTCTCGCGAGCTCGGAAATATTGCCCATGGAGCTACCTTTCCTCTTTAGAAATAATCCAATATGTGAAAAATCAGTAAGAGTGGGAGTTTGTGGATTATCCAACCCTTCTACTAGTGTAATGGCCTTGCCCTGGCGTCTCTTGCAGGTGGGCTCAGTGCACCTGTGGAGAAACTCACACTACATCTTGTCTGGTATTACGGGTGCAAGCACGAATAGACTCTGTTCAACAGAGGAAAAGATTCACTTACTTTTATTCTTAATTAATTCTGGCAATCCCTAACCTTGTACAGGGAGAAAATTTCCTCACTAGTAGAGCCTATTACCATCACTCCATGTGCAGGCAACTCCATTTTTCTATCTAAAGCTTACATAAGCTTTCAACTAAAGCTCCTCTTTCTTAAGAAAGAACACTGGCTTTGTTCTCTGGGCTGTATTGTTCTATTGTTTCTATATACGTGTATTTGGGCCTGGAGATTATAAATGAGATTCTGATCTAAATAAGAGGGGCAGGAAATAAAATTAGGAATGTCTCATGATGCCAGGAACAAAACTGTTGTAATCATAAGTACATTGAGTAGTAATTAATCAATGAAATGATGTTCCCAAAGAGAAGAAAAGAGGTCAATTTTGAGGTATGAGAGAGCAGAGAAAAACTTGTTTGCAGAAAAAAAACAAGGTCTGATTCATGATTTAGGAATTCCTGGCAATTCTGAGGTACAGGTGGGCAGAAAAGAACTTGGTTGCGGGGAGAAACAAAACAAAACAAAACAAAAAACAAAACAAAACAAGATCTAGTTCCTGATTTAATGGTTCTCAAAGCGTGGGCCATGTCACACAAGCATTGACATCATCAGGGACCTTGTTGGAAATGCGAATTTAGGCTTTATCTTGAACCTACTCAATCAGAAATTGGGGATGAACCCAGCAATCTGTCTTCAGCAACCCCTACACGTGGTTCTGATACATGCTAAAGTTTAAGAACCACTGGGTTAAAACTTCCTCTTCTATAGGAAGACTATTTAATTTAGGACACCTGGTGTGGGAGGATGCAGGGGTAAAGACATCAAGGGTCAGTTTTGTTCATGTGGGGAAACCCATCCCACCCAGGTCTCTGGGTCAAGGCTGTCGACAGCCCAGAAGCAGAGGCCCAGATGCCCCTGCTGCTTCCTTTAGAATTCAAAGGAGAGTTTCAGAACTGAGCTGCCAAAGACTTTGTAGCTAGACTAATTAGTCTCTAGGAATTTCCCATAAAAGTTCGAAGGGCTGGGTTGGAAACTTGCAACCAATTGCCCCAGTGCAGTGGGGGTGGAAAGGACCAACAACACTGCCGAAGTATCACAAAAGCCTTTCCTTCCCAAGAGGGACTGAAGGCAGGCTTGTTTCTGTGTAGTAGGCTGTGAAAAGCCATTCCTTTGCTCTGATGGGAACTGGGCTCAAGAGAGTTTCCCTTCTAGCAGGACTCTGAGGAATAAACCCAATGCCAGCCAAATCTCAAGCTGGGGTTCACAGGCTAGCCACTCTGCCTGGTTAATGGCTTTTCTTCCTATTTACCCTTTCCTTTTCCCCTCTGTTTCTTCCTTCCTTCCGAAGGGCCTGAGGCCTTGGATGTTAGGTCACTCAGCATTGACTGTGGAGGGGACCACCGCTGGACACAGAATCTGGAGTTGAGCTCATCGTTGTAACATCTCAGGACTGAATTACAGGCTCTCTACTGTCCCTTCCAGTTCTGATATTTTTCTGCTGAAAAAATTTTCATGGACAAAAGCTTCATCCTGGTGAGAAATGCAGTTGGAGTTCTAAGATCTATCACCTGCCTTTTACAAACTCACTAGTCCAGCCATGGCCTTCGGTCAGATGTCACCCTTTAGCTAGATCAGGACTGTCTGATTTGGAGATCAATGGCTTCTGTTTCTCCCATGGATTCCCTCATTCATGCATGCATTTGTGAATCTGGCAAATGCTTACTGAGCTTTGACTTCATTCTGTGCTCAAATCTCTGGGTTCCAGGAGGACTAGGGAGCAGTGACATGTGTCTTCTTATTTCTCTACCTTTGCTTTTGTGGTGCCTCTTGCCCTCTGCCTAGAACTACCTTTTTCCATGTCCACATGGTGACTGCTTACTTAATCTTCATAGTTAAGTTACAATGCCATCTCTTTTCTCTAGCTTTCTCTGATCACTCCACGATCCCAAGTGTATAAATGGTTTTCTCCTTTGTTTTTCCTTCTTTCCTTCCTTCCCTTCTTCCTTCCTCCCTCCCTCCCTCTCCATTTATCCATCCATCCATTTCACATCTCTATTTTAAGTACTATTATACTTCATTCCACATATACATTTTCCCTCACCCAGATAGACAGTGAGATTTTTAAAGGCAGGAATCATGTTGTATCTATCATGGTAGCCCTATGCCTGGCACATGCTTTGTATGTAGCGCAGCCTCAGTAATGCTGTGTGTGGACCGAAGTACATAATTTAAATATTTATGTTATTATGCTGTTTTTCAGAATAAAGTTGAAAGTCTGTTTCTTCTAACTTGTCCATAGGCATTTGTTTTTAATGGGAGCAATCGTCCTAGAACTGAATGATAAACATTATGACTGCAGTTGTTTAACTGTTAAAGAAAACCAGAGCTAGACAGTAGGTAAAGCAGTAAAAACTGACTATATTCAGGACTATTACCATAGGGGAAAAGAGACCTCAGTACTTAACTGGGCTTAACTTGAATGCAGCATGGACCTGTGGGAGTTTATAGCCAAGGAGTGGAGTGGGGATCAGTGGGTGGAAAACTACTAAGGGGAAACATCAGGAGTGAGGGGGATTCTTAACCAACCTAACAGGATCTTTGCTGAAGACAGGCCATCACCTGGAGGGCAGTGGCGGACCAGGAACCTGCTTAGTTAGTGAGAGCGATCAGACATAGACGATGAATGACTCTTGCCGAACAGATCGCGCAAGGTTCTTGCAAAAACTAGACTTTACAAGGAAGTGCATGGATGGGCCTAGGAAAAATCCAGGAGCTTGACTGAAGTTTGGTCAAGCAAAGAATCTTGTCACAATCTAGAGAAAGAAGACCGCAATAAACTATGACAAATAATGCAAGGGAGTTCGGAGTATCAGCCTCAAAAAAATACATACCTTGAACCAACAAAAATGTATAATAAGTCATTTATGAGATAGATGGCTTTCACATATTTGGTCAGTAGTAAATTTGGATAGTTAATTTTGTTGGGGAGGGGACATAGATAAAAATGTTTTGGGGCCCATGAAGTTTTTATTATTGATAAAGTTGGTGCATGTGCATTTCTAAAATCTAATGAGACTGTGTTCTCTGGGGCTTCGTTAATGGAGTATGTTGGTACAGAAAAGTGAAAACCAGGAAGTGAAATTAATAATATTTATTTTCCATAACTAGAGGTTAGAGTCTCAAGCCAAGTACTACTCATCTCTAGGCTGCTAACTAGTCCATAATTTGACTTCCTACATGGTTATGGCACCTTTAAACACTGTCAGTTGAGTGTACAGACCAAGCTAGCTGCTGCATTAAGGTATATGTGCAGAAAAGAATTTACATGCTTCTAAAGCACTGTCAGGCCAGAGAAAGCTAATGAAAAGCCTTACAATGAACTGCTGCCTGTCAGAGCCTTTGAAAACATTAAGCACCACACAAGTGCCCAGCAGGGCTCCTGCTAACATTGTTTTATTGTCCTACCAAATAACTGTGGCACTATCATGCCATCCCCCCACCGAGTTTAACATATCATTTGCATTTACAGTGTAAAGCTGTTATTAAAGGAAGGATATTTTTGCAAGTGCAAATGTTGCATCTTTTCTCTTCCCTCTCTTGTTGTGGCACAGTATTCAAGAACCTGCTGCTGAACCACCTGTTCATGTTTGTTACTGTGAGGGCCATGTTCCTGTCATTAGCTATTTTCTTTCTTTGGTTGTAATACTACCTCAAACTTATCTAGGCTGATAGACTTCAGAGAGTTGGGAACAAAGACCCAGGAAATGTACGGCACAGTTTTGTATGACTTGGAAAGAATTAGCCTCCACAAGGCCATGTTCATTCTTCCCCTTGATAGTAAGATTTCTAGGGAAGGGAAATTCTGGTTCTCATCTTTGGGGCATGAGATTTTTAATTTGCCCATTTTAATATGTGGTCAAGCCCTGGAGCTTTCTTTCTTTGGATTCTATATCACAAATATCCACTGGGTCAAGAACATTCTTGGGCTCACGGGTAAGCTTAAGAGAATCCTGATGAGGAAATGAAATATTTGGTACAAAGATCTCTTCTACCCAGCTCTATTGAATTCCAATAGTGGTTTCATTTATGTGAAAAGTGGTGTAAAAAATGAAATTATTTGTTTCATTGCCTGTATGGTTCATTTGGGGTGCTTGGAGACACTGTGCAATGGTCTTGGTTTTGTTACAATAAGAATGCCTGTGAAAAGCTAGAATCCAGGATATGAGCTAAATGAAGATAGACCAGAATGTCTCTTGCTCTTGCAATCTAAAGTATGCATGCCTCTGCTGTTAGCTAGAGGAAAGAACTAGAAAAGAGAGAGAGAGAAAAGGAAGAAAAAAGTGAAGAGGATAAGAATTGGACAAAGAGGGAAGAAGAGACATCACCATGCTGGCCTGGTAGAGTCACACTTAATACACAGGACAGTAACAAATGCTGCAGACTGATGATTAAATGCAAGAACCTCAGGTCTGGTACTTCTTCTAAGTAGGAGAAAAGGGGTAGGCTAAGTGAATCAGATCTACATTCACACCTCAGCTATCCTGGGCTGTCACAGAAGGTTCTAGTTTCTTTGAAGTCTCCTAGGCCGTTTGGGAGGCACTCTGGAGGAAACATGGGATTTTCAGCCACTGGGATCAAGAAACTGAATTGCAAATGTACGGCACAGGGAATATGGTCAATAATAATGTAATAATGTTGTATGGTGTCAGATGGGTACCAGACTTATCAAGGTGATCACTTCTTTAGGTATATAAATGTTGAATAACTATGGTGTACACCTGAAACTAATATAATATTGTATGTTAGCTAAATGTTAATAAAAATATCTTTAAAAGAAAAAGAAACTGGACTACAGGAAGGGAGATAAAAGCTGTTGCTGGACAAGGGGCACAGAGCATACTCTGGGGTGGAGGATATAAAGAATAGGGGGTCTCCTTCAGGAGACAAAACTGGTCATTGGAGAAGAGTGGGGGCCAGACTTAGTCAGGGCCATGGTGGTTTAGAAATTTTAAAAGTTTAAGTCAATTGATGACAAAACCTGTCAAAGACATCACAACGGAAGAGAACTACAGACCACAGATGAGCACAGGCATCTTAGATGAAATGTTGGTAAGCGGAATCCAGCAGAACTTTAAAAGAATAGACTTCCTTCCGGGAAGGCAAAGGTAGTTCTATACTAGGAAACCTGGTAATGTAATTCCCCATATTTCTCAACGGAGTAAAACCATTTAGTCATCTCCACTGGTGCTAAAAAAGAATTTGATAAAATGTAACATATTCATTATAATTTTAAGCTATTCTTAATAAAATAGGAGTACTTTCTTAATGTATTTAAGATATAGATAAAAAGTCCGCATCATGCTTAATGGTGAGACAAAAAACTGTTAAATTTGGGAATAAGACAAAGATGCCCATTAAGTACTCTTAGTTCACATTGTCCTATGTAAGTATTAATCAATGCAAAGACAAGAAAAGGAAATAAAGGCCTAAAGTAATAAGTAGTTGCAGAAGATTTGATTCTATATTTAGAAATTCCATGACAATGAGTTGCTGTGTCATTAGAAAAAGTAAGACAATTCAGTAAAGTGGGTATTACGAATGTAATGAGAAAGTTAATGGCTTTCTATATACAGATACCAGTTTGAAATATAATTTTAAAAATCTCATTTACAGTAACTGTAAACACAAACTATTCAGGAAATGATCTAACAAAGAATGGATAGGAATGGATAGATATACACATCTCATACTCTCTGAGAATTACTTTTATAGTTTTTTAATTTTTAGCCTATAGGAAGGCCTGACTGCCGGCAGAGTTTATGTACCAAGGAAAGTGGAAACCAGGCCCCTGAAGCTAAGCTGACTTGTCACCACAACATTTTAAAAAGGAAGGAGCACTCTACCTGAGTCCAGATCCTAGAGGCCTGACTTGCTCACTGACTGGGTGACCTGCACAAATAACAACTCTTCTCGACCTCAGTATCTTCAGGGTTTAAGAAAAAGAGTGGGTGCATGTATTGAGTCAAATATAGACTGAGAGTTCACAGACATGTCTTATTTGACTTGCTTGAAATTAGTTTTAATTAGTAGTCAAAATTGGGACTTCATATAAAAATCTGCATTCTCAGCTTCCTTTAAAAATTGCACCATCTGACATTACAGGGCTGGCCTCTCTCACTGCTCCAATTAGCTGCAGCTGCAGAAGCTGTTGCCCCTTCTCTCAGAGCCTGGCCCCAGTTTTAAAGACACCCCGCCCCCCCGTGTTGCTGGCCTGATTATTTACCTGATCAGCTGATCCTAAAGGCATTCAGTTGTAGCCCTTGGTCATTCTGTAAGTCTTCTTTCATTTTTACGATTTAAAGATTCTAAAATTTAGTCCAGCTGTCAGTCTAGAAAATATATCCTTTTCCATATTACTTAAAAGCCTGGGCTTTTAAATAATATGGAAAAGTAATATCCTTTTCCATATTACTTAAAAGCCTGGGTGCAGAAAGCTCTGGCCCTATGCTTTTCTTTCTTTTTCCATTTGCTTGTAGCAGACTATCCCGGGTTACCATGGTGATTACCATCCCTTAATGATACGCTGCTAACACATGGGGGAATGTAATTTTCTTTAAGCTCAGTGGAAAGTAGTGGAAGAACAGTAGTAGGTATAAAAGCTTTCTCTCCCCCTCTGTCCCTAGGTGCTCCTCAGTCACCACAAAGAACAAGAGCAGGCTGCTGATCAATCTCTCCAGACAAATCAACATGAAAGCTGCTGTCAGGATTTAAATCCTTTCCCTGGTTCCCAGTGCACATGTGGGAACCCTGAGAAAGGCTATTTTCAACCCCCTAAAAAAGTATGCTGCATCAAATCTCTTGGGACTTAATTAAAATAATCAGTTTTCACATCCCAGGCTTTCGACTCTAACCTCCCACACAAAATGAGCATCCCACATGCCAAGAGGGCCTGCTCGCACAGGGCATATGCAGAGTGAGTGAAATCTTTAACTGCACACTCTCCTCCTGGCAGGGATCCCATGGTCTGCGTTTTGCCCTTTCTGACAAAACTGAGGGCAGAGAAAGATAATCCACAGCTCATGGGCCTGCCCAGACCTTCCTGGTCTGACTTATGAAGTGTTAGAGGTTCTGATTGCATCCGGGGAAATGGGAGAAGAATTCATTCTCTTTCTCATTCAGAAAACCCTGCAGCACCCAGGGGCTCCCTCCCTGGGATGTCACAGTGAGAGGTAGGTTGAATTTGCCCGATGCTGACCTGGTTTACCAGCACTTTGAAGTCTCTAACTCTTAAGGTCCATTTTTTTAAAAATTGACATATAATTGACATAAAAGATTGTATAAGTTTAAGGAGTCTAAGGCATTCTAAGGACCATTTTAAAATCGTAGCTGAATAAAAAACTTGGCAAATAAAAGACACTGAATTTTTAAAAAATGTATTATTGTTATTTATTTTATTGTGGTAAGAACACCTAACATGAGATCTACCCTCTTAACAGATTTTTAAGTGTATAATACGGTTTTGCTATCCACAGGTACAATGTTGTAGATCTACTCTTTAGAGTAGATCTCTAAAATTTATTCATTTTGCACAGCTGAAACTTTATACCCATTGATTAGCAATTTCCCATTTCCTCCTCCCTCTGAGGTTGAATTTTAAGAAATGAGTTAATTAGACTAGAGTCACCTCTACAGGACTTACCCTCTCTTTTCCTCTATCCTACAGTTAAAATTTGATTAAAGTAACTACATAGATATATGATAAAGCAAGTAGAATCTAGGTGATACGTATACAGAGTATCCACTGTAAAATGATTTCAACTTTTCTATACATTTGAAATTTTCATAATATTGGAAAATAAATAAATGACTGAAGCAGAGTTTACACATGGGTTGCCCACAGGCCACACAGAATACATAGACATGATTTATTTGGCCATCAAGGAATTTTTTTTCATTGTATAAAAATCTGTATTTCTAGTTTCTCTAGAAAAAACAGGAGGCATCAGACCCTACATTCTTGCATGGACACAGTTGGCTGGAGCTGGGGAGTGGCTGTCCCCAGTTCTTGGCCTGGCTGGCTCCTCCTCTTCATTTGGGCTTTGGGTCACATACCAGCTCCTCGGAGGTCTTTCATAACCACCTTTTCCTTCTCCTCATGCCCAGTTTCTAGTACATGATGTCCTCATTTTTTCATTGTAGTTATTATGTAAAGTTATTTTTGTTTATTTGTTTAGTGTCTGCCTCTTCCACTTCAATGCAAGTGCTACAAAAGCAAGGATCTAGTCTCTTTTTCACCATAGAACGCCCCCATTCCTAGAACAAGCGTTTAATCCACAAACATACACGCCCAGGAACGTGAGGGAATTCTAACAATTGTGAGGCTGTAGGCTTTCAGATAAATACTGTGAAAAAAAAAAAAGTCTATATATACATTTAATGTTCCCCTGATTTGGGCTTGCCTTTCAGGATGGGCTTTGGCTGTTTGTTACATCTGGATGCCAATATTAAAACTGGGCAAGGAAGGCTGAGATTTGATGGTTTAATTTATTTCCTTAATTATTACGATTTTACAAAATGGCTTTGACTGGCGACACAAAAGGCAAGGTTGCCACCTACTGTTTAGATGTGTAAATGTGTGACACTAGCAGTACCTTTTAAAAAAATTGTATGAGTTTATAAAAGTCAAGCTTCCACAACTGCTATAACACAGACCAGAATATACCAAGGGGGCATAATTCCCCACTAAGTGTCTCTGAAGAGGCCGTAAAGGGATTCTTTCCATTTTCACAGGCTTCTGCCAAAACTTGGGATACTGTCTTAGTTACTAAAGAAATCTGAAACAAAAAAGAGAACTGTCTAGCTCAGTTTCACAAGGTAGCATATTCTCCACACTGTGTTTTTTAAATTCCGCATGCCTCCCCGTTAAGGTGTGCTGCTTATAAAATAAGTAAAATTAGTGTTACAGAAAATAGCAGCCTACCATTTCAGCTGCTTTTCGCTCTGGCAACATAGGGAAGGATGTACCCTTAAGGTTCAGAAACACATGAGCCATTCAGACACCTAATTGGATGTGACCAAGCATAAGACTTACCTGTACTGAAAAATCTTGGTAGCCTTTGGCTGGGTATTTATCATTCCCAAGCCATGCTGAAGACTGGCGAGACAAAGGGAAGCTGTGGAGAGTGGCGAGATGAGGGTGGTGCCAAGGGGAACCGTTTCATAAAGAGCCTGGGTTATAGGCTCCTAAGATACGGCTTCGAGAAACTAGGTTATTAGAAATGATGGAAAATGGGTGGTGAGATGAGCTGGTGGATAGAAATAACCATGGCAACCAAACTATCCATTTTCTTATTATTTCACTTTCCTTAGACTAAAAACAGATCACTGCAAACAAGTCAGGAATGGTTTATATCTCATGCTACCGCTTTTGCTGTATTTTTATGGGCATGTAAAGAAATGCTCTCCTAATCTTGAGAAATTATCATATTCTTTTGGCTCTAAGCATCTAGTCTGTGCTCTCTATATTATCTTAATGCATACAGTGTTCTACTTTTACTTAAAAAATATTTTCTAAGATCAAATAGAATAAGTATAAATTACAAAGCCAGAGTTAGATCTTTTTGGAAACGACCTACTCAATGCAGGAATCTTTTTCTTTTTTCTTTTTTGTCATCCTGAGAGATCTAGGCTCCAATCTCTTTAATGACAAGGAGCTCACCGCCTCATGATGTAGCAATTCCATAATTAAAGGATGGATCATTCTATTTCCATTTACTCCTGTAATTGATATTTATTTAGCCCCTATTCTGTCAGCCTCTGTGCTGGGAATTTTGAATCTAGTGGTGAAGAAGCTGAACACTTAGTGCCTGAACATACAGAAGTTACGATCTGCTTCCCTGCATCTCTCCTGTGGCTATGTGCAATCGGAAACAATGTAGAACAAGACCATTATCTTTTTCCCATGTGAGAGTCCTCTAAAGCTGGTAGAGAACCTTTATATTTTCCCCTGCTGACACAGCTTGTGGAATCAGTGTAGATTCCACGGCTGCAAGTAGGCAAACGAATGAACAAAATCCCTGGCCAAAAATGATCTATCTGAGAGAAACGGAACAGCTCAGAAAATTGAAGGGAGAGTGGAAGAATCAGGCTTGGAGAGAGCAGAATAAAAGGCAGCTTTGGGGATCTAAATAGCAGGAACTAATGAACAGTTTTTTCAAGGTGCTGCTATTGTTTCGGCAACAATTATTTTGTCTTTTGGCCCTCTGATTAAGATTCGAACTGCAAGAAGAGTTGGCCCAGTGTGGGTTCCATGTCCACCCCATCTGAAACATGCCTACCCCTTGCTTGGGTGGCAGTGGTATTTCTTCATGTCCACACAGAATGTAGCCAATGAAGCAAAGAAAGATCGAGGAACTGCTGCCAGGAGGAGGAGGAATGAATGCTGGAGGCAAAACCAACAAATGACTACCACAGTTGCCATCTTAATCACCATCATGTGGGCAGACAGACAACTTGGAGACAGAGATGCAAAGGGAAACTTGGAGGTCCTCCCTTAGAAAGTAACACTCAACTGCTGGGCCTCATAGATTGATCTTGCCTTTCTAGTAATAATCTCCAGGTGTGCTTCACTTTCTCCATCTGATCCTCAAGATGACATTGACGACCTGACCCCTGTGGGTCTCATTCCATCTTGGATTCATTTTCCCTGGGAGGCACAGGAGGCACCCGGCTGCCTTCCTGGCAGAGAGATGACGGAGATTCAGCTGTGCTTTTGGCTCTGCCTTTTGAAACCCGCCCGCTGGGTCCAACCCAGGTACTAATACTGCTTCAAATCTTGCCCTTATTTCCAAGCAAGGATACCAAAATTGTGATCCCCACCCATTCCTAATTTCATTATTTCACCCATGTGCATATCACAGCTGACTGTGTAAAAGTAAATGAGCTTAGGTGTTTCACATGCTTATTCTTGGGAATCAGTTTTGCTAAAAGTACACCTTCATTTATGCTGGAGGTTAATGTCAAGACGATTTATATACTTAAGATAAGGGAAAAATCTTTAACTCTCTCCACTATTCTGGCAGCACCCCACTTTTTTTTCTTGAGATTACTACAGTATTTCAGATCTCATCTGCAGGCTCCTTAGCGCTTTGGAATAGAACTCACTTGGGCCCAGTGCCATATATAATCTTAAAGCTGCCAGCTGTGCTTGCTCTTGCACTCACATGGCCTACCTAGCTTCTACCCAGTCTAATTTGAACATCAGTGTCCTTGTTAGAAGGCCAGAGAGAAAATGACTAGATCTGCCTTCACTCTGCGGAACTGTGTAGTATTTAAAAGAGCAAGGGCTTTGCAACCAGAAAGATCTGCGTTTAAGCTCTATTCCTGTCTTGTACTAGTTGTGTGGCCTTCGTTCAGTTATTTACCTATTCCATGTCTCTGTACTGAAGAAATGAAAAGCCTTTTCAAAAAGAAGATAGTAAGAGAGTAGCAATTGTAGGAAGCAGCTACAACCCTAGAACTGGGGGAATCACTGGAAGAGTTTGAGATTGTTAAAGTTTAGGGCTTGAGGAAGGGCCCTGCAAAGCTGAAGCTCAGACCTCTGATAAGGGTCACTGCTCACTCAGCTGTACTGTTGCCTCAGGAACTTGAAGGACACCCTGTGGGGTGAGACCCAGACCTCTGAGGAGGG
>NW_006436298.1:36959762-36961342 GCF_000325575.1 Pteropus alecto | reverse complement strand
GGCACGGAAAACAACTTCAGGTTTCTGTTTGACTAAATGCAACTTCCTTTACACAGAGGATGTCCTCAACCTCCTTGTATCTCAATGTCCCAATAGCCCTCAAAGTCTGAGCAGTCACTGTATCTACTTCTGGGAGACAGTAATATCCATTTTTGAGCTATCTTAGTTATTCTCAAATTCAGTCTCATCAAAATATTCTACTACTGAAAGACTAAATTGTCTTACATAAAATAGTATGGGGAAGAAGAAATACAAAATTAGTTTATATCAGCGGTCAACAAACTCCAACCTATAGGCCAAATCCAAATTAAAAAAAAAATTATTAAAACACAGCTACACCCATTTATTTACATATTACCTACGGATGCTTTCAGGTTACAATGGCAGAGGTGAGTACTTGCAGCAAGGACCATATGGTCTGCAAAGCCTAAAATATTATCTGGTCCTTTACAGAAAATTTTACCGTTTTCTTTCTCTCTCTCTCTCTCTCTCTCTCTCTCTCTCTCTCTCTGTCCTATACCAAGTTTTCTATGCTCTCAGTCAGAACCTCAGCTAGTTCTTTACTTGAAGTAGCCCAAACGTTCATTCCCGAATAAATGACAGAATGATTTCAGAAGTGTCTGAACCCTCAGTGGTTCTGCCTTTTTTTTTTGGTTGCTGGAGTTTTCCATTAGCTTTTGCTATTGGTCATGGAAGTGCTAAGGTACACCCCCAGAGAATCCCCTGAGTTCTGAACATGGTCCTCCCTACCTTCATTTTATAATAGCAATACCATTGGCCCTTGGTAATTAGAATTGATCATCCCAGCCATTAGAGTAATCTTTTTCACCTGTTGATTGAAGGATATGAGGACCCCAAAATGACCAGGTAGCAGTCTCATATTTCAATTCAATGGAAACATTGGTGTGTACCCAAAAGGAATCATTCCTCCCTTTAAACCAGTACAGAACATTATAACGGGGATGGGAGGCAAAAATTCTGCAAGAAGGTTATTATATGTAATAGTGAGAGGAGACATTCCCTTATCTACCTCTTGATTCTTCGACCCATGTATGCTGGCTGTGGATGAAAGAGCACCAAATATTAGTTACTGATCTAAGCAAGTACTGTCTTTTATAAGAGAGAACCCCATGTTTTTAAGATATTGTATTTTAACTGGCACTGTAACCTAGATTTCAGTCTCATCAGAACATTCTATTACCGTTCTATTGGGCCAGCTGCTTCTGGGTGATGGGAAACATGGTAAGACAGAGAGGCATCTGATGTGTAGTATCTTCCATACAAACTGATCCAAAAGCATCAGCGTTAGTGATAGGTCAGGTAGCTTCCAAGTCAGGGGGCATTCACTGTGTCCTCAGGCAAATAAAGGAGGCTAGCTTAGCCAAACATCTAATGACTACACTCAATCTCCAGCCCTACCTGAGTGTTCTTTGTGCTTCTTGCTTTTTTTTTTTTTTTCCCTTGAAATAGTCCTCTTGTGAATACTCTCCTCCTGGGCCTCTCATCACTGCTGTCAAAGGCTTCTCAGAACAAGAAGAGCTTTCTGTGCTGGAACTCGAGAAGCTTCCAAGCCACAGAGG
>NW_006436298.1:36929507-36959612 GCF_000325575.1 Pteropus alecto | reverse complement strand
TAGGCAATACTTTCTAGACCCCCATGGACCTTGTGACAGCTGTATCCCAATTGGCCTAATTCTCCTTGGCTATTCAGTCAGAATGGGTATCATGGGCCTAGAAACAGAGTCAATTCTTTCTCTTAGGGACAGTGACTGGGTCAGGATGAGGCCCGCCTAGTGTGCCTGCCCCCCAGGCCATATCTCAGGTCTGCTACACCTAGCTCCATGGCCTTTGTCCAATCCTTTCTTTAGCATTTAATGCAATATAGTTGATGTGAATTAGATCAAATCTAATTTTGGTCATTTCCTCTAAAGTCATACTTAGTGAAAGTAATTCCAGTACATGATTATTAAAAGAAACACCAGGGTTTCACTGGCCCCAAACAATCATGACAAAATGGGATCCTGGAAAGGAACAAACAAGCAAGATTCTGAATGAGCTAAAATACTAAGGGTTATTGATTAGTAAGTATGTATGTATGTAAGCATGTAAGTGCTTTTTAATTAAATAAGAGCAATAATGTTTGTGTGTCGAGAATTTTGAATAAGGCCTCCAGTTTATAGCTGGTTTTTAGTTTTTATGTAAAAAGAGTTTTAAATTTTCTATTTGAGGCTAATTTGTTTGGCATTTAATTAGAAAAACACTTATAATTATCCAACTAACACTTCCTATATTTCTTCGGATTCTTTAAATCATTGGGCTATAGAATCAGGGCAGGCCTGGTAGGAAGTCAGAAGCCAGTTCCAACTGTTTTCTTAACATTACCTAATCCACTGTGTGTGACCCTGGGCTTAATTTCTCTGGGCGCCAGTTTTCTCATCTACAAAACGAAATTATTTCAAGGTCTTTTTCATTTTAAAATTATGGTATGAAATAACAAGTGATAAAATTTAACACAATGTGACTGATTAAAGGATAAGGCAGGGACTGAATTAGCTATAGACAACCATAACTTCCGTATTTAAATTCAAACTCTTTTGAGCCTAACAGATTTTTTAAATGCTCAAGATAAAACAACTATCAATTCATCTGATATAAATATGGTCTATCTGCTCTGAGTACATCTTGATTTTATTTCTCCAGAGAACTGGCAAAAGATTGCTCCGATATTTACTGGTAGGAGAGAAATTCAATCTAGGTGCTGGCAGCCAGAAGCACATGTCTGGTTACTATAAAATCCATACAGCCTACTCCAATTACTCCAAGGGGATTACAGTGGGGTTTGTTTGATTCTCTATCTTGTCATGGCTGGGTTGGAATGCCTCTTTCAATAATAAACAGTGACTTGCGATACTCAACACAATCTAACTTGAAATATGAGTAAGAGGATGGAGCTAGAGAAAGGTAAGGAGAGAAAAAAATGATCTAGGATGAAGGCTGTCCTCGTTAGTTTTATTCGTGTGTTGGGATCTGGTCCAACACTCCTCTTAGAAACTCAGACACTTGGAAATGCTTCTGGAAAGGAAAGCACGGACTAGCGTGAGAAAAGTACAGCCCATTCATTTCTTGTCTCGAGGTGCTTGGTCATGCTAAGTACGTGGATCCAAGAAAGCCAGACACACAGAGCAATACAAGAGGGACAAGGAATGACTTGACTGAATTCTGGAAATCTGGTCATGAGTTTATATTGTTTGTGAAGGACAGGGTCTGAGTCAGACTTCCTCACAGAGGACCAGGGCGCCCAAGAGGCCAAATGGGGATTGGATTTTGAGTTCCTGAGTCTGGATTAAGAATTCAAAGGTGACCAGTGCAGCTGCACAGGGCCTTCTGCTCAGAAAAATCCCATGCTTGAAGTTTAATGCTCTGCGATCGCCATCTTGAAATTTTTAATAATTTTATTTTTGAATTTGTGTTTTATAAGTGAAATCAGATGAGACATGATCATGAAGCAGGAACTTAAGGCCTCGACTCGTAAGCAATCTTGCTTTTCACCATCTGCTCCCTGCTTCTCAGCTGCAGGCTCCCCCAGCAGCCACATACCCTCTGTAACCACCAGTACCCTGTGCCCCTGGTTGGGGCCTGGGTGTGAGGCAAATAGGGTCAGGACCAAGCATGCTCATGCTGTACACATGCCCCCTGTTGAGTTATGATACTGGGTCTCACTCATTCCTCAAGTATCCTTGAGCATGAGGGAGTGCAACATCAAATAACAAATTAAAAACACCATGACAAATCAAGAGAGATACCACAAAAGAAGGAAAAAAGTTTTTTCTTCTGCTTTTTAAATGAGAGGCTCCATGTTTTCATTTTGCACAAGCCCCACAAATTATGTAGCTAACACTGGTGAGAGGGGTAGCTAATAACTGTCCAAGGAGTGAGCTAGGCTGATGCTTGAATACAGGGGAGAGTAAGAATGAATAACAAATCCATGGGGCAAACACGGAGACCAGAGCTGGGTAATGAGTCATGAATTTCAAGCAGGGGAGATAAGAGAAAATGAAGGAGGTTGAGATCAAGATGAAAGCATAGGGTATTCTGAATCCAAGTTTAAACAGTGGTTGGTGTTTCAATCTTGTTTCATGCAAATGGCCAAAAATGAGGCCATCCAGTGTTGACTGTGTTCTAAGCCCATGTTAGTCCTTGAAAGTGGAAATAAAGGCAGTTATAAATTTTTCTGATCCTGTGGGATCTTACAGAGAGCTGAATTTTTCTTTTAGCCTTCCTATATTATGGAATGAATTACCATAATGAAAATTCAGTTATCAGTTATGCATTTAAAGTGAATGTAATTATTAAAAATATCTTACAACATTCTTTTCGTGTGTGTGTTTTAATCTATGGGGGAGGAAAAAAAAACCTTATAGTTTCTCTCTTAAATATGGTGTCTTTAGTCCTACATATGGGCTATTGATAAGGGCTATTGCTCCTGATAATGAAGTCTTGAAACCACAAAGCAAATTCTCCCCATTCGGGGTGCCACAATCTTGCAACCCTCTCTTGCTCAGCACCTCTTAAGTTGTGCTGATTCAGGAAGAGGTGCAATCAATGTTCAGCACCTCTGCTTATTTTTAACAAAATGGAATTTAATTAAACACAATTTGTGCTCTTAATTTATTCTTCTGAAGCCTTTGTAGTTTCAGAGTTGCGACTGCTAACTACAGGTTAGTGATAGGCAAGTTTTTAACCATAATTTGGAACAGAATTTACTGATCACAGGAGGAGCAGGGGAGCAGGGAGGAAGTTTGGAAAAAAAGTAACATCTGTCTTGTCTGACACTTTAAATTTTTATTTATTTAACAAAAACTCATATAGTGCTTACTATGGTATCAGGCACTGTTCCAAGTGCTTTATAAGTGCTAATTAATTCAGTATTCATAACAATCAGGGTTGACTTATCCAGTAGACATCGTGCCTAGTGTCCATGAAAAAAAGTGTTTTAATTTTAATTTCTTTAAAGTCAGGAGAAAAAAATTGAATGTGATAATAATAATATATAATAAGGAATTCAGCCTGGATTCATTTGTCTTTATGCCACTGTCGTCATAAAAATAACTTTTAATATTATTTTATGGAAAAAATGGGCCTATGAAGGCAAATGTATGTAGGGACCACAAAAATCATAAGATAGTTCTAATAACAATGCTACTATTACCTTGATTTTATAGATGAGAGGACTGAAGCACACTTAAGTGACTTGCCAGTGCTACATAGCTAGTAACAGACAGAGCCGAGACTGAAGTCAGGTGGTCTGCTTCTAGCAGGTGTCCATAGGACACTGTGTTGAGCTATGCCGCCATGCTCACCAATCAAGTATTTCGCATGAATTTTCTACATAGCTAAAGAAGCAGTTCTCTACACAACCAAATTTTTTGGTTTTAATAATTTTGGAAGGTCTTCCACACATTTGTTATTTACTTCTTGCCTTATTAATTAGATTATCCTGAGCATAATATAATCTACTCTTTTCCAAGACGACAATAGTATCCTTATCCATAGATAACCTTATTATTTTTTGTGTACCTGACACTCTTTAAGACTTGTTTTACAAGTGTTAATTCATTGAATCCTCACAACCCTATGAGGCATTTGGATTTTTCTAGATGAGGAAACCCAAATTAAGTTAGGTTAAGCTACATGTCCAAGGTCACCCAGCCAGTTGATAGCAATGGAACCTAGGTAGGCTGCCTCCACAGTGGCCCCTCACAAGCAGGGTAGAGCAGCAGTTTTGCAATATAGAATGATGCTCTCCGGAGCTTTATTTCTACTTCTGAGATCTTCACGCCAAGATGTTATTTTAAGTCTTTTGTCAACTCTTAAGGGTATGTGTCTTCTCTCTCTCTGTCAGGCAATTGGCTGACAATTTTAGCTGTGTTTTGTTTCTAGTACTCACTTTTATCACTTGATAAATTTATGGAGTGCCTACTACGGGCTGTGTTGTATTTTATTTGTTGCTTCCAATTACTTTAATGAAGAACCAGAGAGCCCATTTTCTTAGCGTTCTATGTGTCAAGTAGATCAACATGTGCTAGAGGGAGATGTGCCCCTGTAATCAGCCTTGTGATCCTCATTGCCTTGCCTTGTAAGGGTGATTTAGATGCATTGGGGAATTTTGTTTTTAATGTTCATTTATTTCTTATTTTTCAGCTAAGTTTTCAATAGTGAGTGCTGATAAGGGACATGACAGATATTATACGTAAGCGAAAAATACTTGGCATATCTTACTTGATTGAACAAGTGGCTTGACAGAATTCATTTGTTAGGTAGCTGCACTATCTTTGTGGTCTTTATTGAATAGTGTTAAAAATTATTTAAGTGGAAAATAAGACTCCATTAGGCTATTCTGGATTAGTTCTTCACTTATGGTTCAATCTTGAATAGTACTAGCTCTGAAGTTGGGAGGGACTCCATCTCTCTACCTATATATCTCTGTGTATGTCATACACACCACACACACATACACACATTTTTATGTAGGAATAAATGCTTTTTATTTGTTCTGACTCCTGCTCATATCCAAATATCACATTATGCATATTTTAAATTTGGCTTTCATGACTATTTTAGGGTTTATAATCCAACTGGATGTAACTCTAGGATTTGAAGACTGCTTCCTTCCATGACTTTGATTCTTTTCTATTAACCCCATTTCAATTCTTGGCCTTCATGTCCTTCTTAGGAAACACACACGTGAGACCTTACCTTTATGACTGGCCCCTGAAGGCTGTGTTGATAGGGAATCAGTTTACAAGTCTGCAGAGGCTTGGCAGTTTCTGGGCTTACTGTTTAGTTGTCATGGAAATACCTAGAGCACTTTGTAGGTTCTAGAATATTAACTGATACTTTGGATAGGAAGAAAACAGGCAAGGGAGGAGTAAATTTCTTGAAATAGCTTCATCTGTTTTTAAAAACAAGTAAAGTACTCTAGACTACTACCTAAGTGAGAGTTTACAAACTGGTGATGCTCAGGTTGGATTTGGGCCATAGACGCGTTTTCTTTGGCCTGCATCTTAAACTACGAAACTTTAAAATCAGTTGCTTTTATTTAAAAATCAGGATATTTCACCACATAATCTCCAGACTTCTAACTTCTTTTGAAAATTGGGTGACCCAGCAGCATGGGACCCCAAAATTGGCCAGAATTGGGTAGCACCTGGCCGCTTTAGACAGGGCATAAACACCAATTTGTCACAACTCAACTGTAGTTCAATTGCTTACTTACATGCCCTGCCTGTGCCCTGGAGCATTTGATTTTGTATCCCCTACTATGAGTCAATGAAGGATACAAGCTCAAAAGCTCAGGACCACAATACCTCTACTTAGTTTATATAATTGAAAAAATTAATATTGAAAAATACATGCATATAAAAAATTAAAACTGTGTAGAAATGTGGACAATAAAAAGTATAAATCCAGTGACCTCGCTGACCAATAATTTCCTTTCCTTTCTCTGAGAAATAATACTGGTAATAGTTGATTTTGATATTTTCTATGAATAGGATTTTTTTAACCAACTGGGGTTATCTACTTTTTGTAAGGCTGTCTGTATATGCAAATACTGGGTTCCACACATGCGCAAGAGCAATGTAATATATTAAAGTAATTATCTGTATAAATTTCCAAATATTAAAGAAAAACTGATTTCTAATTATCTGGCTTATTACCTTCACTAGTCAGCTCTTCATGGAAGGAATTCATCCATTCAGTAGACATTCATTGAGTTCTGATTATGTTCAAGACGCTCTGTGAGGCAAAGTAGAAAATATAGAGATGAATTAAAAACAAAATCAACAACATTAACATAAGAAAAAAGTGATTAATTTTTTTCCCAAAAGCAATGAGGTAAATGTATTGAATTTTGAATTAAACATGCCCATTTTCCATGGACCAAGTCTAAGATTTGAAGGATTACAAAAGTCCTAGAAATAATCCAAACCTGAAAAAATAAATTAAAAGAAGAGGTTTAGCTAAATGGGGAGGATGTGGGTAATGCAGAGTTGGTAGGAGATGGATCACGTGAGGTGAGGTAGAACTCACTGACAAAGCATGACTTCCCAGAATAAAGACCTGCAGGCATTTGGTATGTTCGGACAGATAAAACCTCCCTGGGTATATTACTGCAGTTCTTATTCTCTCTCAAGTAGATTTCAATGAGAATTTTGCTAAAATGAAATTAAGAGAGCTACAAAAGTAAAAATAAAATTAGAGATGTACTCATGAGAGATTTAAAGAGAAAGAAATTTTGCCTTTAATGTCTTGCATCTTAGTTACTTGGAAACAATAATTTCTTCTTCTTGCTGAAAACTCTCCTTGAATTACAGAATGGTAAAAGCTTTAAGGAAATAAACAACTAAAACCAAACTGAAAACCTATATGGTTATCTTAAGTGCTTTTTTCCTCCTGTAGTTTTTCAGACAGTTGGGGCTTCTTGGAAATAATAGAAAATATTCATTCGTTACAAATCTAAGGTTGCTTGTGGATGAAACATTAGGGGAATCTACAGCACACTCAAGAATTCTTTCCAAAGAAATATCACCCTTCAAAAATCCTTTATTTTGATCTTCAGACACCTGATACATTTATATGCTCAACATGGATGAGGAGTTAAGAGTTATGCAACTCTAGTTTTGACATGTATAGTGGCTATGTAAGATGTTAACACTGGATAAAGTTGGGTGAAGGGTACATGGGACCCTCTGAACTATTTTTGTGATTTCTTGTGAGTCTTAAACTATTTCAAAATATCAAATTATTTAAAAAATGGTCATGCAACCAATTTTCACTTTGCTTTGGAATATATCTTTTTCTTGAATGCTTCAGTTAGAAGTTCTAATTTAAAAACTTCCTACTTAAATGATTTTATGGATTAATGCTAATTAAAGTGTCAATGAAATTGTTTGAATTTACTCAAGCAAAAATATTCCTTATTAGAAGAGCGTTTTATTCCCTCTTGAGTCACCTAGGCTAGATTTCTTTAATGACAAACTTCATCAGATAATTGGTCAGTCTTAATTTCTTTTTTATTTTAGTACTTTAGATATAAATGTGTCTCTCATAATAATCCCATAAGTCTACATTTTTTCTTTTATCTAACTAGTATATGAATAGAGCTGTTTGAAATATCAGCAGCACCATAATCAATAACTACTTATTGGTATTACTTTGCTCAAGAGTTTTTCTCTCCTCAGCATGTTATATCTGTCTATGAATGCGTTATGTCACATAAGTTATATAAAATCAATTAATTCCCAATTTAAAAAATTCTGTCTATTAAAAATGGTATAAATTCACTTATAAATAACATTACAGTCCACTTAAAAAATCATATTATGGTCTCTAAAAAAAGACTTACATGCCCCAGGAGATATTCACGTTGATTCATACTAATTGTCTAAATTTGAAAAATTAAGATGTGATCCAAAGCAATGGTGGTATCAATATACCTGTGCCATTGGTCTTCAAAATTCATTTAGCCAACAATTCTCCACAAGAATCTTCATAATAGATTAAGAACACTTTTCTTGTATTCATATTTCTAATATTATTTAGGGAGACATGTATCAGTAATTTATATATTTCTATAATATTCTAAAAAGCATTATAGCCTTGTTAGTGAATCATTGGGGGTAACTGTCCATCTTTTTCATTCAAAAGAACACATAATTTCTGGTTAGAAGAGATCTATATGCTATCCAGCACAATTGACTGCCTACTGCTTAAATCTACTTTTTAAAATCTTCACAAACATTCTTCTAGCTTAAAGTTTCATGCTATGATCTGTAGAGCCTCAGGCTTTCAAAGACAGTGCTTCAAGGGCTGTTGTGGGGAGGAAGAGAGGGGAACTGGGAAATGTGAATGCCGATCTGGCATGAACCCAGTTCTCCTCATTCACTCATTGAACAAGAGAAATTGAGATAGCACTTGATTTAATTAATCAGCTCTGTGTCAGATTTAATTTGCAGAAAGTGTCCATTGCTCAAGGAAGTGACTCTTGAGCTGAGTCTTAAGGATGAGTAGGAGTTAGCTATGCAAAATATAGTAATTGGGCACACCATTTGAGTGACAAAATATGTCACCTTAAATAAACTACAGAGAGAAAATGTCAAAGTAAAGATCGCCAAAAATTTTTCATATAAACAATAAGAAAACTGGCAAAATCCATCAGAGTCAACTGTTCCAGAACTTTAGGTATTAACCAAAGGCTTACAGCAATCTGGGGAGTGTTTATTCAAGAAAAGTGGCTGAATCTCAGTAAAAATGGTGAGATTTGTGGCATTTTAACTTAGCTATTCCCATCTTCCTTCTCTAGCTCCATGGTAGCCTTGAAAACCAATAGCTTGCAATCACATTGAAAACTGGCAATCTGGCAGCCACTGGAGGTTGCAGAATGGAGCTGAACCTCCTTCAAAGCCTTATTCCCAGAGAACTGCCATCATTTGACTTGTCTGGTGGTTCCCTAGAAGACTGACCATACTTGCAAAGCTGTCTTTATTTGACATGACTCAGAGTGAAGCTCATCTAGTGGGAAAAGCCTTTTCCTCAGGGGCGTTTGTCAAAACACTTAGTATCAATTGTTTAAATTCGTGGCTGCTTGAGGTAATGGAGAAAGGATAAACAATAGGCTAACCAAAAGCTTAAAAGAAAAAGATAGGGAATACTATGTCCATAGGGACTCTGAAAAGCTCTGACACATTCCTATGAATCTAGAAGGCCAAATGCATGCATAGGGCGGTGTATGCCCAGGATTCTGTGCATGCACAGTGAGGGAAGACCAAGAAAGCCATAAGCTCTCATCTCTGGATGACCTTGAGTGTCTGTGCAAGTGGAAAGTGAAGGCTAAGGCAGAGTTGTTAACTTCCTGACTCAGTATTGAAGATGTGACCCAATACACACATAAGGCCCCTTGGCAAAGACTGGGAGACCAACTGGTTCTTGGCATTTAAAGAAACCACTGTCCAATCATTACCTGACCACTAAGCTAACTGAGCAGAGACTTTGCCGGTCATACATGACAAAGAACACAGACATAACCATTTAGGAAAGTTGCTAAAACAAACAAACAAGTAACAACAAAGAGCAACAACAACACATCCAGGGAAGGGAAAATCTGATTTCCACAGTTGTCACAATTTATTATTTAAATGTCTAGTTTTAACAAAAAATATTATAAATGTACAAGAAAACAAGAAAGTATGGCCCATAACTAGGAAAAAAAAATAGCAATTAATAGGAACTGTCCCTAGGGAAGCCCAGATGTTAAAGTCACTGGACTAAGACTTTAAATCAGCTGTTGACCAATAAACACATGAAAATAGGCTCAACATCATTAGTCCTGAGGGAAGTCCAAATCAAAACTGTTTCACACACATTAGGATGCCCATTATAAAAAAGACAGGTAATAAATGTTGGAGAGAATGTGAAGAAATTGACACCCTTATACACTGCTGATAGCAATGTTAAATGGTACAGCTGCTTTGGAAAGCAGTTGGAAGTTCCTCAAAATGTCTAACATAGCACTACTATATGACTCGAAAATTCCACTTCCAGATCTATAACCAAGAGAATTAAAAACACATTAAAGCAAAAAATTTTACATGAATGTTCATAGCATCATTATACACAGTAGCCAAAAAGTTGAAACAACCCAAATGTCCATCAACTGATGAATGAATAAACAAAATGTGGTATATTCATACAATGAAATATTATTTAATCATAAAAAGGAATGCAGTATTAATACATGATATAACATAGATAATTTTTATGATGGTTAATTTTATGTGTCAGCTTGACTGGATCATAGAGTCCCAGGATATTTGGATAAACACATTTCTGGATGTGTCCGTGAGAGTGTTCCTGGGTGAGATCAGCATTTGGACTGGTAGACTGAATAAAGCAGATGGCCCTCTCCAATATGGGTGAGTATCATCCAATCCACTGAAGGCCTGAAATGAACAAGAAAGTGAAAGAAGAATCTGCTTTTCTGCCTGACGGTATGAGCTAAAACATTGGTCTTCTCCTGCCCTTGACTAGGAATTGCACCATTGACTCCCCTGGTTCTCAGGCCTCTGTGCTCAGACTGAACTATACCACTGGCTCTCTTGGGTCCCCCAATTGCAGATGGCAGATCATGGGACTTGATTTATATGAAATGTCTGAAATAAGTAACACCATAAAGACAGGAAGTAGATTGGTGTTTCCCCAGGTCTGTAGTGGGGAGAGGGAAATGGGGTGTGACTTCTTATGGGAATGGGGTTTCTTTCTGGGGTGATAAAAATGTTCTGGAATTAGACAGTGGTGATGGTTGCATAATCTTATAAATATACTAATAATCACTGAACTGTACACTTTAAAAGGGTGAATTTTATGGCTTGTGAATTATATCTCAATAAAAATAAAATAAGCTACTCGCTATTTAGGCCGCACTGAAATTATGTTAATAATATGAGAAATTTTGCTTTTTAAATATGACCCTATGAAAAGGAAGAGCAGTAAAGGGAGGAGAAAAAAAATCAATGAGGATCTCCTATGTGTCAGGCATTGTACTGGGTGCTGAGGACATAGAGGGAATAATTTATAGCCCATGCCTTAAATGACTCAGTCAAAAAGTCTAGAAAGGATAAATTATGATACAAATCAAGAAATGCTATAAAAAAATGAAAAGAAATGCTGTCTAAGTCACTTTTAAGAGAATGAAAAACAAGCCACAACCTGAAAGAAATGATATAAATTATATGTCTGATCAGGAATTTGTATGCAGAATATATAAAGAACTCTAAAAACTCAAAAATAAAAATGAACAATTTAATTTAAAAAATGGGCAAAGATTTGAACATACACTTCATCAAAGAAGAGATACAGATATAAATAAGCATATGGAAAGATACTCGACGTCACTAGCCATTAGAGAAATGCAAATTAAAACCATACTGTGATACCACTACATACCTGTTAGAAGTTTTACAATTAATAAGACTGGCTGCGATAGCCTGAAAAATGCTCCCTGTCCAAAGATATCCACATCCTAATTGATAGAACTTGAAACTGTTAACATTATATGCCTCCCCACCCCCGCCCCAAATAATAAGTATGTGTGTGTATGTATGGGAGTGTCTTTTGTGATGTGACTGAGTTAAGGATCTCGAGATGAGGAGATTATTCAGGTGGACCCTAACTGCAATCACAAGTGTTTTTATAAGACAGAAGTAGAGATAAATTTCACAGAAGAGGAGGCAATATAACCACAGAAGTAGAGATTAGAATGATGTAGCCACAAGTCAAAGAATGCCAACAACCACCAGAAGCTGGAAGAGGCAAGGAACAGATTCTCCTTAGAGCCTACAGAGGGAGTGTGGCCCCACTGACACCTTGATTTCAGCCCAAAGATACCAATTTTGGACTTCTGGCTTCTAGAACTGTGAGAGAATGAATTTCTGTCAAGTCACCAAGTTCATGGTAATTTGTTTCAGCAGCCATAGGAATGAACATCAAATGCTGGAAAGGATGTGAAGGAATTGAAACTCTTCTATCCTGATGGTAGGAATGTAAAATGGTTTAATCACTATAGAAAATAGTGGCAGTTTCTTAAAATCTTTAATATTTACTAACATATGATCCAGCCATGCTACTCCTAGGTATTTACCCAAAAGAAAGAAAAGCATATATTCATAAAAAAAAGTTATACATGAATAGTCAAAGCATATAGTTCCAAACTGGGAAGAACCCTAATGTTTATCAACAGGTGAATGTATAAACAAATTGTGGTACATCCATACAATGGAATACTACTCAGAATAAAAAGAAATGAACTATTGATATGTACTACAATGTGAATAAATCTCAAAATAGTTACGCTGAGTGAAAGAGGCCAGACAAAAAAAGAGTGCTTACTGTAGAATTCCATTTGTATAGAATTCTAGAAAATGCAAACTAATCTATAGCTACAGAAAGCAGATCAGTGGTTGCCTGTGGAGGGAGGTGGGGCATGAGGTGATGAATATGTTTATGGTCTTGATTATGATGACAGTTTCACAGATATATCAGACAAAATTTATCATTCTATAGTTTAAATATATGAAATTCATAATATATCAATTATGCATCAATAAAACAAACAAATAGGTGCTGTCGAAAAGCCATACACAGGGATCTGTGGTAGCACAGAAAGTGGGCGTCCCCTTGGAGCTGATGGGCTAGAGGTCTGGGACTTGCTGCTTTATTCAACCCAGCTGTCATGCACTCTTTTTTTGGGAATGGAGTCTCCCTTGAACCAGGGTCAGAGGGAGGGCCATAATGTTCTGGAAACAGGATCATACTCTGAGCACTAGTCTGATAGCTTCAGACATCCTAGGACATTCATATCCCACATAACCACTGGTCCTTGAAGGCAGGCTGCAGGCACCCACTGCTTTTTCAGAGTTGTGATCTAGTGAGAAACACTGCAGGCAAGTTGATGCCAAAGTTGGAGTGATGTAGGTACAAAACGAGGGCCCAGGCACATGGTTTTGGGGCCACAGAACACAGCAGTAGAGAAGGGTCTAATTTATCTGATGAAATTTATTTTGGTGGGTATAATCTCCCTCACTTCAGAGGCAAGAAAAATATCTACAGGTAATCAGGGCTCTTTCTGGCATTTCTTGAATTACTTCAAGTAACCACAAATCATATTGATGTGTCCCAAAAGCATCTACTTAAAAGAGCAAAGAAAGACTCTTGGGATAATTTAGTGGATGAAATGCCAGAGGCATGTTCTTGAATTTGAGATATGCATTCCATTTTGTATACGCTTGACTTCTCTTCATTATGAAGAATCATAGATCCTCACTGAACTGATTTGCCTAAAGCTTAGATGAAGTACGTAGCAGGTCATCAATGTTCTGTCTCTCCTGTTATAGGATCTGATACAATTCAGCTGTGGAGGAGCATGCTATTTAGCTTTACAAGGTGCTATGTTGATCTGTAAAACCGATTAGCCTCTTCAGCTCCAGGCTAGTGTGCATTTAAATTTTTTCTCAACAAAAAATGAATTAGTACTTTCTGTAAAATGTATGACAAATTGTATAGGCTAGGACAAATCAAGCAAGGTACTGTAAAATAAACCACATTAAATATAATTTAGTCCTTCATTTAAGTGACAAACATTAGTGGTTTCCTTGTAGGTATATACTGAAAGTTAATTGTAGTAGGTATTGTAAATCTACTGGTCAATTTTGATTTCCCCTGAATGGCCTTACCATTCCAATATTTCATAACCTATTTCTAACTGGTAACCATAAATCACCTTCTATTATATTAAGGATTCTGACTGTGATGAATGTGGCAGTTGCCTTCTGGGTCAGTAAAATGTATTCAGGTGTTGCTAGGTCCTGTCAGATGTTCGAACGTGTTTCATTCTGCTTTTACTTAAGAGACAGTAAAGTTTGTTAAATAAGACAGATTTCTTGTTTCCATCTTTTCCACTTAATCATTAAAATAGTTACTGGTAACTTTCAATAAAAATAATCATTGTTTTATTTTTCCACTCTAACTTATGTCTCAGTAAATTAACATTCTAAATACTTGAATGATATCTTCAAACACAAAGTAAAAAATGGGATTAAAATTGGTTTTAATCTTGAGACATCCAGAAAAGCATAAGTCAAGAACAATGTATTTGGCACAGGACTGGTGTTGAATGAGTGGCCTTGATAATTCTCTTTGTTATCTTCTGATTAGCACACTTTACATACCAAAAAAAAAAAAAGTTTTAGAATAAAATATTGCCTTTGTTTCTGGCATGTGTGCTTAATGGAATTTTTGATACTTCTTGAGGCAGTTCTTTGGTATATGTAGAGATTTCTGTCCTCCACTGAACCCGTTTAAGGAGTGGGCTTAGAAAGCCACGCATTGGTGCTTCCTTACCCTTACTCAAGGTCTCGGAGCCTTATATTGTTGTAGCCACAGGGATGCAGAAAGCTGGCAGCCTTCTCTGGCAGATGGGCAGCCTGAGCATACCTCCTAGAGGCCTATTCTTTATTTTCCCCTCTTTCCTTTTTCAAGAACTCCAATCAAAGAAACTGAAATTTAAAGCAAAATCAAGGACACCTTGATTGAAACAAGATTGAGATAATAGCCTCCAACTTAAAGCTGTTTTTAGCAAGATCTCTTTTAGCATCTGATATGTCAGACACTCAGTCATTGTAGATTTGTATTGGAGCAGAATATCCTGTCCTCCTGGGTATAAAAAAACTAAAGAGAGAGAGAGAGAGAGGAAAAAAGGTGGAGGGATAGGTCAGTCAGTCTTAGGAGACCAATAGGCTTCAATGTTAGGCGTCCAAAGCCCCATCCTGGATTGGCAAAGTTTCCCCAGCAGCAAGCTCTCTCCTTTGTTGGACTTGGGGGTTTATACTCTCTCGTTGCCACTACAGATGCTGCTCTCCAATGTCCTGGGACCCTGCCACTGTTGTGTGCTGCCAAAGTCCCAGGAAGGATGTTAGAAATGAATCATGAAAATATCTAATTTTGGGTTAATCTGTTGTTATACTGATGTACCACTATAGTGATCATTTCTGATTAGAAACTAGAGTGGTAGTAGATATGCTATCCTCTAAACATCCCCTAAATACTCTGCATATGATCCTATCCATCCTCCAAAGAGTTCTAGATGGTGACCTCAAATTACTATCATGAAATTCATCTTTTATCGTTCCTCTTCCTTTCTCTAATCAGAGCTTTCATATTTTAGCGCTTCAGCCCCCACATTCTCAGTTTAATAACTAAGCCTGACAGATACTTTCCTTGAAGGACAGAAAAAAAAATTAGAAATCTGATGACTGAAAGGGGTGAGTGTTAGCAGCAACACGCAAAATCACTTGCCACAGTTACGGAAGACATCTTCAGTTTAAAAAAGCCTAAGACGCAAAAGCAATCTCTCTGGATCCGTTTCCTCATCTATAAAATGATATCTTCAAACATAAAGTAAAAAGTGGGATTCAAATTGGTTTTAATCTTGAGACATCCAGAACAGCTTAAGAGCAATGTATTGGCACAGGATTGGTGTTGAATGAGTGGTCTACATAATTTCTGAGTTTTTTTCCTGCTTCTAACACCCCAAGAAGCAGTACATTATAGAAATTTTTAGTTTGGATTTTAGAGTCTCGTTTGCCTAAATTAGATCCCCCTTTTCCATCTTCATTCTTGTTGATGTCTCCTATATTAGTCACCTCTATTCTTATTTCCCCACATTTTTTTCCTAAGAGAGTTAACCTAATGGTCACAAAACACATATCTTCAAAAGGGCCCTTTCTCTTCATTAGTCCTGTTCTGTAACACTACAGTTCTATTTCTCTACCAAGAAGATTCATCACTCCTACCTAAACCTGCTCTGGACATTTCCACCTAATTCTTAGGTCTTAGTTTTATCTCAAGTTTTGGATCTTCTCTCATTTTTCACACTGCTCAGTGAACTTGTTTTCTGTATTAGTTTTCTGGGGCTGCCGTAACAAGTTGCCACAAACTGTGTGGCTTAAAACAACAGAAATTTATTCTCTCACAGTTCTGGAGGCCAGAGTCTAAAACCAAGGGACATGATCCCTCTAAAGGCTCCTGGGAAGACTCTTTCCTTGCCTCTTCTAAATTCTGGTGGTTGCTGGCAATCCTTAGCACTCCTTGGCTTATAGATGCACCACTGGAATCTCTGCCTCCCTTTTCACATGGCCTTCTCCCTGGTATCTCTATCTCCCTCTTCTTTACTGGAGTTAAGGGCCACCCTAATCCAGTATTACCTCATCTTAACTTGATTACATCTTCAAAGGCCCTATTTGTGTGTGCGTGTGTGTGTGTGTGTGTGTGTGTGTGTGTGTGTGTGTATACAATGTACAATATAGTAAGATCTCTTGGTTATCAACAGTCTATAGTATCAAAAAGACTTGAGTTCAATCCAGGCTTCACTATTTACTAAATATGTGATATATTCATTATGTAATATAATAATTATTATATTATTTCTATGAGCTTCAATTTCCTTATCTATAAAATACAAATGTAAGTAATTACCTCAAAGAACTATGAGGAATATATAAAACAGTAATATTTCAAGTTCTTAGTTGAACGGTATTAGGTACCAAACAAATAGAATATTCTCTTATTATCATCTCCACTCTCTTCCAATATGAATTATCCATACTAGTCAAGCCTACTCTTCTCACAGGTTTAAAGATTCATTCCCAACCCCATCTCCTCTTAGAAGTGCCTTCTTTTTCTCTCTCTCTCTCTCTCCTTCTTTCTTATTCTCCTCCTTTACCACTTTTGAAAGTTAGACTCAAATCTGTTTCCACCATGTCAGTCCTCATTGAGCCAAACTGTTTCTGTATGGACAACATTTTATCTATCTTGAAAATGTTACTTTGCATCCAGGCAGATGAACTGGATATGTTTTTTCATATTCCTCCTGTCAAGTACAACTAAGCCCCTGGATAAACACACACACACACACACACGCACGCACGCACGCACGCATATTAAAACACATATATATATGCACACACACACACACACACACACACACACGTCTATTAAAATACATATATATATGTACATACATACACACATACATCAAGGATAAACAGACTGAAAATTAGAAAAAGGCAGAATAGCTAAAGATTTAAGGACACAAAGAATGACACAGTGATGAGCTTCCTAGGTTTTCTTTTTGTCTCATATATTCCAAACTTGGAGCCGAAGAAGCAACCAATTCAGAAATGCCAAATGGGTAGACAAACACACACACACACACACACACACACACACACACACACACACACACACACACCCACCCAAAAAAACCCCAACAAAAGCCTATATCCAAAGGACAAGAAAGGGGGAAACCTGGCAAGACAGAAAACTTTTAGACAATAACAGCTCTGCTCCAGCCAAATGCCATAGGATACACTGTGGCTTCATGACAACCCATGCCAGAAAAGACCAAATGGGGAACCTAGACTTCCACATGTGTGAAACTGTAATGAAGTACCCAACGCTTCAAGTAAAGTGGTGTCAGAAGAGGCCAAGTAGGGAGCCTAGGCTTTCATCCCTTCCCTTTCCCTGGAGTGGTCTCAGAGGAGGCCTAGAAGACAGTCAGGACTTTTAGCATTACTCAGCAATAATGAAGCCATTCCTGCAAATTCGTGAAAATCAAAATTAAAAATGCAATACCGTTTACAATTCTCAAAAACAACAAAATAGCTATTTAGATGTAAATGTAGCAAAACATGTATAGAGACGTGCCGTGTTTACTGATTAGAAGACTCAACATAATAAAGATGTCAATTCTCTCCTATAGGTAGATATACAAGTTTAACATAATTCCTATCAAAATCCCAGCAGGATTTTTTGTAAAAAAGAACAAATTATTCCAAAACTTATATGGACAGGTAAAAAAACTAAAATAGCTAAAACAATTTTGAAAAAGAAGAATAAAGTGAGGAGAACATTTTAACCAACATCAAGACATTGTATCACTACAGTAACCAAAGCTATTGGAAGTGGGATAAATATATAAGTGAAAAGAACAGAATAGAGAAATCAGAAACGCACCTACACAAATATGCCCAACTGTTTCTTGAAAAAGGTGTATAAGCAATTCAATGGAAGAAAGTCTTTTCAACAAATTGTACTGGAGCAACTGAACATCCATAGGCAAAATAAAATAAAACAAAATAAAGCAAAAAAGAAAGAATAAAAGAAAGAGACTTGACATAAGTCTCATACCTTATACAAAAAGTAACTCAGAATGGATAATGAACTTAAATTTAAAATGTAAAACTATAAAAATATAAGGAGAAAATCTTTGGCATTTAGGTCTTGGCAAAGAGTTCTTAGACTTGACACCAAAAGCATGACCTATACAAAATAAAAATAAATTGAACTTCATCAAAATTAAAAGTTTTACTCTCTGAAAGACCCAGGTAAGAGGATGAAAGACAAGCTACAGGCTGAGAGAAAATATTTGCAAACCACATATCTGAACAAAAGCACGAGTATCTAGAATATGGAAAGAATTCTCAAAACTCAAAAATAAAGAAGCAAACAGTCCATTTAGAACATGAGCAAAGACACGGAGAGAATTTTCACCAAATAATATACTGGTGGCAAATAAGCACATTCAAAGGTGTTCAACATTATTAGTGATCAGAGAAGTACAAGTTAAAACTATAATGAGATATCACTACATACCTATTAGAATGACTAACATAAAAAATAGTGACAACACCAAATGCTGGGGGGGATGTGGAAAAATATCACTCATACATTGTTGATGAGAATGTAAAATGGTGCAGCTACTCTGAAAAACAATTTGACAGTTTTCAAAGAAACTAAATGTGCAGCTACCATATAACTAAACAATCAACTTCCTAGGTCTTTATCCCAGAGAAATGAGAAGAATGGTTACAGGAAAAAAAAAAAAAAACTTGCTGTGGCTACCTATGTGGATTGCTAAATTAAGACATGATTAGATGGATATTTATAGATTAGATATTAATTGTTCCTTCATCAAATGTCCTATGTTACAGAGCATTAATGAGGATGAATAAGACATAATTTTTTTTATTTGAAGAGCTCATAGACCAGACGACAGACACATAAAAACAATTACAACACTATAATTAAAGCTGTAACAGGGGTGTATATCGTAGTGCTATGGAAATACAGAGAAAGGGGAAGCTAACTCAACCTGTACATAGTAGCTAGTTTCTAAGTCATAGAATCCTGTGGTTTTCAAAAGATCCAAATTTGCTTCCTAGCTCCAAAATAGTCTCTTTAGTTAACTGTGAGAAATTACAGAACATCATGTTGTTTCAAAATTTAGGATCTGAGGTTCCCAATATATGTGCTATGCCTGACCCTGCTTGAGGTCCACCTATTTCCAGGTACGGCACTGAGAATGAGTTGGTGAAATTAAGAGCCTAGGCTTTGGAGCCAGACTCCTTAAGTTCAAATCTCAGTTCTGTTGCTTATTAGTTGTTTGACCATGACTGAGTCAATTAACCTCTCTGGACTTTATTCTCTCCAATTGTAAAGTGAAAATAATAATAGTATACCTATCCTTCACTAATTTCTGAAACCACCCATGAATTTAAATGGTATGTCATTCACCTCACTGCATTCTTATTCTATTACTTTCAAACATTTATATAACCTTTAATTGTATAAATAATAGATTCAGCTGTACAATAATGATAATCCACAGTTGATTTGGTTTTCCATCCATTGTATAAAATAAATTTAAAGTTTCTCAAATATTTCATGCAACTTTTCATGAACTATGCAATCTTACAGAACATACCTACTTACATACATATTTAACCAAAAGCAAATGAACTGAAAGTTATAGCAGAATCCTGGCAGGAAATGGATAGCACACTGGATTTGGGTAATTTGAGGAGAGTTTTTAAAAGGGACTATTGACAAAACTGTGGGGAGAGTATAAAGAAATCACAAAGGGTAGTGTGGCATTCCAGAATGAGTAACAACAGGGAGCCATTACCACTCTTGGACGTGAAAGGAAAGGGGAGGGAGCCGTCATCAGAACTCAGAGAGGACCACTTGACAGGAGCTGAGACCTTTGGTAGGTCTATGGCAACCCAGTAAAGAGATATCTGGGAGCAAAGATATCCATATCTCCTTCTTCTCATTCTCTGTGACCTCCTACTTCCCCACATTGGCCAAATCCAACAGAAAGCCAGAGAACAAGGGAATCATCAAGGCTATGCATACAGGTCAGCTTCCCAGAGCACAGAGCAGGGCTGAGATGAGTACAAGCTCTGCTGGGGCAAATGTGAGAAAACCAATACATAACACTTGATAGTTTAGGGTGGAATTGTATTGCAACAACAACAACAACAACAACAACACAAAACATGTAACAAAAACAAACTCAAGAATGGTTGACAACTTGTCACTAACTGGCCTCTAAGACTGAATTCAAACTTATGGAAAGATGGTGGAAAAGCTTAGGATCCTCTAGGAAAAGCATCCTGCTAAATGCTCATGTCAGATGTTGCCACAAGAGACAGTTAACAGGGAATGTCTTCTTCAGGATATATAACCAGGAGGAAAAGGAAATAAACAGAGAGGATTTCCCTAGAGCCAGGGTCTGAGGAAAGACACTCCATTGCCTCAGTGGAAGAACCTCATTCTTACTATCCAGCAGGATGCAATATGGGCAGTGCGTTTCCTATCCACACTGATCCAAATGGGAGTTTTTACTGCAGTTATCTTCTTTCTTGCCCCACCATTGTATACTGAGTGATTTGGAGAAGATCACTTTTAAAATTAAGTTTGCCAGGGCACATAGAACCACAGCCAGAACTGTCGAAGAGAACTGTATATTGCACAGGCATACTAAGCTTTGATCTGGTTGCAGTACCCAGGGTTGTACTCCTTGGGAGAAGAAGTAAATGTATCCCACATGAATTTAAATACATGAAAATAAGGAAATGTATAAACATTGCATAGCCAAAGGAGCAGACTGTGGTGGACATTATGGATGGCCTATCCAAGAACCTTTTATAAACCCCTTCGCCTTGCCCTTCTCTACTAAAGAGACTGAAAAGCTAAAATACACACCTTTCCAGATTCCCTTGTATCTATAATTGACATAGTTGGGGATACTAAAACGTTGAAAGAAGTCTCTAAGGATGGATTACTGTCTTTCTTTCTCCCTAGAATATAAACATGATGCCTCGAGTTGGAGCAGTCATCTTCTGACCATGAGGATAAATTCTGCATACTAATCACGATAGAGCAAAACGATAGATGAAACCTGGTTTCCTGATTATTATTGAACAGAATTTTTAGCCTAGTTACTATAGACTTATCTCATATAATGACTATTTGGTTGGCAATTTTTTACCATAACAGCTCTTTAAAAATTTTACCATTTTTGGACAAAGATTCCTTTTGTTGTTTTTGTTGTCGTCATGACTTGTTTACTCCAAAATGCGCAAAATAGATATGCTATAATAACATTTTGATATTACTGTTTCATAAAACATACTCAGGTAAATCCTGACCATATAGTTGTTAGTCAGAGAATATTATATAGACAAAATATGAGTTGTGCACCATGTTGAGAGGGTTAAATGTATTGAAATATGAAAAGCACTTATAACAGTGGCTACCATATGACATGAGGAGGGAGGGCCAGCTTCATAAGCATGGACCTGGAGTCACAGAGGCCCAGTGCTTAGAAGGGTCCCATGCTTGGTTTAATGCTCTGCTGCCACCATCTTGAAATCCTTAATAATTGTATCTTGAACTTATTACTGTAAATAAACACTGATAGAACAACAGAGCATGCACATACGCAAAGGAGATATGTGCAACATGTGTGTCCTCCATTCCTTGTGGCCTCATTTGCATATAGTGTGTGCAATAACCCATGAGCACAGAATTCTGGTCACTATGCATGGGCATTAGGCAAAACTCAAAGCAAGAACAAAGTAAGTATGTTACGTCTACAACTGAGTAAATGATTGCATTGACAGCCCCAGGAAGCCATGCTTTCTGTTTGAGCTAAAACTTGCTCTGAATGCAGAAACAAGGCAATGTCATTCTAAAAATTATGAACAACCAAGGAGCCCTATTATCTTTTCTATTTCCCTGTATTAGCCAACTACTTACATGAAAAATTATGACATAGAAAGAAAAAGAAAAATAGGGCAACTCACAGCTCTTTTTCCTCTCTGTCCTTCCTTCAGCAGTTAAGCTGAAGGTAGAGAATGTTGATAGAATATGCACCTATCAAGAAGTAAAATAAAAACAGTCGAGTTAGTTTTGTGCTGTGTCCTCCCTGTTCTGGTAAGAGCAAAATGCATATGCATGTATGGGCTACAAAATACAAATTGTGCAATTTCAGTGATTCCACATACAAGTTAAATGTTCTTACATTTGCATTTAAAATTAGTATCATAAAATATAAAAATGAATAATAAAATTCATGCTAATAATTAAAAATTTTAATTTTTCTTTACTTAGAATGACATTAAATGGAAAATTTAAAACACAGGACAAGTCAAAAGACCACAAAAGAAAAGAAAAAGCTTTATATTTTAATACTTTTAACGGCACTTTTTTCTTGTTTTTCTTCTTTTTTGAACAAGGAACCCTGAATTTTTATTTTGTACTGGACTCTGCAAATTATGTAGTTGACCCTGAATTTGATGTACATGTACACATAGCACATACACTGAAATTATAAGCTAGCTATAATAAACACTAATTAGACACACAATTAACAATAAATGGCCCTTTAATAGAGTGGGACAAAAACACAACTTTGCTAAGAGAGCCTACTTTATAGTGCATAATTTAGCTAAAGATTCATTTTCTGTAATACCTGGGGGTAAAAAACAAATTCTCCAATCTAACGTTGGCACAAGGACAAGCAGAGAGGCAAGGGCCAAAATTTGGGGCATTACAGAATCTGGGAGAAGCTCAATTCCCTGAGGCCTTCACAGCAGCTCATTCGTGTGCAACAGGGACAGTCCTCTCACTGTGATTGGCCATGGCAGCAGAGAAGGGACAGATTCATGGTTGCTGCCCTACCTCAGTCTATCGTTTAAAATTGCCCTGAGGCAGAGGTCAAAGGGGTACTGTAAAACTGGCACAGGCACCCAAGCCTGTTGGTAGGAGAAAAAAATTCAAAGGTCAGGTTTTATACCCAAAGTCTATGACTCTAATGGATTTGAGGCATTGGATAATAGCCCCTGGAATTGAAACCTACTAAGTTTTTAAAAAAGTTACATGGTCAGAAAACCCCTAAGCATGGCTATTGACTTCCTTGAGCCTCTGGAATTCACATCAAAAGAAAGTGGTCTTAGAAAGAGGTACAGTCATCAGATCAGCCCCAATTTCTACGGTGGTTCTGGGTTATTAGACAAGGGAGATCTTCAGACAGCAAAACTGGTGATCATAGAAATCGATGGGCAAAGGAGATTTTTCTCTCCAATCCCACATAAGCTGGACAGCTGGCAGGTAGACCAAGGGCTGCTGGGGTCTGGAGTCTTTTTGCTATTCCTTTCCTGCAGGAGAGAATATATGCTATGGTCCAGGGGCTATTGTGTTCTCTCCTTTCCCAAATGAGAATTGTTATTGAACTTATTCTGTCCTCTCTCCACTATTTCATATATTTTATATATTTGACTTGAAGAGCTATATTTGGAAGGTGGCTGGATATCATCCAGAGAACCTGGACTTGGAGCTGGTTAAAGCACACAGGAGATATATAAGGTTTAACTCCACTTAGAGAGTGTGCCAGGAATGGCTTGTTAGTATCCACTGTCACTGTCAGTAAGGTCCACTCAGAGGTCCACTGAGACTTTACTGATGTCTTGGCCAAAGGTGCTGCCTTCTGACCCCTCGAAGCCACAAATTACCAGCGGTGCTGCCCTCTCCTGAGTCCTCAGTGTCCTGAAGGCACACCGTGATCTATGCCTGACCTGGAAGAAGATGCCTCCTCTTTACTTGGGCACAGAAGCAACACTGCCTACATCCTCATGTCTCACAATGTCACATGAAATCCCTTATGAAAAAAGCTCCGTCATTCTCTGCAGAGCCTCAATTCCAAGTTTCTGTGGCTGGCCAAGGGAACATCACTGAGACTTTACCTTGTTTTCCAATTTCTCCTTTCCTCTGGGACTTGGGCATCCTGTCTTTTTCCTTTTACAACCAACAAAACAAAGCAAACCCTCTGGCAGGCCTGCCCTACCAGTTCAACAGACAAGCCTGGTCCTGTTTGAATCCCAGTTATGAGTCATTGCAGAAAAGGGATTGATCTGAGTGTTAGTAAAGTCTATTTTTTCTTTACCATGTTTTCCAATTTCTCCTTTCCTCTGGGACTTGGGCATCCTGTCTTTTTCCTTTTACAAACAACAAAACAAAGCAAACCCTCTGGCAGGCCTGCCCTACCAGTTCAACAGACAAGCCTGGTCCTGTTTGAATCCCAGTTATGAGTCATTGCAGAAAAGGGACTGATATGAGTGTTAGTAAAGTCTATTTTTTTTAAAAAAAAAAAAACAAACAACAACAACAAAAACAAACCTCTCAGATCTTGGAGTGATTGAGCAGATTTTTAGGGCAATCCATTGGAATCGAGCAGTGGCACTAGAAGAAAATTATTTATTAATGAGTGAGGGGTATTATGCGTAATAGCAAAACACGATTTTGTTTAATTCTAATTAAGGCCACAAAGTTGAGAACACTAGATGGCAAGTATCTCTATATTCTAAAGTGAAGCACTAGACCATGTCTGTAGGATCTGCTAAGAGGTGACTCAAAACTGCTGTCTCTTCTAGCTTTAGTGAAGGATGGAGAATGAGGATTTCTTGGAAGTCTGGGAGGTGTCGAGCTCTGTGGTATGGCCCCCATCCTCCATGTGAGAGAGGGTGCTGCTGTCTCCCACCTGAAACCAAGAGAGGGGGCTCCGTAAGTCCTCATGAAGCTGTAGTGCTGGAGTGGAGACTGGTGAGAGAGCTCACAGGAAACTGTGACACCTGAACTCCCACTGTTTAAAGAATCTGGGGTCTGACTCCTGCCTGGAAACTTCTAAGGTGAGAGGTTCTCTGGACCTGCCCCAAAGTGGGGCAAGGTGAGCGGCTTCAGTTGAGGCTGCGCTGACCATATCTCCCTCCAGGTGTAGTAGATTCTCCAGGCTGCAGTGGCCTGTGTGGGGCATTCCACTGGAAGCAGGATCTGAGAATATGACTCAGCCATAAAAAAAGAATGAAATCTTGCTATTTGTGACAACATAGATAGACCTAGAGGGTATTATTATTATGCTAAGTCACATAAGTCAGACAGAGAAAGACAAATACCATATGATTTCACTATGTGTGGAATCTAAAAAGAAAACAAACAAACAAAACAGAAACAAACTCATAAATACAGAGAACTGATGGTTATCATATGGGAGAGGGGTTAGGAGGGATGGGCGGAAAAGGTGAAGGTATTAAGAAATACAAATTGGCAGTTATAAAAACAGGGATATAAAGTTCGGCATAGGGAATACAGTTAATAATATTGTAATAACTATGTATGGTGTCAGGTCAGTATGGGGTGTTCACTTTGTAAGTTATATAAATGCCTAACCACTATGCTATATACCTAAAACTAATGTGATATTGAAGGTCAATTGTAATTGAAGAAAAAATTTTTAAGAAAGAAACAGGATCTGCGGTGCTGGGAGTAAGTAGCTGTCTGGGGGAGTGAACTGCCCAAGTCCAAATAGAGAAAGTGATGGATGTATCTGAGGGTAGAGTCCCCAGAGGACCCCCCCAAAGAAAGAGCCAACTTTGGTGTATCTTCCATGCAGAGGTCACTAACACCAGGTTACCAAAGCACACATCGGGTCACACCTGTTTTCCCCTCAGCTGTCCCCTCCCTTCCATCTTCTCAAACCCCAAAAGAACCAAAGGCGCATAGTGAGCAGGAGAGGAAGAGTAAAGGAGCCAAGTCAGAGAATTGTGAAGATAAAGAAAAGACCATGTCCCTTCTCCGCTGCTAGTCTGTGGATGGTGGCGGGGAGAAGCTGGAGAGATCAAAGTTTTCATTTTTATCATACAGGACTTGTTAATACTGTGCTTGAAAACAAAACCCTTTAATCTCTGAAAGGGACTGTAAATCTATGGGATCTGCTTAAGCTACCATCCAGAGGCTGAGAAAGGAGATCTGACAGGAGATATATGAAGATCAAAGTAGGGGAAAAATGAAGGTGCTTCCTGCCTACACCCCCTGGAGTCCAGTACATTCAACAAATTCAAACCTGTTACACCGGGGATACTGGGGAGAAACTGGAGGGGAAGTAGTTAACATATATGGATTTCAAGTAAATGCCTCACTATAGAAAACTGGAATTGATGTTTGCAATGTTGTATTTCATTATTAAAACGACAGGATTAGATTGGGAGGCATCAAATGTGGATCTTTCGTAGTTTATACCAATGACAACTAAAATTATTTTCCCACCACAGTAATTCATTCCCTTGGAAGAAAAGAAAACCTTAAGATTTGCTTTTTATACTTCACATTCTATCATAACTATTTTCCATGTTATTTCATATTATTTTGAATGCAGTTTAAATGACTTTATAACCATACCTTATAAAAAGATGTTTAGATTACTATCATTTTTTCTCACCTACAAATAACAGAGAATGTAGATAGGATCTGCTTAAGGATCTACATAGGATTTGCAAAAAAATTAAAGCTTACTTCCTTTGGTTATATTGCAAGGGACAATTGAACTCCTAAATCTCATGATTACTTCAATTAGAATTTGTGATAATTCAAGGTGTAATTGATTTATATTAATTATGACTGAAAGCAATTTTTTGCCCTGTGAATTTCAGGGCCTTACTAGTTAGAAAAGGCAATTTAGTCTAAAGCTGATAACTTTTTTTTTTCAATTCTAGAGCTCATAAATTAATTTATTCTATGAACCTTCAACTTCTGGTTTTAGCAATAAATTATTTTGTGCTAAATGGCTTGTATTTCTTATTCAATCATAGTTTATTTTGTTCTTTGTTTCTATATTATATGTGCTAGTTAAGGACAAATTGCTTTTATGAATATTTGTAATAAAGAAATCTCATTTGGTAGAATAACCATTTCCTTATCGTTGCCAGTTCGTGAGATTTTTATCTTAACATGCCTATAGCACAAGACTATGGATTGTTTTCAGAATTCATAGTAATTTTAATTAACTGACTAGACAGTTCTGTGAAAATAAAGTAGCTTATAGTACATATGAGAAAATTTTAGTATAGTTAACACATTAAAATTTTCTCATATTTAATAATAAGATAATATTACATAAATTGTATGAACAGAATAAAGCGTGTCTCACATTATTTTGCTTGGAAATATGGTTTTATAAAACAAATAAGGTTTCAATTGTCAGAGAAGAGGAAAGAGAATAGCAATAATAATAAACGATGCCTGATCTGACCCAATGATGTGTATATATTTAAAAGTGTCCATATATAAGACTAATGTTTAAGGACCTGAATTTGGCTTCATTATTTTTAATATGTTCAGGATAATGTGAATAAAGGTAACTTAATTTTAATGTTTAATTTGAATGTCTGGCAATATGTCTTTCAGCAAAGAAAACTGGGCTCTTTCCCCAGTTGCCTTTGGCAATAAACCCCACAGTGACTGGTCTTCATGACCTCATCCTGGAATCTGGCTTGAGTGACCAGCTCTAATCACCCTGAAAATAATGCCTCTTTGTCTACTGGAAAACAAATGGTGACAGATTGGCTCTTTCTGCTATAGCCATAGCTCATCTGACTAGCTTTGCTCATGAAAGTCTTCAAGAAGTATGGAATACAATTTGAGGAGTTAGTTGTGTGTGAAAATCTTAATGAACTCAGTCACCTTGTAATTTAATGGCCAAGAAGCAGCTGTCTGAACAGATGAGCCATTAAATCTTAGATGTGGGGCTGTTTGACCTTAATTTGCATACTTTTAAAATCCGATTTTGCAGGATGTGGTTGGCTCTCTGAATTAAATGAGGAGTCTCTGAGCACTGCCTCACTCCTGTCAGGTTACAAGGCTACAGAGCAGAGCGAGCCAGTCACAAACAGGAAAACGAAAGGTGATACAGCTTTCTTGGTTTTATGGAGCTTTATTAAATTAAAATGATTGTATACAATTAGCATTAGCTCACTGGTCACTTTTGTTCTCTGAGATGGTCAATCAATTTATGGCACTGGGAGATCTGTGGTGAGTAACGTAAACATCATTTATGTTGGTCTTTATAGTATATTTATTTCTGAATATAGATATGACTGTTGCTGGGATTCAGAAAATTGCAACAAAGTAATAGACACTGAAATACTATTGCCAAAGGAAATGCCTAGAAGAACTAGGCAGGTAAAAAAGTTGTGTTGTATGAGAGACTACCAATGGACCTTTAATATTAGTAATAGAATTCTGCACAGAATACACACTACGCGGTCCAGGCCACCTGGCAACTAGGCCAGACCACTTGTTATGGAGTGTTATGGAATGAATTGTGTCCTCCCCAAATTCACACATTGATACCTAACCCTTCCCCAAGTAACTATATCTGGAGATAGTGTCTATAGGAAGAAATTAAGGTTAAATGGGGTCATAAGGGTGGGGCTCTAATCTCAAAGGACTTTGGCCTTCTAAGAAGAGGACGAGAAAGCTCTCTCTCTCCCCACTATATGAGGACGCAGTGAGAAGACAGCTATCTGCATGCCAAGAAGAGAGCTCTCACCAAAAATCAAATCAGCCAGTACCTTGATTTTGGACTTCCTAACCTCCAGAACTGTGAGAAATAAATTTCTGTTATTTGTACCATCCAGTCTGTGGTACTTTGTTATAGCAGCTCAAGCAGACTAAAACAGCATGTGATTAAGTTCTGGCCAGTGAGGTATGAGCAGAAATAATAAGTGTAACCTCTAGGTTGTGCATTATGGAGAACAGGCATGCCATCCTTCTCCCCTTCCTTCCCCCTTTCTCATTAGCAAGAACCTGTACAAGGTGGGAGTCAGCTATCTCGGACAACTCAGATGAGGTCAATGCCTTAGCATGGTTGAATAACAACATAGAAGGGGCCTAGGTCCCTCACACCATGGATCTGTCATCCTAGCTTTGTACTGTTTATGCTAGAACTATATTACATGAGAAAAAAACACGTTTCATTTAAGTAAAGTTACTTTGGGTCTTTGTCTTAATAGCAGAAACTATTTCTTAATTCACACAGTGTAGAGACAATTGAATAAAGTGGTTAAAATCCTAAAAGCATTAAAATCCAAACTTTAGAAAACAATGTGCCCGCAAAAACAAAAACAAACACATATATCTTAGGGCAGATTAAACTACTTTGCAGTTGCGGCAGTCAATTTTCAGCCTCTTTTTTGAAGCCTGGATTCAAGAATCCCTGGAAAACTGCCACATGCTACATATTTATCTCCCTCTGTTCCCATTTGTTCAAATCTTTCTCACATAGCCCAATAACGGTGACTCTGCCTGCCAATCCTTTACAAGATCAAGACGTGGGGGCGGGGAGAGGAACACCTACTTCAGTTCCTTTATTGTTGATTGGTCAATTAATTGTGAAAACAAGAAGTTGAAAAACAAGGGCCATGGGTTTATGAGGTGCCAAAAGAAAAGGAATTTGGGGATGGATTGGCAAAAAAGTGCCCTTGGAGTGGGGTGGGAAGAGGGCCATCCCTTATTACGCAGATCGTACTGGAAGAGAGCCCATTGATGAAGGAGTCAGAGATCTGTATATTCTGACAATCTTCCAAGGGTTAGTGAAGTGCCTCGAGGCAAGGCTCCCTTTTTCTAATTTGCACAGTTATAGTGTGGGCTAGCATAAGTGCTAGGGTAGGGGCAATACTCTGGCCAGGGCTGAAGACAAGAGTGGGAGACTTTTCAGGAGTAGAGAGAAAAGGTGGCAATGGCCAGAAAAAGGAAAAGTTACCTTCTCCTTTGTAAAAATCAGTGAGGATTTGTAGTACCAGTAGGGCTTGAGTTTCAGATATGCAAAGGGGCAGTAGTATCTAGATCTTGAGACACCCCTGGGTGGGAAGGGGCGAGAGGAGGGGCGGTGAAAATCCCACAATAAGATGAGCAATGATGTGTAAGTGGTAGGGACACTTGATTAGAAAGGT
>NW_006436298.1:36926858-36929394 GCF_000325575.1 Pteropus alecto | reverse complement strand
GAGAGATTTCCAGTATCATATTCCAACCATTTAAAAAATTTGTTTTATGTCAAACTTATTTTAAGAATAGTGGTCCCATATTTCAGGTATTTCCAAAAGTTGAGGGGAGAGGGAAATGGCAACACTTAGTAAAATTCATTGCCCATGTTTTTTTTAATACTATATAAATGTTCCAGGTCAGAGGTTGTAAACCGGCTGCTCAAGTCAAACTTGGCCTTGTAGTCATGTTTTGCTCTGCTGACATCGCATTTAAAAAGAATTGTGATTAGTTGCCAATGTTTAAGAAAAAGAAGTTTCACAATAAAATTGGGACTTGAGAATTCTTTTTTGAAACTAAAAATGTGGCAATACAGAGCTCATGTTTCCCTATGGAAATCATCAGTGGAGCTGAAGAAAGGCAGCCTCTTTTAGACGAGCCTCTGCTCTTCGGTCTACTCTAATTCCCGATTCCCACCCGGCCTCCCTCATTTATGTTCCCTGTCTGGCTTCTGTGGGCATTTGACTTGGCTTCTCTTGCTGGATTCCAAACAGGGACTGTTTTCCCCTGACAAGGACCTAGTGTATCGCTGGTGGAGTACTTGGCGTACGTGCTCTGTAAATAGTTATTGAATAATGAATGAATGAATTGATCTTGCCCAAGGTTCGCCAAGTCTGATGTCAATGATTATCCTCAGGCTAGAATACATTATGGACCAGGGTTTTGATCATCTTGCTTAGACCTCTGCTTCCAGCCAGGAGACTGAACTGTCAAAGCCAGATGTCATGAATCTATCTCTAGGGAAATGGCTTTTGTAGTTATTCCTGATGAGTTTGTGGAACCTGGTCCTGCTCATTTTTATTGAAACCTTTATTTTCTGACTGCCTACATTAGTAGGCAATGGTAATTTGGGCCCAAACTAAGTGATTTCTAGACCGGTGTCTTTGCGTTCGTATATCTTTGTAAAGCTGCTTTAGATTCTTTGTTAATAAAAAGATGACTTTTGTCTGGTGACCTGATTTTGCTTATCGGTTTATTCAGCAATTCTGGGATTTCAGTAATTTCCTCAGGAAACTATTTGATTCCAAATGAAACACTTAAGTGTTTTATCTGCAAGTAACACACAGTGTCCCAAATGCACTGACTTTAATTTATGAGTCATTTAAGAGAAAGGAACGTTAAAGGAAAACTAGGGTTGCAGGGAGCATGCAGAAAAGGAGCAGTCGAGGTCATTTGGTAGTCTCAGCAGAAGTAGTGGAGCGGGGATTGTGAAGGAATATTTCAACTCTGAATTACACTGGGGTATACTGGTATAAATTTGAATTGAAAGCACTTCTAATATTAAAAGAAAATCATCGAATACATACTTTAGGGGTGAAAACTCTTCAATTCTGGTTTAATACTTTTCTGCCATTCTGCCTTGCCTATTGTCATGGATTCTGCTCTTTTTTTCTGGAATACATCTCTCTAGAGTTCTGCAGGCTCATTGGTGTTTCATAAATAAGCCAGAAAGGATTTAAAACTCCTCCCAGAATACAGTATATTAAAGAAATAACACTAAAATTTTAGTTGGCTCATTGCTAAGATCTTTTATGTCCCTATGTGCTAGGCATATCATCTCAGGTAATAACTGCTCCCTCCATACAATTTATGAAACAAAGCTTTTCCCGCTCTCACTTTGAGTGTGTGTTTCCTGAGCCCTTTTCCAAAGCCCAACACTTATAGGCGAGAAAGGCTTTCACCTCCTTCTGGAAGCATTTATTAAGTGTCTCTGGTGTACTTACTACCTGGTCAAAGAAGAGGCGGAGAGTGGTGGTTGGAAGGAGCAGGGAAAGGAGAGAAAGCGGCACAGGAGAATACAGAGGGATCCTGTGATGAAATAGCCCCGGTCAAAAAGCCAGCCTTAAGGAACAGATGAAATTTATACATTTTATTCACGCAATTCATTCACTCATTCATTTATCCATTATTCATTAAACATTTATTAATTTATATTTTTAAAAATATAAGCAAAATCAAAAGACCTACAATTGACTGGAGAAACAGTGCCTGCTGCAGAAAAGTACTCGATAATTGTTAGCTATTTTCTTTATTAGAAAATCAAAATGTTAGTCTCATAAAGAGCTTCTATAAATTAACAAGAAAAGGAAAAACACTCTAATTGAAAATTGAGCAATAGTTATGAACAAGCAAAGTATAGAGGAGGAATTCCTAATCATTAATAAATATCTAAAACTATGCTCAGCCTTCCTAGAGGTCGGGGAAAACACACTTTTAAACAACAGAGACTCTCATTTCTTTCTCTCTCTCTCTCTCTCTCTCTCCAGCCAATAGAAGAAGGAGAAGGAGGAGGAGGGGAGGAGGAGGAGGAGGAGGTGGACGAGGCCGAGGAGGAGAACGAGGAGGACAGCGAGAGGCAGAGGCAGCAGGAGTTGCTGGAGGGGCATGACAACATGCAGAGCATCCAGGTGATGACCCTGACTGGCCACCGGGAGGGCTGGGGGGAGTGGGCAGATACCGGTGAGTCGGCGGTCGCGGGGGAGGAGGGGGGAGAAGGGC
>NW_006436298.1:36925647-36926848 GCF_000325575.1 Pteropus alecto | reverse complement strand
TAGGAAATGGAGCTAGCAGTTATATGTTGGCTAGGTGGAGGGTCAGAGGAGTGAGGGTGCCATTGGGGAGATGTTTTATGAACTATATAGACGTCTAACCAATGTATTGTATACTTGAAACTAATTTAAATAAATAAATTTAAAAAATAAAAATAAAATAAAAAGAGCAAGTAAAGATGGAGAGAAATAGTTGCTATAACTCTGAGAAAAAAAATCTGGTGGAATTTATTAAAAATAAAAGTACAAATCCTTCGTTGGCTTGTATCATTTTGGCTTGAACTCATGGGTATGTGGGTATTTGTTGGGAAAAGTACAGAGGATAAGAACCTTGTATGTTTTGGGGAGCTTGAATATGCAGGAAAAATCCCTGGCAGAGTTTTACTCAGGGAGTGGAATAATTAGACTAGAAGGTGATAAAGACCAGATTTAGTGTTCAGAAAAACGCTTTGGCTATAGTGCAAAAAGTATGGTGGACAGTCATGGGATGGAGGCAGGGAGATGAGGTAACTGCTGTGAAGAAAACGAAGGCTTGACATTGGGGCGGCAGGCCTGAGAGGAGTGAGTAATATCAAGTCATTCAGGATGTGAAGATGACAGGCCACCTAAGTGAATACTCAAGATTGAAATGATATACTGCAGATGCTTTAGGAGGCAGAGGTTAGAAAGAACTGGAAAAGTCCAGGAAACAAGGCTATCTTAGATCAAAGTGTAAAATAGCTAAAATGTATATTAAGCTCTTCCTCTTACCTTTTTGATCTTGGACCTCATGCTACCCTGGATTACCCAGAACTCTCTACCCTGGGGCCTCAGCAAACCTCCCTCCCTCTGGCAATGCTGCAGGCATGGAAAGTCTCCAGGTATTAAGCTGTGAGCCACCGGAGGGCAGGGACTGCATCCTATTCATTATTGTGTCCCGGCCACTAGTCTTGTGTCTGTTACACAGTTAGTGTTCAATAACTATTTGCTTATTCTGCACTTTCATCTACTTCTTAAGAAGATAATTAACTAGATCATGCCAAAATATACAAGATAGCCAACTTAACATGTGATCTTCCTACAGTCAGTTGTTAACCCAAAGGAATGTATTAGTGCTGTTGAAATTTCGGGGAGATGGAGAGCTTTTGGAATCCATGTCTTCCAGGCCAGTCAAAACATACAACACAGGCAATCATCTAGATAAACTGCTTTAACCTGGCTCAGC
>NW_006436298.1:36912742-36925614 GCF_000325575.1 Pteropus alecto | reverse complement strand
AAGCCAATTAAATAATCTACGAAAAGTTGTTTAGAGAGAGTAAAGTAGAACAGAGATTCAAGTTCCATCACAATCAGATTCCTGCCCCACACAGAAGTCACTCAATGTACAGAGCAGTAAAATCTGGGTGTAATCGAGGTCTTTAATTCAGTTACATCAATCCCTGGCACCCAGACACAGAAAGTTTACATGTTAACAGGTCTCTAGCTTGGTCTCTGCAATCTCATTTTTTTAATACTGCAGCTGTTTTGGCCTTTCTGCAACCCAAATTTGCCCTGAGCTGATGAACTGTCCATCCGATTTCACTGATTGTTTCTTTTCTTCACCTCTTTGCATGTTCCCACCTCCACTGGGGCCAGTAATGGCCCTCACCCCCGCCTACACTGAGTGTATGTCAGTTAGTCCTTTCCTTGGGAGAATTAGAACCGACTCATGGAGGGTAGAGGCCTGTCCTCAACAGTGTATCTTCTACAAGGTTCTGTATCTGGCACACAGTGGGAGCTCAGGAAATGTCTGTGGATTTCAATTAAAATGAACCATAGAAAAGAAGAGACTTTTAGCATCCTCTGATTGGGTTGAAAGGAAGCTGTCTAGAGACAAGAAGCAGATTCTGAAATCACAGATTTATTGCTGGTCCCCAGAGAGGCCAGGCTCTTGCCTGTAAGATACTCTACTTTCATATTACCTACTTGATTCACATTACCTACTCAGAAACAACACCTTCTTTGGTGGTCAATAACCATATCAATTTCATAATGGCAGCTATTATTTATTATCTGTCAAGCAGTGCCTAGTATTTTTTGTAGATTTTAATTCTATTCTCACAACAACCCAGCAAGTGGAATTATTATTCTCATTTAGTCACTGAGGTAAATCAGAGAGAATAAATGACTTGCCCAAGGTCACTGGGCTAGTAAGTGATGGAGTATTTTGGCCTCTAAAATCTGTGCTTGAGTCTCAACGAGGAGCTGTTTGCTTGCTTCCTCCCATTCCCATCCTCACTCCTGTTTATTTATCAGTGTATCAGGCATTTTCCTTGGGGCTGGAAAGGTAAAGAAGTGAATCATATATAGTCAAGTATGCTTGGTGCTCTGATAAAGGAATGCACGAAGTGCTATGGAAACCAAGGCAGAGATATCTCAATCAGATGAGGATCAGGAGTGGGCATCATCTCAGAAGAAACGATCCATGAATATAGTCTAGAAAAATAGTAAGACTGCTATAGGTGGGGAAGAGAGAGACAAGGCTATTTTGGGAAACTGCTAAGTGTTGGATTTAAGTCCTGATTTACCTCCACACTAACTTCATGACCTTGAAAAGGTTACCTAACCTCCCCAAGCCTCAGTTTACTCATCTTAAAATGAGGCTAATAATTTGTCTCAGGCAGGGGTCTAGCGAAAGTCAAGGGGATAACACAGTGAGAGCATCTAGCTTGCTGTCTGGTGTGCAGAAGGCATTCGTAAATGGCAGTGGTAGTGGACGGTGGTGGTGGAGTAGTTATCATCACGACTGAAGGAGGAGTGTTATGACAGAGCCCCTGAAACAGAGGATACTGGTGGGAGCTATTGAGTAACCAGAGAAAATAATGATAAAGCCTGAATTCGGGCAACTGCTGTGGAGAAGAAGTGGGGCAGATCTGAGGGTGATTTCGGAGGCTGTAGGTAAAATAGGAAGCTAGCGATTGTTTGGAAAGGTTGTGAATTAAAGGGGAGAAAGGAGCTTTCTTCCAAGTTATGGTTCAAGTGCCATGAGTGGAGACAGCAGAAGAGGGAGAAAAGACTTTTAGCACATCCAATGCTTAGAGCCCAGTACCGTGTGGGGTCAGGAGAGATAAATCCAGTCACTTGGGTCATTTGACACAGTGATTGTTATAAGAAGCTTGGCCAAACCACAAGGGTTGGGAGGAAGATGGTGCTTGGTATTTCTAACCCTTAACCTCACATCTTATTTAATATCTGTGATCTCAGTGAAATATTAGCACATTGAGACAGTAACCCCAAAGTTATTTGGCATGACATTGTTCCTTCAGTTTTTAAGCACCCTTCACTCTCAGGAAGATTTAGAATTAAGTATAGAGGCAAACCCAGAAAATCAATAATTTTTGTGTTAAAGGACCTGTGTACTTTAAGTATTTGTAATATTTAAGGGAATGGAGCCGATTAGACTACACAAGCAGTCTTGCTTCCAAGATGAATTTATAATTGAATAATTAATTTAAACTTCTGACTATAAGTCAGAGAATATAAAAATTTCTTACAAACAGAGCTAGAAATCTTAAAAAAATATTAAAACTATGCTTAACATCCATCTATAAGAGTAATTTAGGTTCTTAAAAAGATTTTGCTTGTTCTTTAGATAATTGAAATACTTAAGGTGAGAATAAAATGTATAAGTACAGTTTAAAATGTTTGAGGGTATTTTTTATTAAATAAGTTAATTAGTTACTAAGTTATTAATTACTGTTAATATAACATAGTAATCAAAGCTTCCTTAAAAGTGATTATTAAAATTTGTTAGTTTTATGAACAGAATAATATTTATAAGTGAACTAAAAGCTCAAGACCTAGATTTTTCATTTTTAAGTTTGATACATTAATTATTTAAAAAAAAGATCCTGAATAGTCTTTTGTTTGTAAAAGCTTCTCAAAGGTAGCAAAAATACCAACAACAGATTGACATGCTATATGCCTAAATTAAAAAGAATACTATATAATGTTTTCTAAATAATACATATAGTCAATAATATAGCCTCAAACATATATATTACACATAAAAATAATATATTCTCAATGTGTATATTTGTGTATGTGTATATATACATATGTGTGTGTGTATGTGTATATGTATATATACACATATGAGTGTATATATTCTTTTTTCCTCTCATAGGAGAAGCAATTGTATGCAAACATTGCACAATAAGGGTTGGATGGTCTTGTCTGGAAGTTATTTTCCATGGCTCTGATATTTAGTAATCCATGTAGAGAACAAAAGGATTTTGCTCTGTGAAGCCTGTCTACCGAATAAATAAATAGATGTACTGTACATGTTAAATGAAGGTAAATATTGACCCTGGCACCATATGTTTGCTGAGGAGCCAGATGAAGTGTGCTGGCAGGTAGGATCAGTCAGGGGAGTCTACCAGCCCAGCAAGCAGGAGCCTTGGTCATTCAGGAGCACAGTCTAGAAAGAGATTGAAATATCAGTAAGGCTCTCCTGCTTGTGCCTTAATCCCCTAGTTCTTCCACCAAAGGCAGCTTGTAAAATTTGAAATTAAAAAAAAAAAAAAAAAGAATGACTATTGACTGTCTAACCTCAGATGGTCCCATAGGAACTTTTGTTAAATCAGACTGAGGAGGATAAGTGTATCTTTGTTTTACTTCACCTTTACTTAAGAAATTACTCTATTAGATCAGACTCATGAGTGTGTGGGTAACTACAGCATATAGTGGAACAGACCCCCCTTTTCCCAAAACACTACCTGCTGGGGAAGTCACCTTACCTCTCTAAGCCCCAGTTTACTCAACTTCACAACAAAGATGATAACACTGGTCCTGCCTTTGTCATGGGTGTAGAAGCTCAAGTGAGGTTAATTATATAACAGGACCTGGAGAAAAGGGCTGAAGATTTTTAAAAGTTAATAACAATGGCTTCTGAGTAACAACAAATCACTCTGGAGTATCCCCTCATCCTAACTTTGTTTTCTGTCCCCCATTTCTGTTTCCCAAGCCCAGAGTTGCCAAAGGAAGGGCAAGGACAGGACAGGCTATTGTTGGAGTTAACCGTGGGGACTTTTGCAGGGGAAGAAATTCCTTTTTTCCCTCTAGTTCTTCCTGAATTAAGAAGTCTGAGTTATAAATTTTCAAAGAAAAGGAATATACTAACATTAAATACCCGGAATCAGAGGAATTAAATATTTTCATTCCATAATAGACAAAACTTATTTCAAAGAAGCGGCATATAGCACGTAAGCAAGTGGTCCTTAAAAAAAATTTAGGTTGTTTATATGGCTCCTTGCTGTTTTATACAGTTAAAAGATAAGTGTGAGTTTCAATCAGGATTATATTTAGTCACCTATAACAAAAAACAAACAAACAACAAGCAAACCCCAAAATACAAACAGGGGTTTGAACAGGTGGACATGAAGAAGCCCAGAGATGCCCAAGGCTGGTGGGGCTGCCATGCTTGCAGGGCTCAAGCTCCTTTTTTGTTCCCCTGCCATTGTCTTTAGATGGCTGTTTACACTCCGGCCATCACATTGAAATTCCAGCTACAAGGAAGGAGGACAAAAATGTTATTTGTCTCCTTTCTTCCTTTTAAAGACTTTTAGGAAGACTTTTAAAAGACTCCCAGGAAGTACCATTTAAATTTAACACTTAAATCTCATTGACTAGGTCTAAGTAAGCCACGTGGCCATACCTACTGGCCAGGGAATTTGGGGAAAATGCCCAGATAAAAATTGGGGTTTGATTTCAGAGGTAGATTATATGCTACATTTTGCTTTGATATATAGATAATGGGAAGATAAGCTTTAACCTCTAGTTATCATAAATTGCAAAATCAGAACTATCTTTTGGATAAATACTTAGGAACCGCCTCTTCCTACCTAACTCTTACCCACTCCAGCCACTCATACTACTTCTCTGAAGTTTTGACTAAATTAATTAATTAAAAGCTGTGGGTACCTATGTACTAGGCATTATTTTTGGTGTTACAAATGAAAAAAAGAAAAAACCAAATGAATAGGGGGCCGCCTCTGCCCTCAAGCAGCTCACAGTCTAACAGGGGACACAGATATATAGAATATATTCATAATTACAATATGTAGTCAAAAATAATCTACTCAGCCAAAAAAAATCACATATTGATTTTCTAGGGTCCTATTTGCACTTCTTTTTTTATAAAATAGTGATCTAGCTAAAGGAAGGTTAACACTTGCTAAGAACTATCATTCTATAGGACTGCAGACACCTTGAGGGAAGAGACCAGGTCCAATTTGTTCAATGCTAAGCCTATGCAGTAGATGGTCGGAGTCTGGAGAGCATTTTTAAAATATATAACATATGTTATATATTGTTATGGAAACAGTACATAAAAATGTGTATTTGTCAAAGATACAAGATTTGTCAAAGATGATTATTTAAACGGTCTTCGTTTTAGAATGTGATTTATTAAACTCTGTATTTAAACCATGACTTGCGTAGTGGATGTCTGTTGGCTACTCCTACCTGCATTCTATGTCTTAATTGCCTAGTTAGTCCTTCTCAGTTCCCCTATTAGTGAACCCCATGTGACTCCAGAGAAACAAATTCTGCCTATCACTCTAGAGGTGCCTTTTGACCTAGGCTAAACTGTTCAGTAGTCTCCCTAGCCATGGTGATTTCTTCAGGGATGGATGACATCATCATCAACAACAATATTTTCATACTGTTTACAAAGTGCCAGGCACTATTTTAAACACTGCCTTATTTCATTTAATCCTCACAACATCCTCATGAGGCAGGTGCTAGTATAACCCCATCGGTGTCGTTCTGAGGTGCAAAGCTGGTAAACAGTGAGCTTGGTTGGATTTGGAACTCACACAAGTTAGCTCTGGAATCTTGGTTCCTAATGTTTCACTGAACTGCTTGTGACTCAAGCTGGTCCATCAGAGTGAACCCTGTGCCTCCAACTAAGAAAGCTCCAGCAGTTGGCTCCCTTTGCTCTGTGTGGTGTGGACAGCAGATGTGAGTCCTGGAAGTACTCCAGCATCTGATTGCTTCAGGAGAAGCAAGGCTAAGTTCAAGACCAATACACGGACGTTGGAGAGGTGACAGGACACAGAGAATCAGAGCCAGTCCTTGGATGCTGCTTGGAATTTGTAGTTCAGTGAGGCAATAAACTCTATATCAAAGGTTGGTTAAGTTGGGTTTTCAAAGTATCCTGATATTTGATCTACAAAAAAATTATATACATGCATTCTTTCTTATATACATCTGTTACATGAAAACTTTTGTGTCTGTGTCCTTCACTTACATTTACCAATGAACATGGTATAAATATGGAGAGATTATTAACATTGTCAATTAGTTTAGCAGAACGGAGTAGGATAAACCTGATCCTAATTAACAATTAATTGGCAGTTTTTATTTCTTTCTTAAGTTATTAATGTGATCTGTGTCTTCTTAGATTCAACAGAATGCAGTAATTTGATTATGGTTAGGTATATACCCCTCATAAATATTGCTTTATCTTATCTACAACCTGGACTAAAATATACACTTCTTACATATACGTTATATCTATATACAACAAAGCTTAAATGAATTTCACATTTTCCTAGAATTTTGGGTGGGGTTATGTTACATGTAGTGGAGAATTAAATTAAGACTTAAGGGGAGGAGTCCTACTGTTTAACCAAACTCTGCCAACAGCTAAACACTTCATCTCTTTGTGTCTCAAAACCTTCATATGTAAGATAATTAATGGGTGGGATTAAGATGATCATTAAAATTCCTTCCAGATTTCACATGTTACAGGTTCTAAGTAGTTTTATTACTTGCCACTGTTTTGGAATATCACCACCACCAACAACTACAATCATAATATCAATAAAACATACTTTAAACTCAGATTAAATGAATTATTAGAGATCGCTCCTCATTTTGGGCAACTCAATCAGGCCTTCCAAAGGAACAGATTATTGCAACCCTTTTATCATTTTAGATATCAGCTCATATGGTGCCTCTAATAGCATTATTATTTATTCAATATAGTATGAACTCTAGTCTGTAAGTTTACACAAAGAAGCTTTCAAGTAATTACATTTGTTCTAATTGCTCATCAAAGTTAATTTCTACAGAAAATAAGGGACTATCTCACAAAACTTCTGAGATCTAAGTGCCAACCACAAAACTCAGTAATACACAGGGCATTGGGAAGCCTCAGGGCAAAGTTATCCCATCAACAAAAGTTGCTTTTGGTTAAGAAGATGGATAGCTGGTGAAGTCAGAATTTTCTAGAAGGGAATCACGCTAGAATCCAGTTGAAGATGCTAAAAAAAAAAAGAGTGCATGTAGCATGCCAGAAGTGAAGCTTGCATATACGATCTCATTCATTCAACACACATTTTTTTGAGAGTCTACTGTCTGCCAAGCACTGTGACAGGCACTTGAGCTACAATAAGAACAAGTCAAGCACGGTCCTGATTTCAGGAAGTACAGTCTAGGAAGTGGGTGGTGGTAATGCAGATTGGATTAGAAACCAACCCAGACCTAAGAGTCATGGTAGCTTCCTGGAGAAGAGACAAGTGCACACCTGAGCAGCAGGTGGGACCTACCAAGATGAAAATGGGGCAACAGATGAGAGATGTGGGGAAGAGACAGACAGGCTTTAAGCTGAGAAAACAGCTAATAATGAGAGGACATGAGGATTCAGAGGCTGAAAGTCAGCGAGTCACAGGCCAAGCACTTGCGCATCTGTCTGTGTCAGGTGACATGGTTGCCAAGAGAGATTTTGTGGCAACTCCTTTTCCCTTTGTTTTGATATGGTCATTTGGCCTCCTTTTGTTCTTTTCTTTACATTTTTAAAATTTTAAGATTAATGCTTAAAATAAAAAGATTTACCAGGCCACAGGAATAATATTCATGAAAGAAGATTTATAAAATTAAATAAAATCATAGGAAACAAAATTCACTCACAGTTCTACCACAAAGAGATACTCGCTGTTAATATTTTGACATACATGAATCCAGTCCTTACTCTATGCGTGTGCATTTAAAAAGACAGGATCATAAACTATACTTTGTCTTTTAAAAATGATTTTAAAATATTTATTTTTGTAATGACAGGTAACGTGTACAGAATAACAGTATACAAAATTCTAAATGTACGAAAAGGAATACAGTAAAATGTCTCCATTCTAGTCCTGTCCACCAACCACCCATGAAATGACTGTTTTCAGTTTTTCTTGGCAACTTCTTAATGTCAGAATCAGAAGGCTGGACATGAGTTCAGAGGTCATCTACTCTGCCAGATGTTACACTGGGTTGCTCTTTCTGGAAACATCACCTTTACAGGAAGAGCAATGTGTTGTTTTCAGAAGAAAGCAGCATGCTGGGTGTGAAGATCTAGAGGCACCAGAATACAAGTCCTAGGTCTTTTATTTTATAGACGAGCATGCTGAGGCACAGAGGGATGATGGGACTTCTTTAAGGTTATATGGCTAGTCTAACTTAAAATCAAAATAATTGCAGCATAACTAAAAGCTAATTTCCTCATTCTTTGATAGGAACCAGGTAAATGAGTCAATACGTTAAAATCCTGGTTCGAGTCTAGAAAAGAAATTTATTTTTAAATGAAGGTCAACTTCATTAGCCAGAAATTTGACAGCATTCTTTTGTTTAATATAAAAATCCATTTTCATTTTTTAATTCATTCATGCTCATTGTAAAAAATTCAAACTTCCTTTTAAAAACAAATATAAATGGACCTTTTTGTTTGCACTATTATGTAAGCTGATTTTTTTTTTTCATCTCATTGCTTACTTGGGATAACTTTCCATGTCAGTGTATACACATCCATCTCATCTTTTACTAACAGTTGTTGGGTCTTCTATTCCATGCATACTCTAGAGTTAATGTAACAACTCCCTATTACTGGACACTTGGGTTATTTAAAAAGCTTTAATATTATAAACATGCTATAGTAAATATCTTTTTACATACATCTGTGTCTATTATTGGATAAAGATAAATTCCTTGATATTGAATTTCTGGCTCAAAGTGTATGCATATTTAAATTATTGTATCTATGACAGTTTGCACTCCAGAAAGCCTGAAACAATTTACAGTTCTACCAATTATGTATCCAAATAGCCATTTTACCCACTCTGGCCAATCTTAATCAAATCGAATAGGCAGAAGATGTTGATTTGTTAAGAAACTCAAAAAATGTCTCCAAAGGGACTAGACTTATCATCTTGCTCCACTATCCCCATTTTTTGCCAGTTTACATTTGACCAGAGAAGTGGATACTAGTGTACTTCAAAAGTCAAAGTTCTAAACCATTTCTACCAAATACAAACCATATCAGTGCATTCACCAACTAGGATTACAAACTGTGCAAAATGAGAATTCTCAGTAAACTCCAAAGAACATTTACATGGAGATCACAAGAATGAAGAAACAGCTTAGGTTGCTGTCTGGGAGATGACTTCCCTTGAAATATGGGTAACACCCTTGAGGCATTTCAATAAATGGGATCTGAGTCCTCAGTACTTAGAAGAGAGGATAGCTGGTTAATGACATATATTTGAAGTGAGTCAGAAGGCAGAATGGTCTTAAAACTTGGATGTGTCTGGGCATATCCTATATTAGAAAGAAAAATGCGTAAGGTGTCTGAAGAGACTAGGCAGGAATATGATGACACTAAAACAAGGATATTTCCCTTCTTTAAAAACTACTCTTTCTGATGTAATCTACTTGGCAGGGTCTTCAATACTCTTCCTTGACAGGCATTAATGAGCTAATGATGAATGAGGCAAGTAACAGGAAAGCTACTAGTAAAGAACACGCCTCCCCTTTAAACAATTATTCATAGGTAATTAGGGAAATTTTTATTATTTTTGTAAAGATAATTTCTAGAGCAGTGCTTCTCAAAGTGTGGTTGCAAACAAGCAGAATAAGCATCACCTAGGAACTTGTTATAAATGCAAATTCTCAGGCTCCCCTGCAGGCTGCCAGAAACTCTGGGGGTGGGGCCAGCAATCTATGTTTTAACAAGTCTTTCAGGTGATTTTACTGCACTGCCCTTGGGTATTTAAGTAATTAAGTTATTACTTGTTTACAGTCAATGTTTTCAAGGTGTTTTTTCTTGTCTCGAATTATAGTTAACTTTCTAAAGTTTGGAAAATGCAAAAATATAAAAGATGACAGAGGACATGATTGTTTAAATACATCTCCCTAAAAAAGAATACGGTGCTTTAAAACATTTTGAAGCACATGTTTCAGCAAGGGGTGGGGCCTGTTTTATGTGAAGTCAAAACGCTTCTTCCAGAATGAGGATTCCTATAGTCCTTCACAGATGGTCTACATATTTCCATAAAATTATATCTACTCTAAATTTGTTTGTCATTTGACTCATCTACATAGGGTTATTATGACAAAATGTCATCTTGACCAAAGAAAATATTTTTCTAAAAAATCTCTGAAAAGAGATCAAAGGCTTTCACACAGGCTTTAAAAAGACTATATTATGTTATGCACATGTTGAAAAACTATACGATTTTTCCTGGGGGTGGGGAGCGATGCGTTTGAATAGTATCTTGTGAATTCGTTTCTCTGGATAGGCAGAGAAAGTCTTCCTCCAAAATCCTGTGGAAGGTGTATGTTCAACTTTTTAAGAAACTGCTCATATCATCTTACATTCCCACCAGCAGTGCATGAGAATCCAAATTGTTCTTCATCCTCACCAACACTTAGTATGGTGGTATGATAACTAGGTATGGCAGCCATTCTGCTAGGTCTGCAATTCTATCTTATGGTGATTTTAATACTCATTCCCCTAATGACTAATGATATCCAGCATATTTTCATGTGCTTATTTTCCACTTGTATATCTTCTAATTATTCCACTCTTTATTTCATAAATAAATAAATAAATGCTCTACCCCTCGACGTGACTGTATGTGGAGACAGGGCCTATAAGGAGGTAATCGAGGTTACATGAAGTGGTAAGAGTGGGGCCTTGATACAAAAAGTTTAGTGTCCTTATGAGAAGAGACACCACAGAACCCACATCTTGGAACAAAGAAGAGGTCATGTGAGCACACGGTGGGATAGTAGTTGCCTATAAGCCAGGAAGAGAGGTCTCACTAGAAAGTGACTATGCTGGCACCCTGATCTTGGACTTCCAGCCTCCAGAACTGTGAGAAAATAAGTGTCTGTTGTTTAAGCCATCTTTTATTTGTTTATTTTCTTAGGCGAGGCAATCCTTGGTTCACCTCACAGATTGCAAGGACCTTGTCAGCTTACAATCCCTTATTTTTATTTTTATTATTATTTTTATTTTTTATGCCTACAGCAAGCACCTGATCTTCCTAGGTGGTCTCCCATCCAAGTACTAACCATGCCCGACCCTGCTTACCTTCCAAGATCAGACGTGATCGGGCTTGTTCAGGGTGGCATGGCCGCAGGCATTTAAGCCACTTGACTATACCATTTTGTTAAAGTAGCCCGAGCTTACTAGTACAATCCTCAGAGAAGAATTTTTAAAATTTGTACTATTTGTAATAGTAAAAAATTAGAAACCACGCAAATTAATAGATATTCAAATTGTGGTATGTACGTATAAAGAAATACTACTGAGCAATACAAATGGATGAACTATTCATAAATCTCAAAATAATTATGCTAAGTGAAACCAATCAGACATAAAAGAGTTGACACCATGATTCCATTTATATAAAACTGTAGAAAATGCAGATAATCTACAGTGACAAAAAGTAAATCTGTGATTGCCTGGGAGGGGAGGTGTGGTGAGGAGTCAGAAGGAGAGATAACAAAGGTACAGGAGGAAACTTTATGGGTGATGGATATGTTTGCTAGCTTGACTGTGGTGGCTCCATGGTTACATACACATATAAAAATTTATCAAATTGTAAACTTTAAATATATGCAATTTATTTCATGCCAATTATATCTTGAGTGATTTTTTTTTAAACAACCTGTAGAATCTTCCTATTATATCTAGGAAACTCCAATTTTGTATTAAATAGATTGTTTATTTTCTCCAGTCTGTGATAAAGAAATGAAAAAGAAAAGGTGGTCATATGTATAGGACTTCTTGGCTTGGTACTTTCCCTTGTAAAGAGCTTGGAACTGAATTGCTGCCTCACCCCAAACCCCCAGCCTTTCCATCACCATTGGAGGTAAAACAAAACAACTCAAATCAAAAGACATAAAACGGGTGGCAGCCAAACTCAGAACTGGGAAACAAATTATTACACTTGGGTCTTATCTTTTGTTTTTCCAAGCATAGGTGGCTCTACTGAACATTATGATAAAGAATGAAAATCTATTATGAAATCTTTCGATCCCATTTGATAATTTGTGTCAGGGGTATTATATTACAGAAAAGCCTCCACAGTAAAGATATTAAACCCAGAATAATGTGTTAGATCGTGTACTGCAAAACTTAGACAATACAACCCAAAGTTGGGCACAGAATTTGATTAGAAATTCAAAACCTGCTTTCATTTCACAGAAAGCTTGTAAGATAAAATAGGTTTGATTCATAGTTTTAGGTAAAGTTCATATCAAACATGGTAGGTTTATATCACACTTGGGCGTTGTGCTCATTCATGTTTAGATGAGACTGCTATAGCAGGGGCAAAGGCTTCCTGCAGAAGGTTCTTTGTGGCAAAGCACTATGGGAGGAAATTCACTCCAAAGTTGCAAATTGTTCATTTTCATTCCACTGTGCTGCAGGTGCCAGCTTTTTGGTTTTAACCAAAATTTTTTTTAGCTTGGCTACCTAGCTACTAAGTGGTAGAACAGGGAACGCAAAACTATGTCTGATGCCAAAGCTCTTGCTCTTTCTAATATTCAATATAGAGTAGAGAAATTTTCTGGGAAGCCTACCCTCAACCCGGCTCCGCATGCTCCCCTGTGTCTCCTCTAGTTACGACTCGAATCAACTCGCTGCTGGTTCCCAGCTGGAGAGCACAGATTGCACCTGCTCCGAAGGCCAGAGCCGTTCTGCCTCATTCGCAGCTCAGCCCCCGCTGCCTGTGCACGGACAAGAGGACCCACCAGGGGTCACTGCATCCTCACAGCTATTGTGCCCGCCAGTCCTGGACACTGCCGGCCGCGCGGAGGGCGTGGGACTGGGAG
>NW_006436298.1:36867845-36912726 GCF_000325575.1 Pteropus alecto | reverse complement strand
AATGCGCCCTCCCCTCCCGGAGCCAGCCACCGGGTCTCCCCGGGAAACGGACACAGCAAGCGGGGTCAGGGTTCCGTGCGACCCCGTGACTTGCGCGCCGCGCGCAGCTTCGCCTGCGGACCTGTCAGCACTTCGCCATTAGACCACCTCCGCTCCGCCCTCCGCCCCCAGCCGCGACCCCGCCCAGAAGGGGAGCCCCCTTCCCGGCCGCCAGGCTCCCGCTTCGCTCCGGGGCGTTTTGCTGACGCCCTGGCCCGGCCCAGCTGCACCTGGGCTGCTCCCGCCCGGGGCGCCACCCCTCTCTCTGCCGAGAGAACTTTCCCTGGAGCCGCCGAGGCCTGGCGCGCCCGAGGCACACCCCCCCCGCCCGTCCGCCCGCCGCGTTCCCAGCCAGGGCGCCCGCCTCTCCGCCTGCACGCCCGCCCGCGAGTCCTTCGACTCCCCGCTTCTTTGACCTCCGGGAGAGGCAGCACACTGCTGCGGCGACAGGGCATCCCGGAGGGAGACCTTGAACTTGGCCCCACATAGTTCCCCACGATGAGCTCGGGGCTCCCCAGACTGGAGCTGCGCTCCGCGACCAGCTGACTTCCACTCACCGGTCGCGGTAGGAGCCCGCTGCCCTTTCCGACGGTCTGCGGACTTTTCGGTGGCCGCAGATTGGGACGACGGTCGCCGCTGCCCCTGCGGTGTTGCTGGGACGTCGTGGGTACCCCTGAAACACAAAGGAGTAGCCGAGTGCTCCCCATTCGGCGGACCGGACTGGAGGCTGCGGGGTGGGGTCTGAGCTGGAAGTGCGCGCCCGCGGGGGACCCCGCAGGCGGAGGGGAGGTCGGTGCGTGCCGGCAGCGCTCTGGGAGGCGCGGGTGGAGGAGGCTGAAGAGCTTCTAGGGTCTTCCGAGTCGGGGCGGGTGGGGGGACGCCTCGAGCTCTCGTCCCTCCCGTTTTGGGCCTCTTGCCCCAATTGCCAGGCGACTTTCGTTGTCCCTAGGACTGCGGGAGGGGCCGCGGCCGCGCCCCCGCCTTTCGAGGAGCCGGAGCCGCAGGATGCGCGGGGACGCGCCGCCGCCCTCCGCGCCCAGTTCCGCCGGCCTTTCCCCGCCGGCTCCCGGGCGCTGACGCTCCGCGTTTGTTCGCGGTCCTCGCCTCCCGCCTGCGCGGCCCTGGACCCCGCCCGGAGCTGTTCCTGTCGCCCTTGCCACGGCGCAGACAATAAATTAATGCCTCGCGCTTGAAGGGAGGGGGCGGCTCGGCGCCTGGGTCGCAGCTTTCTCGCCTGGCTGGAGACTGCCACGGCCGTCATGGGCTGTTTCTGCGCTGTTCCGGAAGAATTTTACTGCGAAGTTTTGCTCCTGGATGAATCCAAGTTAACTCTCACCACCCAGCAGCAGGGCATTAAGGTAGGGGCAGGCCGGGGGCGTGTTCGGGGGATTGGCAGCCCGGAGGGCTCGGGGGTCCATGGCTTAGTGTGAGGGCTGTCACCGGTTGGGGCGGCAGCTGCGTCGCCGGGCGGTGGGAAAGAACCGCAGCTACCCCCAGAGCTCAGGTAGAGGGTGAACGTGTCAGGGCGGGTTAACTTGGAATCCCTTCATAAAGGAAAGTAAGTTTGACGTCTCAAAGGGTAGTCCACGCACCAGTTCTCAGATGCAATCCCCAGTCCTGCAACGGCGGCCAAAACTCTTCCCAACACCAGTTTCCTCCCAAAACATCTAAAGGTCCCTGCAGCTCCCACAGAGGCACAGAATTGAATATACGGGCCGCTTGCCGCGTAGAAGGCACGATTTCCCTCGGCTTTGATGAGGCTTTTTCTTGATGGTGTCATTGAGGAAGTGAAGGAGTTCACTCGTTGAAATACATTTATTGGGTGATTGTGATTGTGTTGCCTGGACTTGTAGCTGAGTATTGCTACCTTTGGAAGGAAAATAATCTCCCTTTCCACTAGCAAGCAAACTGGTTCCCCACATTGAAATAAACATCTCTCAAAGCGACTCGGTAGTAACTTTGCTCCTGTTTGTAGGTCATTAAAATGCAATTACTTCTGTTAACCTAGAGAACCCAAACACAAAGGCTGTGAGAGATCGCAGAGATCCACTTCCTTAATTTTGCTGAGTTCTTGTGGTTGAGTGGACAAACCTGACGGAGGCGGAGGCGCACTTGTTTTGCTGTTGCAACCATGTAACTACCTGGAGGTGATAGGAATCGCTAGCGTTTTGTTTCCTTTTCTCCTTCACTTTTAAATCACAGATATTTTAGATAACTCAGCCTCTGAGTCTGGTGAAGGTCAACTGCTCCCCGCTCCTCCCCAGTACAGCTTGTCCCCTGAGAAATCAAGTTAAGTCTCTGCCAAGTGTCCTCTCTTAGTCTTGTCATCTCAGAAATTAATCCTAATGGCATAGGCCCTGGGCATTTCCTTGTGTGAATCAGTTTTTACCTAGCTTTATGCACACTAGCTTCAGTTTTGATATTACCATTCTTGGTGTACAGGATTGTAATTTCACAGATGTCATTGTTTTGCAGGAAAAAGGGCAAAAATAGTCAATTAAAAGCACAAGGTAAAGTTAACCCTTTAGGAAATTGTTTTGAATAGTGTGTCCCCAGTAATTATAATAAGCAAAAGTCAATCAGATTCTCATTTGTTTTTCCTTTCAAGACCAATAAAAGACTCTTTTGGAGGACGGTGTTCATTTTCTATTTTCAACTTTATGTTCCAAAACATCCCCTCTGCCCAAATGACATCAGGAAAAGAACTTCCCTTATAAGATCGTAAAACATCCTTTGGTATACTGTGTGAATAAAATGGCAAAAATCACAAAGACATCATAAATTTTTGATAATACATAAATTCTCTTTGGCTCAGGAATAGAAACAATTAGAAAAAGACAACTGATGATCTGATACTAAAACAAATCCTTCTGAAGTGCCAAGTCTAAAGTCATATAGAGTGTGAGCTTCCTGTATAATCATGAAAGCTATACCGGTCAACTGTGGAGCATGTACGTTACTCTGTTAAGAGAGCAGCCAAGTCTTAGGATCAAATGGAGCAATTTTGTCAAAGGAACATGAATCAAAAATCCTAGTCCATAATTACTTTTTATAACCTGATAGTGCTTACCTTGCTTTACAAATAGGTTGAAAACTGGAGAGTGATTCAAAGGCAATAGCAACTTTATAGCGGTTATTTTGGATAGATGCCATTTAACTAAATAATAATTTAAGCAGGCTTTTGTAGAAAGTAATCGTTTTGCAACAGGCTTGGCTTCTTTCAGTGTCACAAAAGCATGCCACAATTATTTTGATGGCCATATGTGTAACACAGATGTTTTCTGCCTAACTTAACCATATTATCTGTAACTACCATGCTACCATAAAATGCATGTGTTAAACACATATCTACTTGTGGCATGTACTAAATTAAACACATATGTATATTTGTAAGTGGAATATATGAACAGTATCTCAAATATAGAAAGTATTCAAATATTGAATGAATATATATGTTATTCTGTACATACTTGGCATTTTAACTCCTACTTTAGTTTGTAAGTGAAATAGTAAACAATTACTTCAAAGTTAACAGTATAATAGTTACAATAATAGTGTTTTCCTTCTGCTACAGTATACTTGATAATTTTGATTATCACTAAAGTCAAAGTTAAGCATGCAACATCAATTAGCCCATTTTCCCTGAAATTTAAATAGAAATATCTTTCCATTTTTCAAAAGCATTTCCTTATAATTATTTTGAGATGACCCTGTCTTGCATTCTATCTCAAATAGAATGAATACAGCTAATTTTGCATTAAAATTATTCACATATTTCATCCCTTAATGGAAATAATTTTACTGATTCCTGATAGTTACTTAAGAATTTGCTTGTATTACTGTTATAATAATTCTTTGTGAGTTAAAGATTACTGTTGGACATTTAGGAGTATGAGAGAAGCTTGGTAATACATTTTTTTTCTGTGTGCCATTTTGAAAAAAAAAAAAAACACTCTTTGGATCTAAGTGCCAAATTACAAATTGAAAAGTCAGTTATGAAGTGATTTTCTGCACTTCAGATCAATGTTTCTATGGACATTAGAAAAAAAAATTGATATTTTTTCCCAATTTGGAAATGGAAAGCAATTCAGCTTGAAGACAGTAGTTACACATCTTATATGTTAAGTTGCATTTAAATGGAAAGTAATTTTTTGTTTAAAACATAAACAGAAAAATAAAACAGTATATTGTATTCAGTGTTATGTAGAAATTTGCTGCCTTAATTTGCTTTAGGGGTAACCTCACTTTGACAAACAGAAAGTCTTTTTCATGCAGTTTGTAGTTTGAGTCCTATCCATGGTTTAAAAACCCAAGTTTATGTAAACTGTAAGCTATTGGTTGTGTGTTGAGCCCCACAATAACTTTTAGCTGTTTGTTCTCTGCTATCTCTATTGTTTATTCAAGTTAAGAATTTCTGCTGTGGTTGGTCTCTTGTTTTTTTGAGTAATGTTTATTCAGGGAAACTTTTGTTATGTCCTTTGTAGCTCTTTGTCTTGGTGGAGGTAGAAGTCTTTCTTTTTGTTCTCTTTAGAAAACCAAACTTCAATGTGGCTCACACTACCTTTATAGGCTGTCATTTGATTAGCAAAAATTTTCAGGGGAAAAAAAATCGCAAGGTTTGATGATAAATTTAGTTTGAAAATTGCTGCTGCAAATATGAACTAGATTAATATTTTCATTTCAGCAAGATTTTAGTCCTCTGAGTAGTAATGTAATAACCACTGAGGTGCTAATTTTCCTCTCAAGGGATTTGACTAAGTTAATGAAACCAATGATAGCAAGATGGAAATTCCATTAACTTTTTTCAAACAGCTTTATTGAGATATATCGTACAATTCACACAATTAAAGTGTACAGTTCATCTATTAACTTTTAAATGAAGTTACTTCCTAATCATCCTGAGTTTCCTGAGGGAATATTATGTCAGTTTTGATGCTTTGATCAAAAACGTCCTAATAAACTAGAAAAACAATTAGCAATTAGAAGGTGGGGACTTAGATTATATCCCGATCACCAAGAATTGTAATTTTCATCCCATTTGGACTGATAAAGAGAAATCTAAGATGATTGGGCAAAAATGAAAAGCAATAGTTCTTCACAAATTATATTAAGTATTTTATGTGAATAGCTATATCCTTGATATCAACCATGTAGGGTGCAGAGTCAGAGACCTTACAAACAGATTGAAGCAGGTAATCATACACCAACATTTTTGTTAATGTAAGGTTAGCTGGAGTCTTGATTGCTCAGTAAATTCGATGTAACTGGGATAGCAGTACCCCTTCTCCACTCTTCATCTAGGTTTCTAAAATTCAAATATAATATTTATGTTGAAGATGAACTAATATGTGAATGCTCCCTCACATTTTTTTTGTGTTTTTGTTTAAAGTATTTTTCGGCTTTACCGAGGTATAATTGACAAACAAAATTGTAATAAATTTAAAGTGTACAACGTGATTTGATATACATATACATTGTGAAAGGATTCTTACCATCCCACCAAGTTAACACATCTGTCACCTCACCTATTTACCTTTTGTTGCTGAGGGCACTTAAGTTCTATTCTCAGCAAATTTTAGTTATACAATACAGCATTATCAACTATAGTCACTATATTGTATATTACATCCTCAGACCTTAAGTGCCCCCTCAATTTTATAAGTTCTTTTCTTAAAAAATATATTAAAAATACTTTTTATCATTCATGCTTTGAAAGTGATTTAAAAATAATTTAAGGGGGAAATCATTGTTACTTCCAGCAGCTAGCTAAGGGCGGTCCTTCTCCAGGTGTTTATAATTTTCTTAGTTGAAGGCGGACCACACTCTTTGCAGCCCCTTTAATATAATTGTTCTTGAATTCTATAATGTTAAGCTTGAACTAACTTTGAACTAAAGTTGAACTAATGCAGAGCTTTTGTTGCTTTTGCCTGTTGGTGGTGTCTTGGTCTGTTTGGGCTGCTATAACAAAATACCACAGACTGGGTAACTTATAAACAAGAGAAATTTATTTTTCATAGTTCTAGAGGCTGGAAGTCTGAGATCAGGTTGCCAGCATGGCCAGGTGAGAGCCCTCTTCTGGGTGGAAAACTTCTTGTATCCTTGCATGGCAGAAGAGGCTGGGGGCTCTACTGGCTCTCTTTCATAGGAGTGCTAATCCCAAAGACCTCACCTGTTATTGGTGGTTAAGTTTCTAGCATGTGAATTTTGTGGGAACACAAACATTCAGATCAAAACAGTTAAATCTAAATTGCAGGGACAAAAGTTCAGACTACTTTCCATTAGCCAGCCACGTGGACGGTGGTTTGTTATTTTTATTAAGACACTTACAAACAAGACTGGAAGCTTTATTTTTTCTTCAGTGGTTTGTGTCAGGTTGTATCTTGGAGCAGGGCGAAACAGTTCTTTGTTGTGAGAGGCTGTCTTACCCATTGTGGAATATTGAGCATTCCTAGCTTTTAACTGTGAGATGCTAGTAGTGCCTCTTTCCCAGTCGCAACAACCAGATATATTCCAAGATGTTGCCAAATGTCCCTGATGGGCAAAATCACCTTCGTTTGAGAACCACTGCCATGGAGAATAACAGCTGCCTTTATTCTTGTGTGTTTGGTGCTCTGCCTTCCACGTTGATAGAGGCTAACATTTGGATGCCTTCTTTTTTCTCTTTTGAGAAGGTAGTTTTATACTCTACATGTCAGTGAAAACAATATGATATTTGTGTCTTTAACTTGCTTAATATTCTTATTCTAGGAGCAAGATAATGAAATGACTAGAAGCTTGGGCTCTGGAGTTAGACCACCTGGGTTTAAATTTTGGCTCTGCTGATTGCTTATTAGCTGTGAGGCCTTCAGAAAGATACTTATCTGAAAATGGAGAAATTTTGCCCACAGTGCCTTGCATGTATAAGCACATGGAAAACGTTAACTTTATTCTTTCTTCTCATCCTTCATCCCCTCCTCTTTCTGTCAGTGCCCCTTCCTGTCTGTAGATAAAGCTCAAAAACTTCATGGTTTGGGTTAGCGCCCTACCTGATCTAGCCCTCCCTACCCCAGTGACCTGCTCTGTGGGCATGCAGAACTGCTCAGTCTCCTAAACATACCAGACTGTCCTGTGCCTTTATGCATGGGAGTCCCTCTGAGTAGTGCATGCTTTTGCCTTTCCCTAAGCCCACACCCATCTGAACTCACCTTTTAAGACTTAAATACAGTGTTCTATCTGCTAGAAAGCCTTCAACCCAGCCTGAACAGGCAGAATTAGGCACTCACAGTGCCCCCCACTTATCACATTGCCAGCATTATTTCTGGACACACCTGTCTTCTCCAGCAGCCTGCGAGCCCGCACCTGTGATCTGCAGCAGCTAGAGCTGCTCACCCCATGTGATAGATGCTTATTAACTATAATTCAAAAAGAAGAATGAATGGACTATTACAGTTGGAATAGTCCACAATGAAAATCTTCTGGATAATGAGGGTCCTTTGCCATTTTATTTTTACTAGAAAAGATCCTAGAATAAAGTGAAGCTCATGAAAACTCTGTTGCCAAGATACTCTAATTTTTATTTTGATAATAGGTAGAAAATGAGATGGTGCAGTGGTCTGAATACATATACTACATCGAAGAGCCAGTAGGCAGCTATTTCAGAAAACACGAGCCACACCATTTTTGTATTGTAGTGGTAACTACCAAGTCTTTCTCTTTTTTAAAAAAATGTAACTTTCCCTTTGCAACTTGAGAGTCTTTTGGAAGAACATATTTTTTAAGAGTGGACAATAGATTCTCACACTCTAGTTCCTTTTCTTGTCTGCTTTTCTGTCTGAGAACAGTGTCAGTTGATTTTGCAGTGTGGGTTTACACAGTCAGGACCATTGGTGTAATTTTTAATTTTGCTGTACCATACATTTTACTCTTGAAGCTACATAAACCTCATCTGACACTGCTTAAGGCTTAATGGAAAAGGCAGTGTCAATAAATTAAATATTGGCTTTTTATGACAAATGATAAGTTTTTCATTCCGATGCAGTGTATTTTTCTGCAGGCCTATTATAAACATGACAGGTCAGAGATCAGATTTGCCATGCCCCTCCAGCTTTTCTGAGATTGATTGCTTTGGCTGAGCTTTGTATCTGATATTTTAGCCACAAGTAAAACTCGTGACAGTCCCAGTCAGATTGTTATGGTTGTAATGAGTACCTGCCATTTGCTTCTGCCTCACCAGATTTGTTTCTAAGTCTCCTATATTAAGATTAACCAGGCATCTGTTATTACTTGTCTAGGTACAGACTAGGTGTGTTAAGGTCAGGAACCAGCCAGTTTAGTTTGTGACTCAAAAAACCTGTATATACACTTTGGAGAGTCTATACCATTCTCAAAAACATGGATCGCATGCCTATGCCCTCTGAGCTATGTATTTCTTTTTCTTTCCTTCTTTCCTTCTTTCCTTCTTTCCTTCTTTCCTTCTTTCCTTCTTTCCTTCCTTCCTCCCTCTCTCCCTCCCTCCCTCCCTCCCTCTCTTTCTCTTTCTTTTTTTCTCTTCTTTTCTTTTCCTTTCTTCTTTCTTCCTTTGAGTGAAGCAGCCACTCTTCCTTATTGCTGCCAATGGTTAATCCATTTCTCTGTAACTAAATACTCTTACCAAGAAATTTCCACAGGCCAGGATAGCTCTGCCAGGGGAGCTCCTAATAATTGCTGAAGACGTGAAAGGGCCTGGCAGTGGGTTCTAAATGTTTGAGAAATTTGTTTTCAAGGATATTGACATGCCAAGAGAAAGTCAGAACAAGACAGATGATGGCAGGCAAGGAGAAATGAGAGGTGCTGAATGCTAGCCCCCATGGATAATAACTGAAGGATTGATGGCAGGGCAGGGATCAGCTAACTGAGACCAAATAGGGAACTAAATACAGCAGGAGATTGTTTAGAATCTCCTGAGCACATGAGAAAACATAGTTCCTAATGCTGAGAGTTCCCAGCCTTGGAGAGATGGGATGGTCCTAGAAATTGGTTAGAATGTGCCTTGTTTAGTATAAGCTTGCCATACAAACAGTGATGTGAGTGAGAGTCAGGTTCCTGAGTGAGTCCGCAGAGACCCATGGAGTATTTAAACCATTTCAGGTCTCACTTTGTCCTTCATTCAGAGCCATGTTTGAGAAGCAGTCTTGGAGCCTCTGCTACCTTAGTTGTCACTTAGTTCTCAATGCTCCCAAATCAGTCCAGGCCCTCATACTTCTCACCTGAACCAGCCTCCTAACTGGAGTGCTGTGTGATCACCTTTAGTCTCTCCTCTCATCATGTCAGTGAAAATTGGTCTGCCATGAAATTATTGGTCTTGTGATTGGTCAAATAACTCTTCTTCGCACTAGCCTCTCTTTCCTCCTTTTAAGCTGAGGGGCATGATACCTGCCTCATAAGGTCATTGTGAGAATTCGAGGAAAGAATTTTAGGCATATAGGGTCAAAAGTGCTCAATAAATGATAGTGATTATTATGTATGATCTATTATTTGCTAATAAGTTCTTTCTAAATTCCAATTTGAGATATCTAATTCCTCACCTCTGCCCAAAGTGACACTGTGGGGCATGGGTAGTTGTTAGAAGTGGAGCAGTAACTTGTACGCTTATGTTTTTTTCTAAGAGTTTTATGGCTTTAGCTCTTACATATAGGTCTATGATCCATTCATCATCCATTTTCATGTTGTTATCTAGTTGTCTCAGCTCATTTGTTGGAAAGACTATTTTTCCCGTTAGAATATCTTGGCATCCTTATCAAAAATTAATTGACAAAAAATGTGAAGATTAATTTCTGGTTATTAATTTCAGTTCTATCTTTATACATCTTGTTTACTTTAGTAGTTCCTTGGCGTGTGTAGTTCAGCAGAGAAGATACTCCCAGCTAAATAAAACAAATTTGACATTTAATATATTGAGAAAAATTTTCTGTAAATTTCTTGGGGACAGTAAAACATCGTTTTATTTACTGTTAAATCCTCAAGAACCTAGAAAAGTGCCAGGCACATGGCGGCACTCGGTAAATATTTGTCATAATTGGAAGAAGAGCTGATAGATAGAAGGATTGTTTTAGTTATGCTAATGCTATTGCTTTTGTAACTTGAAACCTTGGTTGAATATTTAGATTTTCTAAACATTTCTGTGCAAGTTTTGAGGGTTGCTGTTTACATTGTGTAAAGGATTTGCCTTCGGTTTTTGCAAAGTGTTTCTGTAAATTACTTGGTGGAGGCCTGGATAAAGTGCATTTTTGTATGTTTTATGAATAAATCTCTTTATTTTGATAGGTGAAAGTGTAGCATGTTAGAAAAGTTAATATCATTTAAATAGGTATGTGGCTTTCATTTATAACCGTGAAACACATGGAGAAATTGCTAGAAATTTGTCCTGAGAAGTGGGATGTGCACTATTTTCCTCCTAGGAAAATAATGTAGACTGCTAGAAGACCACTTATGAACACACACAGTCTCCTCCAGCCTTGTGACTGCCTATCAACCATGAGATTTCAGAATTCGTAGCAGGATTGCAGGTTAAAGTCTAGGGAACAATTATGGCTTTATAGAATTGGACTAACACCCCCTATGACTGAGGGAAATTGAAGCAAATCTTAGTGGTATTGAAACTGGCATAATATAGGCTTTACAGTTTTGTCTGAATTGTATATTTTAAAAGTTGGTAGTATTCAAACACTTGAAAAATCCCACTAGATATTCAGGTTACTGGCAGTTCCCTCTGTGAAGAAAATCTCAAGTGTCTAGAGTCTAGATAGTGCCATGGCCATGACAAAATCTTTCACACAAATTCATTTCTATTTGTCATTGCGTTCTCCTGCCAACCACTCATTCTTTTGCCCAATAGTTCAACTGTCTGATTCTCTGTACCAGACCTGTGTGAGATCACATGTCCTCAGTTAATTCAGTCCCATGATGCTGCCTGAAAATGCAGCGCACATTAGACGGGGAGAATGTGGAAGAGATGACATAAATTACAACAGACTAGATTTTACTTATAATAGATAGTTAGACCTGGCATGGGCATTTGGAACCATCTAAGTCTCCCATTCTGCAGGCAAGCAGGGACTACCCAGTGAGGCGCAGTGAGTTGCTAGAGTCCAGAACATGGTCCTGGAACCCTGTCTCTTAGTTTCCTATCTGGTCATTTTTTCAGTGTTCTCGTACCTGCAGTTTCTTTGCTGCATGCAGGGGAGGAAGGGCTGAGAGCCGATTATTGAAGAAGAGGTCAGAATTTAATGGAAATTATTTAGGTTTACTGCCAATCTCATCTTCCATGCTCCCAGCCCCACCCCATTCCCTCCCAACTGCTTCCTTTAAATTAAGTCTTTATAGGCCTATGATCTGGTCTGATTACTTTCTGTAGTCTTGGCATTTGGATTGGTGGAATTCTTTCTGGGTAGATTATGTGAGGGAGAGACCATTTTTCATAACAATACTTACTGCATTGCATTTTAATATTTTGGCTTTTTGGAAAACACTTATCTGAAAGGTCTAGAATAATTTATTTAATGCCATGGTTTTAGAGCTCATATCACTCAGAGTTTTTCCTTAGTCTTTATTTAGTAAAGACTTTAACTCTGAGTTTTTACATCTCCATTCTGAATCTCCAAGAAAGAAAATTAAAAACTTATTAGTAACCCTTCTTATTGCCTGAGGGAGGATGCCAGAGAGGAAAGCTGAAAGGTAAAATTGCTCTTTCCTGGAAAGGTTTCAGATGGGCCAATCATCAGGAGGCTAATAGATCTTTTCCCCTGATAATGATTATTTCATGCTTCTGCTGCTGTTTACAAAGGCACTTGGGGGATGTGCAAAATTTCCAGAATTCCTCTGAGAGCCAGCTTCTTTTTCTTTCAGACAGACACTGTTTTTATATCATGTTTTAGGGAAGTTATTTGAAGAGAAATAGGCTTTGAGTGTGAGGGTACAGGGGAGTCTGGACCAATGCTGTGTGATTGTAATTATAAGTATGGATTTGTGAACTCAATTCCACAATAATGTATTCAGAGCTTGTTGCGTACCCAGTAGTCTCCAGGATTTCTGACAGGGATGATGAAATAGAGGCGGAGGATTCTTGCCTGTAAGAAATTTAACTTTTAGGTGGAAAGATGAACATTTACCTATAAAACAACAGAGTACAATACAAGATAATTGATAATCAGGTATTGGATTATGTTGTTGAGAACCTAAGAGGTACAGAAATTCTTATAAGAAATTATGTTTCTTATATACCAAGGTGGCGTCAATCAGGAAAGATTTTATAGAAAAAATGTGTTATCTGAAACTCTCGGGGCCAGGCATGTTTCAAGGTTCAGAATTTTTTCAGATTCCAGCAAGGTGATATGGCATATGTACCTTTAATTGTACAATATCATGGCCAGGTCTGGGTTGTATTTTCTAAAACAAGCACATTATTATTTATATAGCTCATCATTTGGATATCCACTACAAGCAGGGGTAAATAGAGATTCTAAGTAGCCTTATTCCAGTTTATAATAGGTTTTGTCCCAGTATTAGTTATTTATCGCTATGTGGCAGGTTACAGCACAAATTTAGCAGCTTAAAGGAACAAACATTTGTCACCTACAGATTTTTCTGGGTCCAGAATCCAGGAGCAGCATAACTGAATAATTCTGGTTCAGGGTCTCATGAGGCTGCACTCAAGCTGTGTTTGAGGTATCAGTCATCTAGGGATGGTGGATCTGCTCCCAGACTCACTTACCTGCAGGCTTCAGTTCCTTGCCACGTGGGCCTCTTTATCGGCTCCTGAGTGTCCTCTCCAGGTGGCAGCCGGCTTCTCTCCAAAGCAAGTGATTCTAGAAAGAGAGAAAGCCCAAGATGGAAGCCTTGATCTTTTATAACATGCTATTCTGCGGTATTTTGTTGGTCACAGCACACAACCTTGGTGTGAGAGGGGACCGTATAAGGGTATGAATACTGGGAGGCAGGGATCACTGGGAACTATCTTGAAGATGGACTACCATAGAATTTAGCTTAAAATGAAGACAAAACTTTCAGTTTTCATATCTTTTTCTGACATTGGGTAGTGGACTTTATATATAGACTTTAGCCTCTTCAAAGTGATGACTTATGAGGATGGACTGTGGCTCTGAAGGTGGTCTAGGATGGCAAGGTAGCATGAACATAGAGGAATGAGTTTGGTGGAGGAAAATGAGGAGATCTGGGGAACACTCAGACTCTTAGACTTGTTGTGTGCCAGGCATTGTACTTGATGCCAGGTATAAAAGGGTGAATTAATAAAATTTTAACCATCTGGAGCTAGAATTATGCTTTGAAAAATCTTGAATTTTGCTTTGGAAAATAACTTGTACTGTCTACTATAAGAAAGGCAGCTTGTGTAATGGGAGAAGGAGAGCATATAGCCTCAGAAAATCTGGATTCCTGTTCCAGCTCCTTTCTTTACTAGCTTGGAAGAGCTGTTTTGGAGCCTTGGTTTTCCATTTGTAAAATTAAACCGATGCTTATATTGTCCCATCAATATCACAGGTGTTGTGAAGCTCAAAGAAGATAATGGCCTGAAAAAACTTGCAAAATTTTAAAGTGATATAGAGTGTTAATAATTACTATCTCGTGCTCTATCATTTACTAACTAGTGACCTTTGGCAAGTTTTTTAACTCTGTGCCTCAGTTTCATCATCAGCAAAATGAGGATAATAATACTATATATTCATAGACTTCTATGAGATTCCAAGGAAATAATACATATAAAGGCTTAGGATAGTGCCTAGTGCATGATAACATGAAGAATACTGACTAAATATCTGTTTTTATTATGTAGCCATATTGTGCTGAGCCTTATGGGGGATTAAAAAAAATGTGAAATGATGACTTAGAATATCCTTAGACGATTCTAAACAATGAGACAAATTACAGTTTTCCTTAAAGATTTTTTATTATTTGTATTTGTATTTGCTGACTAGAAAACTGATGTGTTGGACAGAGATTAGTTTGAAAACAACTACCAGCTTCCTTTCTCTCTCTCTCAATGTTGACCTTCATGTATAGCTTTTCAAATTTTTGAAGGTCATAGCTGAAAATAAATCCCTTTGCATTTCTGGCAGCATAGTAGTCAGCTTGTCTGCCCAAGCATAAAGAGATAAGTTCAATTTAGATAATCTTGATCACTTGATGAAGATGTATTTCAAAAATGAAGCTTAGATTTGGAAACCTGGCAGGATTTACTCATTAAAATTCCTTGGAGAAGTAAATTATGAGTAAAAAAATGAAGACTTAAAATTCTATTAATTTCAGTGATGAAGACATTGGGTTAATGTCTTATAATGTCTTATGATTTTGCCTTTGTAAGAATCTGAATAGCCTTTTTTTTTTTTGAGGATCATGAGAACCTTAATAAATCATTATTTTTCTAGAATCTTTGTCCCACAAACCCTGAAGAACTTTCCCTTAGACTGCCTTTAAGCCATTACATGCACCCGGGGGGAACAGGCTGTGACAATGTCATGGAAACACTGGTATTGACACAGGCATGATGGTGACTCCCAAAGAAGAGGACTTTAAAGGAAACCAGACCTCAGGCTGACAGCAGATCAATTCCCTTAGGTCACAGATTTCCTTTGTGAATGGTGGTGAAAAATCTTGGGTTCCTTGTATGTTTTTATGTTAAAAATCCTTGTTTTCTTCCTCCTCGAAAACGTTAAACTGTGTGTGTGTGTGTGTGTGTGTGTGTGTGTGTGTGTGTGTGTGCGCACGTGTACCAGAGGGAGAAAGATTAGTGACCTAATGTTTAAATATCATTTTAATATTTGGATCAGTTATGTTTAAGAGTAGATACTATAGTGATTAACTGCTCTCTAGGAAACTATCTTCCTTTTAAATATTCTTTTTAAAAGATAAGCAGTATTTATGTCTTGAAACAAAATTTTCCTTAATTATGACAATCGGGGCTCCTGGAACAGGTGTACATATTCAATAAATGTACCTCACTTTACTCAAATTATTTTTTTGAAAAGTTTCATTGTGATTTAAAATGCTTCCCTTCTGGTGTCATTGAAAATGTGAAAACATCACAGGGTCCCCCATCTCAGAGAAGGGTGATGATTTTTTTCATGTGCTAAATTGCTTACAGGTACTTTTCCACTTGGTGCTGTCACTGCTGAGTTTACCAAAGCCATGTTCCTGACAAAGACTGTGGTCATTTTCAGCACAAAGCAGAAGACAGGCATACTTCTGTTTTGGTTTTACCAGTATGTGTTTCCACTATTGTCCTCAAATGGTTAGATTATCTTTTGCTTTCAGCCTTGGGTAGCAGAGTGACAACAAAAGGAACCATTTCTCCCCACATATAATAGCTTCTGCTTCTTTGAGTGGAATCCATGGTTTACTAGACGTGCCAAGTTGCTAGTTTTCTAAGCATGTTCCACCAGAAATGAAGAGCAGAGATGGCTTAAGCTCACTGGTGTATTTTGAGTCTAACTATATGCATTTGTCAAAGAATTTGGCTCTCATTTGGCTAATCTTTTCTCCATGGAAGAATTCATTGACACTACTTGGGTCTATTTGGTTGCATTTCTTGTGTTAGTTTGTGTTGGATTCCTATTGCAGGCTGAAAAAAAGAGAGCAAATAAGAACCCAAATATTTAGAAATCTTTAGTAATTTTTATAATACTAACATTTTATACTTCTTCATAAATTAAAAGTTTTGTATATGTTAAGAATAAAGCATTTGCAAATCCTCATGTATGTTTGTTATTTCATGATTCTTGTGTTTCTGGTTGTGCAAGAGTAACATTTAAAAAAGTTTTTCAAAATTAATGCAACAAACTTTGACTGAGAAATAGCTTCCTCCTACGCAGGAACTTTTAGTCCTTAACTGAGTAAAGGATGGTGAAAAGATTCTGCAAACCCTGGGTAGTGAACGTATTAAATGTATATTTGATACAAGCCTTTGAACATTAGGATAAGTAGCTGAGCTTCCTTCCAGCTCTGGAAGTCTGATGAGTTTTGTCTACAGTGGCTGTGGTGACAGGTGCTAGTTTTCAGACCTTGAGATCATGTTTGTGGTTTATCTAGTCTGGAGCCACAATCAACTTTTCATTACTCAGGCTTCAGAGATTACTGTGGCTTTTTCAGTTCCCTTCAGAGCGTGGGCAGGGCCCAGGAAAAGCAATTACATTTTCTGTTTTCAACAACTTGAATGACTGATTTGGTAGGGAAGGGAGAGTGAAGCAGTTTGTTCTTTCTCAGACTCATGAACATATTGATTTTTTAATTACTCCATTTTGGGGGAGATTTTATTATTCTTTAAGGCTACTTTGTGGAGTATGACCATATGTAATTAAAAGGTTGTCGATAAGAAAGTGTAAGCCAGTCAATTCAATGAAAGTATTAATAATACTTACCATTCACCCAGATATTTTATATCTCATGTCTTGTTTGACACCCAGTGGTGTTCAGTAACTGTTAATACCTTTCTTTCCTTTCTTCTCAACTCTAGTAGGCCTGCTCCGGGGAATACAAATGAAATTATAAGAGAACAGTTAAATCTAGACTAGGACCAAAAGTGTGATATTGAAGTGTGAGATGAGGGTCTCATGGAGAAGTATGTCTCGAATTTGAGGTTTAAGGCTAAATGGGCATTAGATATACAGAAAGTGAGGGGTTGCCCACTGGAAGTCCTGAGACAGTGAGGAAACTGGCTGAACCTGGAGGCAAAGGGGAAAACCACATTGCATGCAGTCATTGCACAGGGGAAGTTAAGACCTGGTATGTGATAAGTCAAAGCAGAGGAGAGTTCTTGATTTTATTAAGGTAAACTGGCCGTTAGCCACTGCAGGCTGTGTTGGAGTGAGGGGAGACTGGAATCTGGGAAAGCAGTTGGTGGCGAGGTGACGAGAGCTGAGATTCAACCATAGAGTGGAGTAGAAAAAAAAAAGAATAAGGATGTTTAGAAATATATTCATCGAACAAATATACTTGAGAACCTTCCAGGTGTTTGGCACTGGGCTGGGCCCGAGATGCAATGGTGTGGCTTACTGACACAATCCTTACTACTAATTCTAGCATTGTCTAAAGGGTCAAATGAGATAATATAGATGATATTAAGTGCTTATTACACAGCATTATAAAGTCCAGTTTTTAAAAACTGCTTTAAAAATGCCAATATAAATCTGTCAATAAAGGGAAAGAAAAATTTTGAATGAATTCAATCTCTCATATTAGAAAATGTTAGAGCTTTGCTTTTTAAATTATTTCATTTTTTTCTCCACTCTTGTGCTCCGACCCTCCTGCTCAGTCCCAGACATTTGTTTTTTTTTCTGTCCAATAGTTTTCTTCTGGGATAGAAAGTTACTTTAGCATAAGTTCACAGCTCATTTAATTAATTTAAGAACCAACTGCTTCAGAGGCCCTCAAACCAATAATTTATTCAAGCGTGTGTTTACGTCTGAGGACTCATAGCAGGGGCTAAAAGGGGCTAGTAATGGGCCTGGAAACGCCCTGCCCGGCCGGCGCCCAAGGCCCCTTGCCAGCAGTGTCTCCACCATCTTGCTCTGTTTCCCTGGGTCCAACTAAGATGCTCTTTGGAATATTAAAGACAACTGTGTGTATACAGTTTTATTTGCAAATAATGTATATTTGACAGTGTGGAAACTTTCTAAATCTGCACTTTGGAAGATTTTGTGATAAATATTATTTTGCAGCAAAAAGGAAAATTTGCAAATTATTTAACACAATTTCTGTAAAATATTGCCACCTGGTAAGAAACTCTATTAATAAAAATAGTCCATTCCAGGCGGTCTGAGACATTTTTTAGTGGTGGCTCTCTACCTTTGAGATATTTAAAGTGGTGAGAAGGCCTTGGAGTGTTGCTGGAAGCTGAGGCGTCCTGTTGAGATGGGTGGGCTTAGGGAGGGCACTTGTGTCTTATATGGTTAGCTCATGTGGTTAGTTCATGCAGCTGCCTTAATCCCTGGCTGAAGCCAGATCTGGTCAAGTCAACGGCCATGAGAATCAGCCCAGGGACCTTTCTGAGCAGAATTATCAGTGGGGAGGCCATTGACGGCCTCAAATTCACAGTGTCACCCTGAGCAATGCCAGACCCTAAATCAGTCCCTTACGGGGCACTTGCTAACAGAGCCGAAGGGAAGGCAGCTTTCAGACCTTCCTTCTTCTCACAGGCTCTTGTGTCTGGATGGCTGTGTCTTTGCAAAATCTCAGTGCTTTTATGCCATCATTAATCCCGGTGGATTTTAGCCTCTATTACGGGTTATAGTCTTGATCTTCTTTACAGATATCCAGTCCTATTATCTGCCAAATAATGATGGTTTGCTCCCTACTTTCTGTCGGTTGCTTCTCTTCTTTTTTGACCACCATTGATTAGAACTTTCCAGTGACATGAAGAAATGGTGGTGACTAATTGAAATGCCTTTGTATTGCTCTTTTAAATGTGATTAGATTGAGGCGAAGAATATCAGATTAAGGAAAGAGCTTTCTTTTCCTAAGTATAAAAATTAAGAATGAATGTTAAAATATATCAGATACCTTTTTAAATCACCAATTGATTTCTTCTTTAAAATTTTTTTTTGACAAATTGTTGTGAATTATCATATAAATTTCTTAAAATTAAAAAATTTCATTTCTTGAAGTCATACTTTATTGCATGCCATTGAATATGACTTGCAAATATTTTACTTAGAATGGCTGCATTGTTATCCCCCACTTCTAGGGAGAGATTGCCCAGGCTCCTGACTTCTTCACTTGGGGGAAGAGCCCCTCCTTGATGTGGAATTGGTGGGACACACTACCTTTTTCACACTGTGAAAGCAGGAAGGCATGTGGCTGATGCTTAATCAAAGTGCTGAGAATTTGAATCTTGCAAAGACAGAGAGGGACATTTGAGAAAGTTTTCATGGCTGTGCTTGGTTGGTGAGAATCCACTGGCAATAGTGATGTGTGCTCTGCCATAGCAGGATGGAGGCAGCAGTTGTGGTGGTGATGCCAATAGCAGCATCCCGATTTTAGGACTTGACTTGGGACTTGTCATGACCTGTGCAACTTGGCCTTTCTTAGCTTTTGATCATTTTGTGAGCTTGGTTCCTCATGTTTTCCATCCATTGTGTGAGCTATCAATATGCTTCCAGAAAATTGCTTCTCTGCTTAGGTTTCCTACATTCTCTTTCTGTAGTTCACAATCAAGAACCTGACTATATAATAGCATACTGGATGTGGTATGAACAGGTCTTAGTTCAAGTCCTGGTTCTTTCAGTAACTGGCTTTGGGCAAGTCACTTAAACTCTCTGAACCTCACTTGTAAAACCTTTCAGGGTGGTAGAAAGAGTTAGAAATAATATATGCCAAGTGCATTATCTCTCATAGTTGGCACTCAATGAATTATTAGTAATTAACCTTATTATTTACAGATTGTTCTATAATAGATCAATAATCTCTTCCCCACAATTCTGAAATCCAAAAAGTTCTGAAAACAAATTTCGTTTCCTAATTCATTTGATTATAAAACCTGACCCGACATGGATATAGTTGAGAAAAAGACCGGACTATAATGTGAGGAAATTTAAAGTCTTTATTAATCACGTTAGTGTAAATATTTATGCATTTTTGCTTCAGAATTGTCATAGTTACCCTAGACTCTCTGAAGGTGTGTGAAATATATTGGATATGCCCAGTCATGCTTTTCTGGAAAGTTTTTGAATCTTGAAACACATCTGGCCTCATGAGTAAGGGATTTGAGAAGGATTATTGACATATACTGGCTCTTTAAAAGAAAGAGTATCAGAATGGTTTGGGAGAGTTTTTCAAAACATCATTGTGCTCTGGGTGCATGAGATACGTGCTTCCCTCCGCCTTTCCTTTGGTTTAGTTGTGTGTACATGTATCTGTGTGTGTGTGTACACGCATACACGCGCACAAGGGAATTGTTTCTCTGACAGTTTTGGTACTGAGGTTATGCCAGCATCTGAACATTGACTTGAGGACATTTCAGTCTCGTTTCTGTGTTTTGTAATGGATTTTGTAACCAGAGACTTACTGTTCTTTGAAAGTTGAAAAGAGTATACGTTGAACTGAATCTGAAACTAGTCTTTTTTTTCTCCCTGTTTTTGGGGTTATTCTCTGGTAATTTTCTCAAACATGCCAATTAGAGAGTTTTTTTTTTTTTTTGGTAAGTTCCCACATATTTATCCATTAGTCAAAGAATTTTCAAGTGGTGGTATTATGGATGAAAAAAAGTAAGCATTTATGGTTGATTCCTATCTATATTTACCATTATTTTAACATTATTTTATACAATGTCATGAATAAAGTTATAACAACTAAGTAATACTTTGTTAATGAAAAACATTTTAATGGAATTGTAGTTTTATTGAATAAGTAGGAAAAGAGGAAGAATCACATGTATTTAAATATAGTTAAGTAGGAACCCTTGGATAATTTTCCTACTGATCCTTAGTCGTTTTTAGTCACTTCTTAGCGTCACTGTGTTTTTTCCTCAGGATTTGGTAGCATAGATTCGTGTTGTTCCCTAATTTGGTATGAGACTCTCTTAGCTACTCCTATCAGGCCCCTGGCTCCTGCAGTGGGGTTCAGGCTGTGCTCTCTGGTAGAGGGGACACTTTTGATTACATAGCAATTCTTTTTCAGGTCACAATGATTAATCTGTGTGAAAGAGTAGATTCAATTTTGACTTTAAATTTTGTGATCCTAAGATGATAATATAGAGAAATTGCACGACTTTCAATTTCCTTAAAATAGTCTTCTTAAATTCAACTAGGTCAGTGCTTAGAGCAAAAGGCAGCATGAATTGCCCTTCTTTAGGTTTTGTAGAATTATACTTACTAATCATATTTTGGCAAAAGCGACCAATTCTAGATTTGGACAGGTTCCATTAAGCAGTTATCTTGATAACGCTCATATTTAATGCTGGAGAATGTATTGTGCCTTTGGGTGAGCCTGGGATCAATGTCTGTCTAAGTTAGTATGGGAAGTGCTACCTGTAGCTTTTCAGAATGGCTGGGTTTCATTTATGAGTAGATGGTCTTTTTATGCAGCTCGCTGCTGGTGAGATCTTTTCCTCTCTTTATAGGTGAGAAAGGAGTGATGAGGCATCTGAATGTTGCTGTGTTTCTCTTATTCTTAATGATGGACAAACTCCCAGGATGGTTGCGGTGTGTTGTCACACCTCAGCTCTTGCTAGTAGTTCTGTGCCTCTCTTTGGCATTTCTTCAGCCTTGAGCTTGGCCTCTGTGTTCCTCACCTTGTGTTTCATTAAAACCTGTCCTCATAAAAGATGATTTTTAGACCTTCACCCTTTTTTCAAAAGTATTTCGATGTTATGCTGTAACTTTATTTGTGGGATACAAGTCCTTATTTTGCAATGAAGGAATTCTAGGTGTTCATAATACTTAGAGAAACTGTTTTGGCACTGCTGTTTTATAGGTTTATGACATTAAAAGAAGTGCTTAAACTTCTAATTACTAATTTTAAGAGTAAAATTTGAAACGTTTGAGGGGAAATGTATATGTTTCTTTGCCTCCTTTAATGCCCACTGAAATCGGTGGGCTACTTTGGCTCCCCCAGGAACTTGTCCCTTAGAGAATGAATGTCTACAGAAACGATGAGGAAGCACTGGTTTGGTCGTAGCCCCTTGTGCTCAGCCACCTTTGTACAAGGATCGTGTACACGCACACCTGTCCCCCAGAAGGATGAGTAAGGGCTTCCGGGGAGTCCATCACAGTGCGATGGTTTCCAAATTTCAGCCTCTAATGCAAAAATAGAGTGCTGGTCAAACTTAGACTTAAAAAAAAAAAAAACCCTTTAGGAAGGTTCTACCATGGAAACTGCCCTATCAGCCATGAAACACAGCTCGTTTCTTCTCGATTTGGAAAAATCACTATATGTTCAGTTGAAGGAGGCTTGTGTTTAGAAGCTTGTGTACAAAAGAACACTCTTGAACCATGAAGATCAGACTCAATGTTTTGAAGCACACCGAAGAGCCTAACAGGAGCTGAAACCGAGGGAACAGGAATGGCCTGAAGAATTTCCTTGTTTAATTCATCTAACTCAGGTTGCAAAAATTAAATACTGTATGCTCCCTCCCAGACAGGCTGATATCCTTAGGAGTGACTAAAGTTTTGTGCAGGTTAATTCCTACAATCCCGAGAAGAAACACGTAATTTTTACGGAGATGTGATGCAGAAGGTAGCATAGCTTGATGCATGAAGGTTGTAAAGTATCAGAACAAGTGTCAGGATAGACTGTGGATTTTCCCTCTCTGGAGAGCTTTCAATTTAGAAGGTTTTCACCTTTCCATGTTGAAATAAATTTCTCCCTGCAAATGAGGTCCATGCATTCTTATGTCTGGGGAATTTTTAAGGACTGTACTTGTACGTAGAAAGTGAAGGTTGTGATTTTTTTCTTTTGTTTTTGCACCTGATAATTGTGGATTCAGAATTTTCCAAGTGCGAATCGAGTTGCTGTAGAATTCTTCTTATCCTAAATACACCGTAGAGTAATATCCTGTTTTGTCCCCCGCACCAAGAATTGGATTTGTTATAATATGAAAAATGAGTTAGTGGTAGTGATTTTTTTTTCCAGTTCATATGAATACGTTAGTCTGAAAGACAGCACTGGAAGGATTGTGGTACTAGGCAGAGGGACATTTAAGCATTTTAGCGTTTTCTCTGAAGAGATGGAAAAGAACAAAGAAAAGCAAGCAGCAGCATAGGAAATGGTCATTCTAGGCTGTGGTGTGTTGTAGGCTTGATAGATAATATTATGTTGAGTGTCCCCAAGGAAATAATTGTTCTTGGCAAGGCTGCAGGGTGTCCCTTCTTTATTGAATAAAATTAGTTAGATTGCTGGGATTCGTGAATCATAGATGAAATGCTAGGACTATAAAAGACTAATAAATACAGGTCTGGAACACACATAAAGGTCATGTCCAAGTTCTTGTTGTTTCCTATATGGTGCGGTCAGGGTTCAGTGGGCCAGTAGCCTTTTTTTCTTTTTTTTTAATTAAACTTTTTTATTTTGAGATAATTTGCATATAGTTGTAAGAAATAATACAGAGATTTTATGTCCCTTTAACCAGTTTCCCTCGAAGGTAACTTCCTGCGGAACTTTAATACAGTATCACAGCCAGGATACTGACCTTGATGCAGAACGTTTCCGCCACCACAGAGGTTTCCCTGTTGCCCTTTTTGCAGCCACATCTACTTCTCTGCCTCTTTCACCTCTTCTTAAATTGGAAACCACTAATCTATTTTCTAGTTCAGTCATTTTATTTCAAGAATGTCGTGTCAGTGGAATCATACCTTTTGAATTGGCTTTTTTCACTCAGCATAATTCTCTGGAGATTCACCCATGTTTTTGCATATGTCAGAGTTTATTTCCAAGTGGAATTCCATGTTATGGATGTTCCACAGTTTGGTTAACCATTCACCTGCAGATGGACATCTGGGTTGTCCATAGTTTTTGGCTTTATGAATAAAGCTGCTATAAACATTTATGCATATGTTTTATGTATGAAAATTTTTATTTCTCTGGAATAAATGCTGAAGGGTCCAATTACTGGGTCATGTGGCAGTTGCATGCTTAGTTTTTAAATAAACTGCCAAATTGTTTTTCACATTGGCTATAACATTTTACAGTCCCACCAGCAGTGTATGAGTGACCCTTTTTCTTTGCATCCTCCTCAGCTTTTGGTGTTGTCACTATTTTTTATTTTAGCTATCCTGTTAGGTATATAGCGATGTCGTGTTTTAGTTTTAATTTACATTTCCCGAATGGCTAATTATGTTGAACATCTTTTACATGTACTTATATACTATCTGTATGTCCTGTGAAGTGTCTAATGTTCTAAATGGATTATTGTTCTATTGTTGAATTCTGAGAATTCTTTACATAGTCGAGATGCTAGTCCTTTTTTTGGATATGTAGTTTGCAGATATTTTCTCTCAGTTCGTAGCTTGTATTTTCTTTTCATCCTCTTTACAAGATGTTTTGCAGAATAGAAATTATTAATTTTGATAAAATCAAATTTATCAGTTTTTTAAAAAATTTGATTAATACTTTTTATGACTAGTCAAAACCAACCCCTGGGGTCAATCATCTTTCTAACCTGACCCTTTGGAGACACAACTGTTGTCTGTCACTCATTCCCCAGGGTATAGCTTCCCACTAGCGATTCTCAGCTTTGACTCATTCAGCAGTCTCATTCAGAAAGTCAGATTAGATCCATCAAGCCAAAGGCAAATTAGAGTGAACCTGCACTAGGCGTGCACAAGCCATTGTACAGCCAGGAGGCGTCTGTGGGATTCTTCCACCAAACACCCTTCCTGACCTGCATAGTCCTGTCTGTGCCAGTAGTGACCATACTTCAGGGGCCTGAGGGACAGGATGGAATTTCTCAGTTCACCTAGCGTGTTTCTCCTTATTACTTGAAGAGGTTTTTTTATTTTATTTTATTTTTTTATCATAGCTGCATTATTTTTTTTGTCAATTCTAACATCTGTCATCTTGATATTGGAATCTGTTGATTGTCTTTTTTCATTCAGTTTATCTTCCTGGTTCTTGGTAGGATGAGGGACTTCTGATCAAAACCTGGATATTTTGAGTCATGAAATTCCAGATTTCATTTAAACCTTCTGATTTTGACTCCACTTGAGCAGGAGAAGGGGTGAGTTGTCACCTAATTACTCTCTGTCTCCAAGGGGTTAGGTTAGGAAGAAGGGGCAAGCGCTGTACCCCCAGGAATTGGCTTGGTGTTTTGCCATCACTCTGAGGCTTAACATTTCTTTAGCATCCTCTAAGCAGTGGTTCCAACCCTCTCTGCCCATTAAACTCACCCAGTGGAGCTAAAAGCAACAACCAAATGATGGTCTCTTCCTCCACCCTGAGATTTTGATTCATTTGGCCTGGAGTGGAGCTTAGGCAGTGATGTTTTTTGAAAGCTTCCCAGGTAAGTGTAATGCACACCTAGAGTCGAGAGCCACTATGCAAGACAAAGAGAACCTGAGTGATGAACATAACATTATGCATTCCTACATTTTTTAAAAGCCTTTGTCTCAAACTCAGAGTTTTGCATATAGCCATTCTCAGTGGTGGTAGGGAGATGTGGAAAGCCACAGGATAAACTTGGCCCACCTTCCTGGAGTTCTAGTTTTTCCTGATAGAAAAATCATGTTTTAAATTACCTTGCCAAAAAAAAAAAAAAATTAAAAACTCAGAACAGTTTTTTTTTGTAGAGTAGAATGTAAAATTTGCATGCATTTTTTTTTTTAAGGAAAAAAAGTGAGCAGGTGGGATTGTGGAGAAATCTAACATTTGTGGTGAACCCTAACCCCAAGGATGTGCATTTACAGGAGTTACTTCGGTGGAGCTGTTTTGAGGTGTACCCTGAAGGCCCCGGAGACAAAATATTGTTGTCTCTGAGTGATGTTTATAACTCTTACTGTTATGTAACCTAGGTGACTGGACTAATGTGATGTTTTATAGTATGAGTCATTTTTATTTAGAAGACTTTACCACCTTTTATCATCTTGAACTGTCAAAGTATTCATCCCCTGAATACCGATATTTCTTTTTTTTTTTTGGTCTAAAGCTCTGGGTGATGAGAGCTCCTGGCTTTGAATTTTAAACTTAGGAAACACTTCTGTTCATTCTTAGAAGTTTAAACCAGGGAACTGTTGGATAATGAGAACATTTGCAGCTTTTTTGTTTCCTCTCCCAATCACTGTCAGCATGGATGAGCCCTTTCTTTGTGGTCACAGTTTGTAACACCAGTTAATAGTCATGTTGAGGACCTGTGTTGTTCCGTGGGGATGTATCTGACATTTGGAGAATGCCATTTATTTCTGAACTGAGAACTCCTTCCACACTAATGATTCTCTTTGTGGGAAGTTCTCACAGAAGATGGGTGCTTCCTACCCTGCAGGGTTGCACTCTGGCAGAACTGACAAGTGTGTACATGAATTGCTCTTTTTTTTTTACCACATATTCATTGAAAAATGAATGTTTTCTCTTCATATCTTAATCTGATTTTCTGGAAGTGATCCAAAGCTTGACGAAAACAAACTCACATAATTCCAGCACTACAGAAACCACACAAACCTTCACTTCGCCATCTCACCATTAAAATATAAAAGTTAGATACTATCTTTAAATTGAATCATAGACCTTTCTTTGATGGTTGACTATAGCTGTTTTATTTTATTCCTGAAGAACCTGACTTTGAAGCTGGACACCAGAAGCAACGTAGCTCAAGAGGTTAAGAGCATGGGGACCGTGGGCAGACTACCAGGGTTCTGTTCCTGCCTCTGCCGCTTGCTACCTGGTCAAGTTGCTTAACTTTTTTGTACCTTAATTTCCCCTTCTTTAAAGTGGGGATAGGATTTTTACGAGGATGTCATGGGTTTATACACTCAAAGCTAGCTCTAAAACTATGTATGTGGCATATAACACTGAGTGCTCAATGAATTAGCTATTTTTATTGTTTTAAAGGATGTAAAATATAGATGCCTCCCGGTTTCTGCACACTCGACATGTATATATGAGAAGAGATTGAATTCCACATTGAGTGACAGGGGAAGAGCAAGCACATCCGAGCAGCTGGTGATGTCAGTGAAAAGAGAAGCGTGTAGATTGATTTACAAGGGTTGAGGGAAAAGAAAGAGGGACTGTGGTGATAGGGAGCTGGCCTGAGAGGACCCTGGATGAACACTGCAGGCACCTCTGGTCCCATCCGCTGACCATCCTTCTGGAGTCCTCTCCCACTCCTCACTGTGGTGTAATGTTTGTCTCGGGCCAAAGGAGCACAGCCAGCAGACTGGAAGTGGGGGCATCCCCTCCTCTCTTTTGTTGGGCAGATGATGGAACAGGCATCCTTGAGTCTCATGCTCAGCCTGAAATGTGGGCATCTGAATTTATAGCCGGATACATTTTTCAGAATAGATATCATTATTCCTGGTGGTGAAATTCTGTTCGGCTTTTGAAAAGAATGGTATAGAGATATTGGTGTCATATGTCAGGTATATTAGGACTGAGTAAGCAATCGAGGGCTGCCAAGTCCTGTCACTTCTACTTCCAAAATATCTGTCCACCGATCTCCATCTCCACCTAAGATGTGATCTGGCTCTTACCTATTCTTTCCATGTTCATATTTTACTACTCCCCACTGTACACTGTACAGAAATTTTAATAGATGGGGACTTTATTTTCTACATTATGTCTATCACTTAAAATAGTACTTCGTTATGATAGGTATTACATGAATGAATAAAATTATTATGACAGAAAAAAAATATGTTCTAAACAACCAGTTTACAAACTTTTGGAGCAAAATTGATTTTTAAGTTGAGGATTTGCAACTTGAAAAATCAACCTTTTTCTAGAAATCCATGAATGTTTTTTATTTAACCTAGATCAGTCGATTTGGTTATAATCAATCAAACATGTCTGATTTGAAAAATAATTTTAAGTCCGATTTGATTAGGAGGACATTTTATGAATATGGGAAACTGAGTACACCCATTACCACCCATATGCTTAAAAATGCTATGAAAATAACAGAAAAAATACTTTTCAAAGGGAAAAAACCCTTCAGATCTAAGAAATATATTGAATGCCATCAACAGATTGAAACCATAGAGTAATTTCTGAAAGATGGAAAAATGACCAGTTCCGTAGAAAAACAGAAGTGGTTAGAAACAGGAGCAGAGGATTGCTACAGCGGCAGAAACTGTTCCGAAGACCTGCAACCGAGAGTTGGGAAGCAGCAAAGGCAGGACGAGGCCCTAGGGCGTTCATCAGAGGCTAATGCAGAGCTTGGAGGCCAGGGAGCCTTTCCCACATGTCAGGCTTTTCTTCCCACAGGCTTTTGCTGCAGGCCAAAGTAAGCAAAGGTGTAGGTGCCAGGGTGTCTTCTTATTCCCCCAGGAAGGTGGGGACTCCCAGATGATGAGCTGCCCACCTCTCTGACAGCATTCCTGTAGCCTCCTAGCAATTTCCAGTGGCAGACTGGTAATTTCTCAATATTACTTCAGTCATATGTGAAGACAAAACAAGTATCACAAGAATTTTGTAAATATTACATAAGTGAATGGAAAAAAATACCTGGCATAGCTCATTATATAAATAAGTGGTGATCGAGCCCCAGCTCTGTAAACAGTCTGTATTCAGTGCCATGTAGATACAAGTGGTATGAGGCATTGCCTCTCTCTTATGTAGTGAAATACACATGAATGAATTAATATAACTTTTTTGGAAATAATTTCTTAATGTTAAACTAGGACATGTTATCATAAACCATCATTTAATATAAATACAGCATGTAAAAATGTCACAAGATTTATGTCTGTTTCAAATAAACTTCCAAATACATTAAGTTTTTCTAATTCAGTCATTAAAGAGATACCATGCCTACTTCTGATTATGCAGCTGTTCCTTCAAGTCCCTGAATGGAAGTTCTACAAGAGAAATAACCTTTCTTTGAAATTCTATGCAGAAACAGTGACATATGCTAACTTGATTTTTGGTATTGTTGTTTTGTTTGTAGTCATAATGAAGGAAGATAGTGTTCTCAGGGCTCATCAAAATTTTTACCTCCAAGAATTTTTCTTTAGGCCCTCTTTATTTACCAGTCCTTTGATCCAAATCTAAATGGTATTCAAAATACTCCTCAAATGTTTTTAATCAAACTAACATTTGCTTTATTAAGTCCAATTACTTTCATTAAAGTTCTTTGACTCAGCAAATGTGTCTTGTACCTCTGTGCTATGCAGTGCATTGAGAGTACAACACTGAATAAGACATGGTACCTGTCTTCTGGCAGCTTACAGTCTGTCAAAGGCAACTCACAAACAGGTGATTTTTACTTAATGAAGCTAAGAAGGCTTCCTGGAGGAGATATCACCTGAGACCAGAAGAGTGAACATTACTTTTTCAGGGAGGGAAAGGTACAAGGAGAATTCCAAGAAGATAAAACAGTATAAACAAAGACATGGAGACATGAGATAGCATGGGGGAATGCATGCAATTGACAGCAATCAATTCTATATTACTAGACGGGTAAGACTAGAAGCAAGAAGCTCTGTTATGAGACTTTGCAATGGTCAGGCAAGAAACAATAGGAACTTGAATTAGCGTTGGGGCATCCAGAAAGGAAGGGATGAGTTTTAAAAATATTTAGGAGGTAAGACTTGCAAGATTTGGTGATGATTGGATGTTGGAAATGAAGGAGGAGGAAGAGTTTAAGATGACTCCAGATTGCTGGCTTGGAGGAAAGACTTCGGAGCCTTCTGTGAAAGGCTAGAGTTAGAATTGTGGAAATGGATAAGACTGCTCCAAGGAGGGCTTGGAGAGAGTGGGAATGTGGGCAGACGGGTTGGGGTGAGGGTCGGGGGAGTACAAGAGAATTGGAGACAAGTTTGAGAAGGCAGAAAGACAGAGGTAGTAACAAAAGACAGAACCATCAGGGACAGCAATGTTTAAGGAGAAGGCAGAGAAACGTGGAAAAAGCATAGTAAGCAAGAATAGTTGGAGAGCTCCCAAACAACCAGAAAAGAAAAAATAGCCTTATAATTGCCATGGGAAGGAGAGGTCAATGGTATCAAACATGGCAGAGCAGGCCAGCAAGACATAGGCTGAAACGTATTTAGTGATTTGGCATCTGCAAGAAATTGATGTCCGTTAGGAGAGCAGATTCAGTAGAAAATGGTGATGTCAGGCCTTGGCCCAAGAAAGGGAGGTGTCAGGAAGTAGAGAGGCGGGGACCAACAGTCTCTTTCAAGTGAGAAGAAGGAAAGCAATAGAGTGGTAGCTGGAAGGACTTATGTAGGGGCCAGTGAGATTTTTATTGGTCACTTTTAAAAGCATTTGATTGACTTAAGGTGTATATATTGGCTAGAAAGAAAGAGTAATGGGGACAAGGTGGTGACAGAGGAGAGGGATTAATGATAGACCAGGTACCATAGGAGGTGGGAAGGAGTAGTATCAACTATCTCATGAAAGGAATGGCATCAAATGAGATAATTCGTGCTCTAAGACAAGGTGAGGAGGAATAAGACTATTTTACAAGGAGAGGCCAAGAGTTGAGCTAGATGTGAAGACTTTCCCCTAAAAGCCCAGTCTGTTCTACAAGTTTACTTCTTTTATCTTTACAGATAATTGAGAAATAAGACTAATAAGAGACTTAAAAGCTACAAAAAATTCATTGTTTCTTTGCAGCTTTTAATTTATGCCATAAGCTTTATGGTCTATTTTTCCCCTCAAAGTAGTCTCTGTACAAACCTATTTTGATAAGTTAAATATAATTGTTGATCATCTTCTTTATAAACTATATCGAATCATTTGTCCTGTATCCCTGGTAAGGTAAGTTTAATAGCTCATTGCCACATCACTGTGAAAATTTATTCTGAGTGATAGTATTTGGTGTTCTCTATTTGATGAGCAGGCAGCTTATGATTTTTTAAAACAGGTACTTGAGACTTTATTGATAGCACAATTCATAATGAAATGTAAATGTCATTCTTGTAGTCCTTCAGCCTTTCATATTTTCATTGTATTTCTTAAGAGTGTTTTGTTTTGTTTTACTAAATGCAAAGGCATCTGTACACAGCACATTTAGTTCATGAATTCGTTAAGTACTTACTGTGCTGTCCAGCATTGCACTCATCTGAGAGGAAATCAGAAGAAATAGGGAGGCATCTCCTTGTCCTGGAAATAGCTGGTAATGGAACCTGCCAGGTGGGGAGTGTGGAGTGGTAAGCTCCTTAGAAAAGGCAAGAGCACTGAGACCAGGAGGGGAGGGTAGAGCTCTACTGCTTAGGGTCTTTACTTAGGGAGATTTATGAAAGTGGTGAGTGATAAGGGAAGATAAGTCAGGTGTTTATACAAACATCAAAACACTAATGCCTCATTAAAGGTCTCAGTCCAGCACTGGAGCTTATGAAGTATTGGACAGGATGATCTAGTGGTTAGGCTCTTACTCAATAGAACTTAGGCCCATCTTTGCGTATGACCACAGGTGCAAACTCTATCTTGTACTGGCATGGGGGTGTCAGGCAGAGCCGAGTGATTAGTCTGGCTATTGAAGCCGCTCTCTAGTTTTGGAGCAAGTCTTGATTGGCCTTCTCTTTAACGTGAGAGGGCTGGCCTCACCTGCCTATGTTTCTGAGGGCTCTGTCAGGGTCAGAGTCAGGCTGAGGTGTACCCTGTGTGTAAGTTCTCCCAGCAGCAAGGTCATGCTGTGATGGACCCAAGTTTCATTTTGACTTGTAGATGAGGTGGGCCTGTTTTACCTCTTCTTTCATTATCTCCAGTGGACTTCTAGGAGGTTTGTGTGGGACCTAAGGTTTTTTCTATAAATCCTTGTCTTCGAGGAGTTCATGGTATAGTGGGGTAATAAGACACAAATATCAAAATGCAAATAACTATAGAAGCATGCAAGTTTGGCTTGCCTTCCTTCCTGAACTGCATATCTTACGTTTGCCCCTCTAGATCCATCCTTCATCCTGTCATTCTGCGCTGTACCCTGGGACATTGACCTGTGTGGGCAACACAGACTCCTTCGCCTTCTGGTCTCTCTGCTTCTGGCCAAAGGAAGCTCTAGCAGGGTTGAGGGCAGGAGGAGAGTGATGTGGGGATGGCGGTCTCCACAACCTCCTGTCTAGTGGCCCTTTCCTATTCACTGTTCCTTCCGATTCCACACTGTCTTCCTCCCCTTAGTCTTCCCAACCTGGTGGCGCAGCTCCCCATTATTGCCAGCACCAGGGTACCAGCCATCTGAGGCTGGTGTCTCTGCCCACAGCTTTGTGGACAGCTCCTTGATTACTCTCTTCTCAGGTATTCTCTTGGTGTGTTGTTTTCTCCTTGGACCTGACTGACTTCTTTTTTCTTTTTCTAAAAATTATTAGAGGCAACTTATAGAAAGGACAGCTACACTACAATGAATAAGGCTGGAAAAAGAGTAGGGCAAAGGTAGGGAGTGGCAGAGGCAATAGCAATATGGTTTCTGCAGTTGAACTCTAGCCTTAAAGTGATACTTGGGACATAACAGAAGCCAGATTGGTTTTCTCCCAGCTTTCCCCAAATGTTTCCTTGCACTTAGTCTTTCTGAGGCTCATGTTACCCAGGGTTTTTGTGATTTGTCCGCCAGCAACGTTATTCAGTTTTGTTTCCCGTCGCTGTGGTTCTCTACCTGTAGTCCGGATTTAAACTGTGGTTTACTTCTTTGCAGAGTAGTACATTTTTTTGGTCGAGTAAACAGGGAGATAAAGGCCAACATTTTTGTCCTATCAGAAATCTTACAGTCAGACATTTTGAAATCGGATGTTTTCAAAATCAGAGCCTTCTCAGAAAAACATAAGACAAACCCAGACTGAGGGATATTCCTCAGCTCAGTCCTTCTCAAAACTGTCGAGGTTTTCAAACTTAAGGAAAGTCTGAGAAACTGTGACAGACCAGAGGAGGCTAAGGAAATGTGATGATGAAATGTAATATGCTGTTCTGGATCAGGTCTTGGACATTAGGGAAAAACTAATGAAATTTGAATATAATGTGGGAATTTGTTTATAGTAATGTATCAGCGCTGGTCCTTTAGTTGTTACGAGTGCACCGTAGTACTGTCAGATGCTGACGACAGAGGAAACTGGGTGCCAGGAACGTGGGAACTCTCTAATTTGCAACTTTCATGTAAGTCTAAATTATTCTGAAATAAAGTTTATTTTAAAAAATCAAAGTCTTTGACATTTAGATAAGTTGATGTTAAATCAGAAATGCTTTTTAAAAAACATTTACATAAAAATTGTTTTCTGTGCACAGTATTTGAGGAAGATAATTATTTGGACCTGTGCAATTTAGACCTGTTAAGACCCCTTATTTCTTGTCTGAAATATTCATTCATAATTCAACAAGCACTTATTTAGTACTTGTTTCTTGCCAGGAACTGAACTAGGCTTTTGAAATACAGTAATAGATAAGTTTCTTTATAACCGAGAAGTATGTATCTCTTATTTTGTTTTTCTGGATACTTATCTTAATTCTTTATCTCAGATTTATTTTATCCTAGCACATAGTACTATATGCTCATATTAAGTACTGAAACTTCTGTGAATATAAAGGTATATTTATTAAATTACATTTAGGTCTAATATATGTATGTTGCATGTTTATTTTACAGTTTGTGTTCAATTTAAGAAATGAGGCTAGATTTAGAGATTATCCTTAACCTTAGATAGAGGTCGAAATTATGAATTGGGAAATATTTGTGTTATAAAGTTACTTGATGCAGTAATTAATACAAAAAAAGTGCTTAAAGTCAGAAGGAGTTTTTAGGTAGTTCCTCAGAGTCAGGATTTAGAGAGGAGCCCTTTTTATATCAGATGACTTTTGTTAGATGTATTAATTTCCCCTAATTTGATGGGAGGACGGGAGGAAGCTGCCTGTCTGTAGTATGATTCCGTTTTGAGTACAATATTTATGAAAAATTAGTATTGGTGAAAAATTAGTATTAGCAGCACTTCCAAATCAATATAATAATGGAAATTTAACCATTGTAACTCTAATGTAAACATTGATAAATATTCTACAGACAATAAATCACGCATAAAAATATTGGCACAGTTTTATTATTACCTTTTCTAGAGTCCATGCTGAATTTATTGCTTTTTGAAAAGCATCATTATTGAATTTTTTTGTAAGTTTCACTCTAAAAACTTATATGCAAATACAGCATAAAGGGTCTCAGTGGTGAAGCGATTACCTGATTGAGGTAGGGGAAAACACTAAGGTGCACTTTTAATAGAAACTGCTGAATGTGCATATAGTTGTGTTATGTAACAGTTTAATTTTTAAACAGTAGATTTAATACTAAAAAATTTAGACTATAAGGATCAAAGATACGGAATAAAACCATCCGCTATTAGAAACTATCATAAGCCATTAGATCAGATTTGGAGTGAGCCCTCAGACTTGATATTTATACTGTCTTGTTTCAAAACTGATGCGTTGTCTTAAGGATGGTAATGTATTGATGAGAGGGGTAAATATCATTATTAATGATTACTTTAGGGAACTTGAGTGCTGAAGACATACCTGTTGTTTCCCAAAGTTTAATTTTTAGTCGTGTCAACATTAACCTCTAAGGAATTGATATTAATGGTAAACTGGGGTCAATGTTTTAGCCAACTTTCAAAATTAATGATCTACTTGTTTTATAAATTTAAAACAGAGTCCCTAGTCTAATAGCAGACTAGCCCATACGAGTTGGTATTGCCAACAAGCCAAAGAATTTAGAACAGTTTACCTTTGGCTTATCAAGAAAGAAAAAATATGTCAACAAGATAAAACATTTTTAGGATCATTCTCTTATTTTCTCTGGTAATTACTTTTACAAATGTATTGGATTTCTATTGGATCTCTAATCTGAACAAAACAGTTTAAAAATGTAATAAGTAATTATAGAGTTCAAATAGGTATTTTGAGTTTTGAAATACAGTACATTGAGATAGAAAATTAAGATGCTATATCATAATAAGGATAACTTTATTTAAAATAGTATATAGTATATGACTTATGTTTAAAATAAACTCATCAAGGCTTTCAAGGACATTTTTCTTACTTATCCTTGAAACTGACACAGAAAGTAAGTTGTTTCAAATTCAAAACTCAATAATTGTTATTCCAACCATATTATGATTAGTGCATAAGAAAGTGAAAGCTTTTGAAATCAACTATAGTAGATAATTAATTGGCTGCCTCTGGCTTTGTAGCAAGATGGAAGTTTCTCTAAGCATACACTCAACTGAAAATTTGATGAATGCTTATCTCTGGTGTTCACTACTTTTGATGGACTCATTAGAGAACCTGAAAAAAAAAAAACCCCTCTGGATTCTCTAAGTACTATACACATATACATAAATCTTTTAAAAACAATTTTGTTCAGGAATAACATATAATAAAGTACACCAATCTTAAATATATAGCTGGGTGAATTTTTTTACATATAGATAAAATTGTGTAAACACCATCTAGATCAAGATACAGAATATTTTCAGTACCCAAGGAAGTTCCCTTGTGTCTTTTTGCAAATAGTACCCTTCTCCTCCCTCCACTCACCCACCCAGAGATAAACCTCTCTTCTGCTTTTAGCACTGTACGTTAATGTGGTCTGTTTTTGATGTATAAATGGAAAAATAAAATATATACTCTTTTGTGTCTGGTTTCTTTAACTTCACATTATGCTTTGGGATTCTTTTATGTTATTGTCTGCAGTGAAGTTCTTTGCTTTTTTCTTTTCTATTTCTGTATGGTATTCCATTGTATGAATATAATACAGTTTATTCTACTGTTGGTGGATAGTATTTAGCTGTTATATATAAAGCTGTTTTGAACATTCTTATACACATCTTTTGGTGAAGTTACACACTCTTTTCTCTTATATGTGTAGTCAGAAGCTGAATTACTGCATCACAGGGTAGGTGTATGTTTAGCTTTAGAAGAGACTACCAAACAGATTTCCAAAGTGGGTATACCAGCTTACACTACAGCTAGCAATACATGAGATTCTAGTTGCTCTGTGTCCTTGCCAACACTCCGTGTTATCAGTCTTTTAAACTTTTGCTATTTCAATGAGTGATTGTTTTCCCCCCATATGATTGCAAAGGGAATTTGGTTCTCCTAATTAACTTCATGTACTCACCTCAGGATCTCAGATTAAGAACTTCACTGCTGGGTGACAGTTACATTATCTGTTTCTAAGTGAAATTATCTCCTCTAACTTATTCACACTTCCATAGGAATAGTCTATAACCTAGAAATTAAATTATAAAGTTAACCACTGTGACCAATCCTTCTTGAAAAGCATGGAGAAGAAGTGAGGAAAAATAAATTACATGGATGTACATGTGTGTATTTGTGTAAGTTGGATGCATACAGTGAGGATAAATCATTATGTCTTTGTTGTGTAATCCATTTGCCACCAAGTTGCTGTATGGTCTTTAAGGAGAATGCTGCTGTCTTGGGCACCGAGGACTGGTTTTTGCTGTTGGCAGGTTAGCTACTCAGTTTTGGCAGGAGTCAGGTTAGCCTTTGTGAGAAGTTCTTGTTGCTGCACCCATGCACAGCCTCTGCTCCTGCCACCACGGTTGCTTCTACTTGGTCTATGGAGGAGGCACTGGGGTGGCTGGTGAAAGAGTCTGACATCCACAGATTTGTAATTTTGTTTGCTTGATTACTGAGAAGCTCCTCTGCAGTGGGTGTCTTTTGGTGAACATTCGCTTGAGACAAACACATTTTTCACACACTGCGTTCCTTCTGAGAGGTGCAGCTATATACCTCTTCCTTAGACCCCCTTGTACCCTTTTTTCGATACTGTTTTTTCTTTTTTTCTCAAGCCCTTGACCATCCAGGTTAACCATTAGCCCATGATTTGCTATAGGTCCATAATTTTGGCCATTTCTCAATATAGATAAAGTGAACAGGCAAATGTACTGGTCACAGTTGTATCTGCTGGGATGATTTCTCTTTACAACGTATTTCAGGGATGCTCTTTTTTGAAGATGCTTACAGTAGTCAACTTTTGCTTGGTGCCTGATATCATGCAAACCATCTCTAAACCAGGCCCATGTTTCCGTCTTAGGTCACGAGGAACTCTCCAAGAAGCTATAGGTCTTGTAATACAGTAGGTGTGTTAGAGGTGTTTGAGTCCTCTGCTCATGCAATTTCTGGTGCCTTGTAGACCTGCTTTAGCCTAATCTTTTATGCAGTTGCCTTTTAATGATTAATTGTTCTACACAGGCCCAACTTTATGGCTTGATGGGTCAGATAACATTCAAATCATTATGGGCAGCTCAGGTCACACAGTCACTTGCTAACCTTTAATCAGGCTCTGCCAAAGCCTAGTTGCAATCCAGGAGTCCTTTCTTTAAAGCATAGTTATCTGCAGAAGAGAGTGTGGCTTTATTTCAGAACCGTAAAGGTTTGTGCTGTGATTCTCTGTAACCTATGGATTTAACTAGTTGGATTTGCTGCATCCTAAGACCCAGGTGGCATAGTAATTCATGCTGCAGACCAGACATGCTGCATAACTGTCTCTTACTCTGGGCCCTTCTCAACACTGGTGGTTTTATAGGTTACCTAGTAAAGGAGTCAGAGCAGCATATTTACATTTAGTCTGTATCATCTTTAAAATGCAGAGGCTCATGAAGTGTTGTGCCTCTTTTTTAGTAGTGAGCAGTTTGGGGTTCGGGAACTTGCATTTCACTTCACTTTGGAGGGGTTATTCTAGTATGTTCCAGACCACTGGATCCCAAGAAACTTTACTGAGGTGGTAGACTTTAAATTTTCATGTTAATATTATTATTTTTTTACTATCAAGCTTGGATGCATCTTACTGAGACATCTAAAGATTTGTTACTTCTCATTCATTAGGTCCAGTCAGCATGGTGTAATCAATTTGTGGAGCAGTGCGATGGTCTGTAGGATGTGCAAACAAGCAGGATCTCTGTAGACTAATCATGGCAGAGAAGAGTTGTTATAGCCCTGAGGCAGGAATGTGAAAGTATATTCTTAACCTTGACCTGAAATAAAAGCAAATGGTTTCTTGTGTTCCTTGCATATTGATAAAACGTTTTCCAGATTAGCAGCTTTTATATCAGGTGTCAGGGGCTAGATTTGCTCCAGCAAAGGCACTTTATTTGGCAAACCAGTTGCATTAGAGCCACTGCCTCAGTGAGTATATGGTAACTCAGAGCCCTTCTCCAGGATCTGTCTGCTTTTTGCACAGACCGAAGATGTAAGTTCAACCTGAATGTGATAGGAATTACGACCCTTGAAAATGTCAAAATTTTGGTGGTGGCATTGATCTCTACAGTTCTCCCAGGAATGTAGTATTTCTTTTGGTTTACTATCCTTGTAGAGAGGGGAAATTCTGAGTCTTTCACTTGGTCATTCCTACGTAATAGCCCATACTCCATGGTTTGGGAGCCATTGTGAGAATTCTACATTCAGAAACTGCAAAATAACCTTAGAGTGGTTGAATCCATGGATTTATTGGACCCGCTGTGAGATGGAAGAGGCCAAAACATCTCAAATCACCTCACTATAATAAACTTGACTTTCACTGGTGGACTGTCATATTTTACATCTCTAGGATTAAGCGGAGCTCTCACTCTTCAAAAGTAGAAAGGTAAGGACTGCTCTCTGGGGGAATCACAGCAAATGTATTGGCTATGTTTTTCTTTCTAGCACCAAGATCTCTTAGGATACTACCTCTAAGAACAGCAACCCTAAGAGGTATTTAAGGGCCAACAGGTGAAGGAGTGGAATTCTCCATGGGTGGTGGTCTTTTGCAGTAGGTAGTTCCTGCAGAGCTTGTAATTGTATTAGGCAAAAATTTGGAAGAATGTTTTTGTTTTCACACATTCTTAGTGCTCTCAAATTGTCTCTGAATGAGGAACCAGAAATGAACGTCATCATTTGAAATTGTGTTTCAACTGTGAAACTCAACTTGTGCTGATATATGAACACATTTAGCACTCCCAAAGCAAGTGAAATATCATTTTGAAGTGTGAAACATGCTTGTAGAAAAGAGATTTAAGGTGTTTCTTTTTCTTATGAGAAATAACTTATCTATAAAGAAATTTCAGACCATTTTTTTTTTTATTATTCAGGTGAAAATCTAAAAAGTTGATTCATCTGAAACATTTGATTTCCATGCACTGCATTGCTTAATTCAGCCACTTTAGCTGCATAGAAACTATCTGTGAAATAGCTTTTAGCTTCTAGTAACTTTATCTTACTAGTTGCAAATAAATGTGAATGTTTTTTTAAATTATTTTCTTTTGCAAGTGGATGAAATAGATTATCTGGTAGTGACAATGAAATTTATGTACAAATCTGTGTTCATTAAATTAATGCCTTTATATGAAATTCTACACAAACAGAAAAAATGCTGTAATCTAAGGTATTTGTTGGTGGTCAAATTTTATTTTTCCTCCCACATCTTTCTGGTCTCATTTTAGGTTTTTTTTTTTCTTTTTTTTTTCCCCTCTGTTGTTTGTTTTGGTACCTATTCTTAAAGCAAATTTTGGAAAAATACTTCTTCCTTAGTCATACATAATAACTTTTCTTACCTGATGGTAATATGCTATGCTCATTAATGAATTAGTGTTCTCTGAGACTTATAAAAAACATAGTTAAAAATGCAAATAAGGCAGATTTACGGGGAGAGTCTTGGTATATGGTTTGCAAAGACTTCAACAGCAGTTAAACCAGGTTTGAACTAGGTAATTATGAATCATAAAGTATTTACTGTAGTCTGCAGAGGTGGCTGTTTCTTTTGGAGTGCCAATTAGAAAGTGGAATTTTCACCAAGCAGAGGCTTTTCTTGGAAGGTTTTTGTAAATGGTGAACTATATGGCAGGGAAAAATAAACAATAACATGAAAAACATTACTTGACTGATAATTAGCTTATGTTAAGTTTTTTGGGGAAAGGGGTAGAATTTTATCAAACTGGATTAAATGTTTCTTTCATGTTCTTCCTTACCCTAACTAAAATTTGGCTTTCTCCTGATATATCCGCCCATTCTTCTGTTCCCATTTGCAATATGTCACTTTGCCAGGGAGTGGGGTCTACATTTTCTTGCCTTATCACTGCTTCTTCCAGATTATTTCTCTTCTCTTTACTTATTGTCCTTTGTTTCTTTCTCCTTATCCTCAACTGACTTCTAAATCCCTCCTGAGCACAGTTTTAGGCCTTTAGCACCTCATATCCACTGTTTTCCCCTGTAGCTCTCAGCCTTAGTAACTCCTAAGAATAATAATGACATTTAATGAGCTCTCCTTATATTCCAGGCTTTAGTATAAACCATTTTTACATATGTCATTTAATCTTCAGAATAGCGCTATGAGGTAGGTACTGTCATTCCCATTTTACAAATGGGAATTTGAAAAATTAAGATTTGCTCAAAAAGTAACAAAACTCAAAATGAGCAGACCTGGGTTTTGAACTCATGTAATCTGGCTCCAGAGTCGATGTTCTTAAAAGCTACAACAGTGATTCTCAGACTTGTCTGTACCTGGGAACTTTAAAAAATGCTGATGCCCAAGACAAATGCCCAGCTAATTAAATCAGAATCTCTGGGGAGTGGGACCCAGACAACTGTACTCTTTATGTTTTCCCAGGTAATTCTATTGTGCATTCGAAGTTGAGAACCATCGCTCTACATCTGTACTACTTAGCTTTTAGCCACATGTGCTTATTTAAATTTAAATGAATTAAAATTAAATAAAAATTCAGTTCCTCATTTGTGTATCAAGTACTCTGTAGCCACATTTGATTGGTGACTGCTTATTGGACCATATAGATATAGAATATTTCTGTCACCGCAGAAGTTCTGTTGGACAGTGTTGCTTTGTACCATGCTCCTTCCCATCCCTCACACTGTCTGCTTCCTCTACCCTATGACCTTCACTTTATAGCAACCCACTGACATGGTTTCCCTCCCCTCCATCTTCATACCCTTTCGTAGCTGTACCCATTCTTCATTCTTTCCCTCATCTCAGAGGAGAGACCCCACTCCTTTCTAAGGTTCACTTCTCCAGTTGGTTATCCAAGCCCTGTCTTCTTATACCAAGTGTCTCCTATTCTGAAAAAAGAAGAAAAGTGTTTTCTTGATTGTGCATCCCCATAAAATGATGTCCTTATTCCCTTCTTTTTCTGTTTTGACAAATTTCAACATTTTTCACTCTCTTCAGTCTGGCTCCCACACCTGCTAATCTTGTGAAACTGTTCCTTCTGTCTCATTAATGGCCTCTCAATGCCAAATTTGTGTTCTGCAGTGTCATTTGAAGTTGTTGCCACTCCTCCTTTCCTAAAACTTTCTTTTGTTGGGTCTATGACACCGCATTCTCTGGTTCTCCTCTGTCCTCTCCAGTTTCTTCCTAGAATCCTCTGCATGCTCTTCTTGTCTCCCCACAGTCCTTGTTATACTCAACTGCAGTGATTTATGAGGATTTAGATCCTGCCTTACTCACATCGTCTTCATTTGAAAATCCGCAGCATCAGGTCTGACGTTTGGTGTGAACATCGTGCTTAGTTATGTTATTGAATGGGGTGAGGCTCCAATGTGATTCTGTACAGGGAATAAATAGCTCGTTTGGGGATACCTTGAAACACATTTTTGACTTGCACATATGTGCTTCTTAATGGGCAGATGGAATCTCTGGTAGATGTTCAGGAGCTCACTGTTGAGGTACATTTTCTCTCTGTACAAAACACCTGAATGCCTTATTAGTATCACTGTCACGTCACTCATCACATACTGTCTCACTTTGCAGATTTGCCTTCAACTCAGCCTCCCTCCCCATACCTGCCTTCTCTAGCTGACTTCTCACTTCCCTGCAGTGACTCATGGGACTTCCCAGATGTTTTAGGTTCTGTCTGTAGTCAAGGAACCTTCAAAAGTACTGTGTTTTTAAATCATATTTTCTAACACAATGGCTTTCCATAAAATAGGATTTGGGTACATTATTATTGATATCTGAAAATGATTAATTTATGAGGACTGAGTTCTTAGAAATACAAAGAAATAAGTAAACTATGAAAGGCATGGCTTTTGTGATTCTAAGCTACTAGGGAAAGTGAATATAAGTGTTCCCTTTAATTCTAATACAGGTACGTGATAAATGGATGAAGGTGGGACGTTTTACAGAAGGTTTCGTGAAGGGGGTGACATGACAAGGACCTTGAAGGATGAACAAGGATTTCAACAAGCAGAGACTAGAGTGAAGACGAGGCAATTCAGGTGGAGGGAGTGACATAAGTAAAGGTGGTAAAAAGTGTGGCACATGTTTGCTAATATTGAGTCTTTCAGTTTGATCGGTGTAAGGACATATTGGGAGATAAACATGGAAGGATAAGTTGAGCCACAAAATACAGGACCTCAAATGCCAGCCTTCATGGTGCAGATGTGGTAAGTAGTGGAGAGCCTTCCAGGGTTTTTGTCAGAGGAGAGGCGTGAAGATTGGGTGCTGGGAAGATGCTCTGGCAGCAAGCAGCAAGGTGGGAGTATTGGAAGATTCGAGGCAGGGCACCTGTAGGTGGGTGACTAACCTAAAGAGGTGATGATGTTGAGGCTTTCTCTTCAGAGTCTTGGGGTGATGGGAGGCTGAGGCTGCCCCTTGGCTATATCCCACTGTGATCTGAGACTGAAACTGTGGCTTTTGGGTGCTCAACTTCTTAGACTTAGTCTTCTCTAAATTTTTGCTGCTAGTTCAGTCTTTCTGTCACTACTCAACAAGTATTCAATTATGTTCTAAATGGCTGCCCAAAGGTCAGGCAGCGAAAGGGAGGAAGAAGAGAAGCCACTTACAAAATGAATAATTGAAAGCTGCATGAAGGTCCAAGAGCATGTTCGAGATAAACACGGCAACTATGTGTTCTTAGCTAAACCCATGTAATGGCTCCAAGATGCTTGTTAAGTTGTGCCTGTAGGAGATGGAATTGGTAGGGTACTGAAAAATCTGTAATTATAGTAGTTGCCTAAATTCTTCATTTCAATAAACAGATATGAATTATCCATACTGCTTGGGGAATTGCCAGAGTGTTCCTCAGTTTTTTAAAAATTCAACTGATTCCTTTTGCATTTCCCTCATCTTTTTACCCATTACTGCTTTCTACCGTCAGTGCAAATGTCAACACAGTGAAACAGTCTTAGTATTATTACAAACACAGTGTTGACCTCATAGACTCTCTTAAATGCATCACACTTTGAAAATGCTGGTATGTGTGTATATTCAACCTTTTTTTGGTTATTCCTGCTCCTTTTTGTGGCTAGATGATACTAATTAGCTACTTGTAGCTTTCAGTTGCTTTGCTGTTTAGTATTTCCTCACAGAACAATGTGTAGATTTCTGATTCTATCCTTGTTATGGCTCAGGATGCTGTTTATTGGCGGGTTTTGTGCCCAATTTTGTGGTTTGGGGTTAGGGTGAGACATACAGCTGGCTGTTTGGACTTTAACTGTCAAAATGACAAATACTGGGCATTCATCCTCAGATCCTCCTCCTTGATGTCTAGAAAGCTATAAAGAGCTCTGGGGATTTAAAAATTTATATAGATGTAGCTTTCATTCAAAGTTATGGTCTAAGAAATCTCATGATTTCTGTGATTAAAACTTATGTTGACTAACAGAACAGGAAAATGATGATTTATAAGTTTTGTTTCACTAAAATTTATTTTTGGTTATATTAGATTATTACTGTAAAATAACATAATAGCATTATAAAGTATTGATAGTCTTGTATATTTCTGCAGTGTGGGATATGGCTGCTATGTTACTGTTTATACGCCTCTGGGGCTAATATTTTTCGTGAGAACCAGAAGGAAGTATCTATTCTCACAGTTTGACTTCTTTCATTTTCTGTTTATTAACCTTTAGACATCTTATAAATTCCCTCTCTCTCTCTCTCTTAGGTAAAAGCATACATTCTAACTTTAAAGGATTTTTTCTTTTTTTGTACACATGTGTTTGATAAAAATGTAACACATAGTTACATCTGTGTAAACAAATGACGTGGCATTCAAAAGCATTGGAAACCTTGGAAAAAGAAAACAAAAATAATTGTGAAGTGTGGTGGCTGTCTTGTTCCTAGTATTTCTAATTAAGATTTCTGGGTCAGTGATCCCCTTTCTCATTTACAGTGAAATCAATGAACTGTATACCTTCTCAACTCTTTAAAAATTAAAAAAAACCAAAACATTAAAATGCTTAAATTGAAAAATTAAAAACATGTTTATATTGGAAAGTCTGGAAAACACTACAGAGTATAACAAGAAAATAAAAATCATCCTAGGTTGCCTGGGATGTGTGTGTACATGTTGACTGTAAAGGGGAAGTAGGAAACTTCCTGGGGTGATAGAAATGTCATTTTTTTTTATCGAGCTGTTGGTTGCAAAGGTTTATTTGTCAGAACTCTTCAAACTGTATCCTTAAGATCTATACATATATAAATTATACTGCAGTGCAAAAAAAATTATCCTACAGTCTTAATACCTAGGAACAACCATTTTGTATTTTTCTTTCTAATCTAGTATGTTTTTTAAAAATGGAGATGTTATGTGTAGAGTACTGTAGCCTACTTTTAAAAAATTAAGTTGTAACTTGAGCATTTCCAAATGTCATTAAATATGCTTTAAATATAATATTTAATAGCCACATTATATCCATTATCCAAATGTACTACAGTTTTATATAATCAGTTCCCTATTGTTGGATATTTAGGTTGTTACAATTCTTAACTTTTGTAAATAAGACAAACTTAATGGTGCAAAACTTCTTCCTCGGCTCTGGACATTTTGTATATGTATCAGTTTTCTCTATTGGATTCAGTTCAGTTTAATTTAAGAACCTACGATTGAGGGATTGAGGCCCCTCTTGACATTCAAAGCTGTGCGCTATTCCACTTATGCCCCTAAAGGAGCCTACTGTCATGTTGGCTAGATAAAATAAATTTGAAATGAAAATAGTAATACAAGCCATTATAGCATGTGAATAATCTGTGTCTCAGACCTGCAAATTTTGGCAAAATAAGCTTATATTGATGTAAAGGAGGAAATAATATTATAATAGTTACCATTTATTGAGACTTCTTATGTGGCAGGCACTGTGCTAAGATATTTACACTTGTTATTTCACAATGGCTCTGTGAGGTAGATAACATTTAAAAAATCAAACACTACAGAAGTAGATGTATCAGTTAGGGTTCCCCTAGGGAAACAGAACCAGTAGGAGATCATATTTTTCATACATAGAGATTTATGTAAATACATTACATTATTTTGGA
>NW_006436298.1:36861971-36867826 GCF_000325575.1 Pteropus alecto | reverse complement strand
TAATATATGTGTATAATATGTATATGTATATAATATATGTATACATATATGTATACATATATATGTATATGTATATAATACATATACATATATATGTATACATATATTTTTTTTTAAAAGAGATTTATTGCAAGGAATTACATTATTTTGGAGGCTGGCTAGGTCAATATTAAATCCACAGGGTGAGCTGTCAGAAAGGGTGGACCGGATGTCTTTGATGTAGCTGAACTGATGTCCACAGGCAGAGTTTCTTCTTATAGGAATCCTCAGTTCTGCTCTTATGGGTTTGCAACTGATTGAATCAGACACACCTGGATTACTTAGGATAATCTATCTTTCTTAAAGTAAACTGATTATAGAGTTTAATCAAGTATACAAAATACTTCTACAGCAACAGATTAGCGTTTGAGTAACTGAAGACTATAGCCTAGCCACATTCTCATAAAACTGACCATCAGACAGAATAGTTTAATGAATCCTCATGTATCCTTCCCCCTGCAGTAACCATAAACTAGTTTGCCTTGTTCATACCTTCATTCACGTTTCCCCTTCTGATTTTATTTTGAAGCAAATCCCGGACATCATATCATTTCATTTACAGATGTTTCAGTAGGTATTTATCTCCACCCTGGTGCTGTCCAACATAATTTCCTGCAATGACAGAAATATTCTATATCTGTGGCCACTAGCTACAAAAAGCTATTGACCACTGGAATGTGGCTAGTGGGCTGAGGATCTAAAATTTACTTTTACTTAATTTTAATTAATTTAAATAGCTATATGTGGCTGTGGTATTGGAGAGCACAGCTTTAGAAGATAAGAGCTCTGTATTAGAAAACATAAACACAATCCTAGTGTGCCAAAAGTCTAATTGTAATTCCTTAATATTATCAAATATCCTTTGATATTAACATTTCCAGTTATTTAATAAGTATGATAAATTACAAATAAGAGCTACACATTGTAATTTGTAGTTATGCCTGGTTTCAAAACTATAGGTTCTCTCTAATGAGCTATTTATTTATTTAAAATACTGGATTATTTGTCCTTGTTAGATAATATGTCCTACTCATTTTATAGATGAGCGCCTAACCTTTCCTGAGACAATGGTGGTAGTGATGGCACTGACAACATAGCTAAACATGAGCACTTGCTCTGTGCCAGGCACTTTAAGTACTTTACGGATATCAACTCATTTCATCTTCACAACGTGGATGTCATTATTATTCCACTAGACTGGTCAAGTGACTTCTGTGTTAAAAAGCTAGTAAGTATCAGAATTAAGATTCAACCCAGGCAGTCTGGTTCCAGAGTCTGGATTCTTAACCACTATGCTGCATGGTCTCCATACTGTATTTCTTCTTAAACACAGGAGATGAGAAATTCATTTTGGCTGCCTCTTAGCAACCTGGACATGTTTGAAATTATGGACCTAACTTTACTAACTGATTTCCTAGGGCTCTTGGGAGAATGGAATCAATTAGTGCTTGAAAGCACTTGAGAACCCTTAATGTTAAAGACTGTTATGGGAAGTGTTAACTTGTCTGTAAAGTCAACTGCCTACTATTCCCAGATTCTTATTTGTGCCTTGTATGTCTGTTGCTTTAAAATGGAATCTGTTTCCACAGGCCACATTCTGAATAGGACACTTTTATTTTAAGTCACTTGAACATTATAGAAATCTAAGAAAGCTGTTTAGAAACTACTCTGTCCAAAGTACCTTGTGCAATTTCTAGATTATTTTTCTCTTTTGAGTTAGTAGGGATTTGTTTGTGATGACAAAATGGACTGCTGAAATGCGCTCTTGGAAGTGAATGCCTCTGAAGTATAGCAACTTACTGCAAAACCTGAGGGCATGTGTCCACTGGAATTTTTCTACTGTGTATCCCTGTCTGCTAACTGGAAGCATGCAAGCTAATCCCCTCAAGTCTCAGTGGCTGCTTTCCCCTCAAAACCACCCCTTCAGATGTCACTTCCTCACTTCTTCAGCTCAGGTGGTAGTGGAGCTGTCTGCTCCCAGCTCAATACACCAAGGAACAGTAGACAGCTCCAACACTAATTCCTTTCACTTGTATTAGATTAAACTGGTACCTAAAACAGCACATGGGGAAATTGGCCTGGCTGATCTGGAAAATGTGCCTGGCTCTATTGCACCTACATAAAATCCACTGCCAGCCCACCCACTCAGGAAAGCCTGGCATCTCAAACCCACCCACTGGATTGAGCACAGTTTCTATAAACACATGGTAGTAAATGTGTTAGAAAAGTTATCAGAAAAGACCAGTGATAAGATAAAGTGTATTTTACATGTCTATAATTCAATAGAAAGAGAGAAGGAGAAAAGGGAAGAGGAACAAAGGAAGAGAAGGAAAGGAAATTGATGAGCTAATTAGGACAGCATGTATTGTATCCTATACGCACGGTTAGATTATTGCACATTCTGTGTAGTGTTTCTCTTTGTTGCCCAGTATCTTTAATGAAAAAGTCTTTAATGAAAAGGGTTACTTTAATTCTCTTTTTAAAGAAATTTAAAACAATTTTTAGGTGTCTCCCAAAAATGTACTCTCTGACAGTTTAACAGTTTCTAAATGCAGATAATTTTGCATAGTGTTTCATGAATTATTTTGGTTCTTCCTATAGTATGAAATAGTTTGTATTTGGCTTTAAGTATAGATATTTGAAGGACTTTGCCCATTTTTAATTTACATACATATTATCTTCATGTAACCTAAGATGGCATACAGAATTTTAGATTATTGCACAAAAATATATTTCAGGTCTTTTTTTTTTTTTTTTTTAGATACAGCACTCTGTAGTATCCTGCTTTTCAGGACATGTAGTTAAAGATGACCAATATATCTTTCAACATTTAAATTTACTTTCAGATTGTTGGATGTGAACCATCAACAAAAATATAATAGTTTATCTGCCTTGTTCACTTGTGAGGTTATGGAATATGTATTAGGGAATCCTATTATTATGATATTTCAGTTGACAGCTAAAGTATCTGATACTTTAAGGCTATATTTGATGACATTTGCTATTAAAATAATTTTCTGGATCAACAGTGCTAAATTCATGAATGTGTGCTTGTGTGTGTTTTTGTGAACTTACTCCTTAAAGAATTGGTTGTGAGGGAGGTAGACAATATTTCTGTCAGTTTTAGGTTGGAAGGTTAATGCATTATAATAGAACACAATAAATTTTATGTGAGATTTTTGGATTCATTCAACAAATTCAACTAAAATTAATTGAGGACCTCCTGTGCCAGACTCAGGGGACAGGGCAGTGAACTAAAACAAAGTCCCTGTTCTCATGGATCTTACGTTTTGATGGGAGGAGACCACCTAAACAGTGAAAACTTAAATTTACAATAAATGTTAAGAGAAATAAAGTAGGATGAAGGGGACAAGAGTGGAGAGAATTGCTATTTTAGAGCAGTGGTTGAGAAGGCCTTTCTGATGAGGTAACATTCGAACAGAAACCTAAATAAAGCAAGGGAGCAAACCCTGTGGCTATTTGATGGAGAGAAGGAAAGTTCCCTGCAGAGTGAACAGTAGATACCAAGGCTCTCAGGCATGTGTAAATGGATACTTATTTATGAACAATATTTAAGATTTTGTTAGGGCTGAGTAAATATTTTGAGCTTGCTTTCTAAATTGGATCTTTATCCAGGGAGCAAAGATAAGAGCAAGATACACATCATTTTAAGTGGATCATTTGTATACAAAATTTACCACACAAAATAAAATTGGCAGAAATACACATGTTGTTATAGCAGAGCTAGTGAAGGTAAAAGGTAAAAATAAAACTTGAATATGCTGTTACACAGTAATTTAAAAATTGATGTTATATTCAGAGCAAAGATTTGTTTTTATTAATATTTAATCTTTATGTGGGAACAAGAAAATCTTTTGTTATTAAAAAAAGCCATCGAAGACTTTCCAGTTAGGCATTCTTATGGGGTTGAATTGTGGACCTCAAAAACATGTTGAGGTCCTAACCCCCATTATCTGTGAATGTGACCTTATTTGCAGATGATGTAGTTAAGATGAGGTCATTAGAGTGGACCCTAACCTAATATGACTGTGTCCTTATAAAAAGAAGGCAATTTGGATGTAGGGAGATATGAACAGAGGGAAGACGGTGTGAAGACAAGAGAACACCACCTACAAGCCAAGGGGAGCCTGAGGCCACCAGAAGCCAGGAGGGAGGGAGGCAGGACCAGATTCTCCCTCACAGCCCTCAGAAGGAACCAACCCAGCCAACACAAGACTTCTAGCCTCCAGAACTGTGAGACAAGAAGTTTCTGTTGTTTAAGCCACTCGATTTGTGGTACTTTGTTATGGCAACTCTAGGAAACGAATACAGGAATTAAGGAATGTTTTGTTTTCTTCTAAATCTATCAGAAGTGAAAAGAGAATACAAACCTTAAAGTATTTTTTGCAGTGAAGTAAGCCAGACAGAAAAAGTTGAAAACCACATGGTATCACTTATATGTGGGATATAAACCTAAAAGCAACAAATGAACAAGACAAACAAGCAGAGACTCATGGACATGGACGATAGACTAGTGCTTACCAGAGGGTAGCAGGGGTGGGAGGTGGAGGGAGGTAGATGGGGTAAGAGGGATCAAATATGGTGACATTAAAGAATTTTTTATAAAAGCACATAAAAAATACTTTCTGCATTTTGGCAATCTGGCAATTAGGCATAGAGTAGGATAAATACAGACACCCACAAAACCCACTTGATCACAGCTGTGCACACTGAGCATCTCCTTACGTTTGATGGATATTTCATATTTAGTTGTCAATTTCGGCAACATGGCAGCCACATAAAACATGTAATGATTGAAGAATCCCTGATGGGAGTGTAATGCATTTTTGTTATGTATTTTTCATTTTCTGCTTGTTAGTGCTTTACAGGGCTACTGCTCTGATATAACTATATAGTGGGAAAGTGGACTGGTTAAGTTTCCTTCTCACTGAGGAGTTAAAACAAGGATGTGATTGTGCTTCTGAAGAAGCTAGTCGACTCATGCTTTTTGGAGGGAGGGGATGTGGTGAGTTGAGGAATTTTTACAAACAAAACGGCGAAGATGCACTGTCATTATTTTATACTGTGAATAAAGGCCCAAGGGTGGAGGTCGGGGTCATTGCTGAGGAGGCATCTGCCTGGAGTGCAGTCAGGCAGCTTCAGAATGATGGGATTGTCGAAATCTGGTTGTGCTTTTGTGTGACAAGATGTGTGGTCAGGAACATGGGCTCTGAATAACATGGCTTATGTTTGAATCTGAGCTTCATGTCTTATTGGCTGTGTGACCTTGAGTAGGTCACTTAGCCTCTCTGTGTCTCAGTTTGTCCTCCTCTGAAAAATAGAATAACAGTAGTTCCAGCCTCAAATGGTTGTTGTGGGAATGAAATGAGATGGTCCCTGTAAAGTACTTTAGAACAGACTCATCTGCTTTAAGAGCTCAGTCATTTATGGCCATTATTAGTTGGAGGAGGCGTAATCGTAGAAAGTCAAGTTAGGAGGGAAAGTGTACGACAGAAAGACAGGACAGATGAACCAGATCTTTAAGAGAAGGGTAGTGGCTCAGCTTCACTGGCCAAACGGTGCCTGCAGCCAGCTCCTGGTGGCTTTTCAGGAGCAGGGCCTTCGACGCTGAGTACTAGAGAACTTAGTTGGCTCTACGTCCAATTTGGAAGGAGCAGGATTTGTAAACATTTTCCTTGACTCGTCCAGGTTTTTGGAGCTGGCTTTAGTTTTTGTGGAAGGGAAGAGGGGGATGGGTCGTGGGGCACAGTCATGCCCCACAGGGGCATCCTGACCTAAGTAGGCCTATTGCCGTA
>NW_006436298.1:36841672-36861924 GCF_000325575.1 Pteropus alecto | reverse complement strand
AGTAGCATGTGCCAGCCGAACGCAGTGCAGAATCTTGTCATTTAACTCTCAAAGCAGTCCTGTGAGGCAGTGTTTATTAAATAAGTTGTGTTTTTAAAAATGGGAAACTTTGAGCTTTGGGAGCATCATACCAATTTCTCCCCTTCTCAGCACATTTTTATTTTTTTTTAAGAGGTGGTAACATGACAACCTGGATTTAGGGCCCCAACACTGTTGGTTTTATTGGAGGACTATAACAAGAAGAAGGTGATGACGAGTCCTCTCTATCATCTGTCCAAGTTGGATGTTTTCCCAATTTATAGCCTCAAATGGCAACTTGCAAACATTGAGGATATTTAAAGAATTTGTTACATTCTCAGAAGGCAATTCTAGAGGAAGCACTAAACTATTTGGACATATGTCTACGCTGTTGGCAGAACAGCATAACCATGAGAATGTCGAGGTGGGCCGGCAGCATTCGTTTCAAGATGTTCACCCTGGCGCACTTGTAAAATTATTCATTGTTTGACCTCTGGAGCATGGAGCTCATCACTGATGTCTGGATAGATCCTGTCCCCTTCTGTCTGCAGTGACACCTGTCATCCTTCCCTATCCCCCTCTTTTATTGCTTTCTCACTGATGGTCGCTCTTTCCTTCGATGTGAGCAGGCTCAGGTCACTTACATCTTTATTGAACTTTTTACCAGTCACCACCCTATTTCCTGACTTCTCTTCATAGACAGATTTCTTAAATTAGTGTCCAGAGAGGGTGGTAAAGAGCCACGTGAGAGAGGTGTCAGGAAAGCCACAGGATAGGTCATGGTCAGATGTTGTAGCAGTGGTTCCCAAAGTGTGATCTCTGGACCTACAGCATCAGCATCACCTGGGAACTTGTTTAAAAATACAGATACTTGAGTCCACCCCAGACCAAATGCATCAGTAACTCGGGGTGGGAGTGGGGAGCAGTCATTTGTTTTAACAAGGTCACCAGTTGTGATGCACTCTAAAGTTTGAGAACCACTGTGTTACAGAAAGGTGGAGTTAAATAAAGGCCAGAAATCCCCTTTGGAGTTCCTGATTGGGCAGGTCTTTGTTTTATTCCTTTGCTCCCTCAGTCCTGTGCAGTCCTGCTCTGGCCCCAGCACTTAGCTGAAAGTGCTCTAAGTTGGCAGGACCTCCCTTCCAACTCTTCTTGTGCTGCCGTGAGCACTGACACGTGGGAAGAGCCCTGGGCCCCTAGTCAAGAGTTCTGGGTTCTGTTCCATCCTCTTCCTCTTAACCAGCTGGGCAACCCGGTTTATAAAAGTGAGATTTGTTCATCATAAAAGGCCCTCTTCCATTAGATCTAAGGATTTCTATTTTTTTTATAAACATGTATTTAAATTTTTTTAATTCATAAATTTATTTAAATATGTTTCCTACTCCATTGATGGCTGCTCAGATTTAACATATCTGTGGTTCCCAAAACTTTGCCTACCTAATATATATTTTAGTTTCATAATAATGAGCCAGTTTATTAATGGGGACTCCGCTGTCAGGCATTGACTGACCTTGACAAGGAGCCTGACACCTTCATTTAAAATCTGTCAACGGGGAGATAGCCAGCCCTGATGCAGAACTTGTATTTATGGTTGCTGATTAGAATCTCATCCTTTGACCAAGGAACACAGCTGTGTTTGAGATGCTTCTTTTCTGTTATTTCTCTTTTCACTAGTGTCTAATCCCAGTTACCAGGCTTGTTGATTTTTCCCTTCAGCATCTCTTACATCTGTTTCCCCCTTTCTATTTACCTTCCCCCTCCCTCCCACTTTCTTCTATGTAGTAAGTGGTTTCTGAGTGCCTACTGCATGCTAAGTATTGCACCAATGGATCTGGAAGTAAACTGTGAGCACAGCAGGAGAGAGGGCATGGTTGCTTGGCATTCTGGAGCAGGGGTGGGTAAACCTTTTTCGGTAAAGGATCAAGTGGGAAATATTTTAGGCTTTGTGGGTCATAAGGCCTCTGTCACAGCTATTGGACTCTGGCTTAAACGATATGTAAAACAATAGTGTGCCTTTGTTCCCATGAAGGCTCAGGTGGCAGGCCAGATTTGGCACATGTACTGTAGTTGGCTGACACCATGGTAAAGAGTGAGGCAGTCCATTAACATATACAGTGAAAAAGTGTATGTGTATAACAAGTTGTGACACATGTTATGAAGAAAATAAAGCAGCGTGAAGGGAGTGAGGAGGGCTGGGTGTGAGTGTGTTCTTTTTTACATAGGCTGGTAGAAGAAGCCCCTGAATCTGAAGAAACTGGGGAAACAATCACAGGACAGGTGGTGGAAGAACCTTCCAGGTGGAGGGAACACACGTGCAGTGCCCCTGGCATGGCCATGTGTGGGGCTCATTCAGGGAATGGTGGGGTGAGCCAGGACGAGAGCGGGCAGGGATTCTGAAGCAGCTGTCAAGGGAAGGGCTGGTAAGAAGTTACCAGCAGACATGAGAGGAAGGGCTTTCCAGAGAGAACAGATAGCCTGCATGAGGGTCTGGAGATGTGAGTGGGGGCGATCTGGTTGGAGAAAGGAAGAGGTTGGTTCTGACCAGAGAACATGTTAGACAGCTCATGGGGGAGAGAGAAGAGCTGCGGTTGGTAAAGTAGGCTTTGAACGTCATGCCAAAGAGTTTCTACTTTATTCAGAGTTTTGGGGCAGAATTTAAGGGAGAGGAACACTGCTTGTGTTTTAGAAAAGGTGACAGGTAGTTGTGTGGAGGATGAGAGGCAGGGAATGTGGGTGGGAGGAAGGATAAGCACCTGGCCTGGGACTGAGGTGATGGAGGTGAGGTGATGGATTCAGGAGACACCATGTACTCAGCCAGGTGGATCCTCTTCTGTCTTTTAAGCGCTGTCTTGCTGTACTTGCACCTTTGTTCCTGCTCCTGACCTTCATTTGCAAAGAATGGCCCAAGATTTCCTTCTGTGAGAAGCCTGCCCTAATCACTTCAGTTAGAGGAGTCTGCTTTTTTCTCCCAGTTCTCAGAGCACCTTCTTCCCGTTACTTCTCTTACCCTATGGGTCAGATAGCTTTCTTAGGTATTTTAACATTCTCCAGGCAAAGGATGTCTTATTGACATTGAGTCTTAGTATACAGTGTAGTGGGGAATATGAACTCAGGAGTCATGCCATCCCACCACTTACCGTGTGACCTTGGGTAAATGAAGGTTTCTCTAAGCCTACATTTCCTTGTGCATGAAAGGAGATAGTATTGCCAGCCCCACACGACTCTTGTGATAACTGACTGACTGCATGGAAGCACTTAAAGCCTGTACATTTTAGGCATTCAATAAATGTTACCAGTTATTAGTAGCATTAATGTTATATTACAGGAATGCTTAACACAGTACCTGATATATAGTAAATGCTAAAAAATATTGGTTGACAGAGTATATTATAGATAGTTTATAGTCAGTGGATACAGACCAGCCCAAGTAGTGGCAAAGCTTGTAACACATGGGTTTGGCCTCTGTAAAGATCAGTTTATGAGATCTCAGAGATACTTAAATATAGCTAGATAACTTAGAAAATGATTACAGAGGAAAAGCTGATAAAATTTCATTTGTATGTGAGTGAAAAAATCTCAGTATACATGCATTGTCAGTATTAATGATCACACGCTCTTGAATCTTACAAACTCTGCACCTGACAGGTTTGACATATGATTATTTAGAGATATTAATTAACAATGCATATTACTTCCAGGCCAAGAGAGCTAGCCTCTTTGTTTGGGTTCTCAGTGGCTGATGGGATAACTACAGATAGGTATTACTTATTGTTTTGTATTGTTCAGAAGAGAGGAGCAAGGTATGTGAACAGACTCTAATGAAAAGACACTTTTTTTGCTTCAGAGAAATCAGAAATTCTAGACATAGCCTTGAAAAAGTCGAAAGTCATGTAATTGACCCCACATACCTCTAGGTTATTTGTCAACTGTAAAAGCTACCACCTGCTCATTATTCTTGCAACTAAAAGTCTTTTTCTTCCTAACTTTCTGGCCTTCGTTAATGAGAAGTTGCCCTCCTGTTGTCTCAGTGGCACAACCTTTGGACCTTCTGGTCATCTCCTTTCTGTACTGTTGCCTCCCCCACCTTGCCTAGCTTTCTGGTCTCGAATTTTGGACCAACTCAAGTGGTAAGCCCTAATCATAGGGCCCCATTTAACCACATGAGGGGACCAGGAAGTGCTGTCCTACTGTTGGGGATATTTGGTGAGCTACTCTAAACAGAGTCACATCATTTGGAAGATGTTTGTCTGCATTTTCCAGACCATACAATCTCAATTCCCTAGGTAATTGATAGCCACATCCTTCAGTTTGTGTTTTGGTTACTTAGCATCTTAGTACATTACTATTGTTGAGGAAATTCTAATCAAAACTCTACTTTTGCTAGGATTATGCAGAGATTTCCAGTATCCCACCCCCATCCATTTTTGGTCCTAAAGTTAATGTAAAACATGTGGTCTCTGGATTTTCCCAAGCTTTTTGAACTACCAGTGTTTTTCTGCTTTCTAATCCCCCACTGTGTCTTCACTCAGGTTTTCCTCTTACCTCTAAGGCCCTTCCTTTTTCCTTTCATTATCCAAATCCTTCTCATTTAATAAGTCTCATTACCTTCAGGGAGCGTCTCCTTCCTTAGTATATAGGGAATCAGGAAACACAATTTTGAGGACATTTAAGGTGATACTAATGGGTTAAAAAAGACTGGGCAGGGTACTGTTTCTAAACAAAGGATCAGTGGAAGAAAGCCCAATGTGGCCGGGCCCTATACGATTGAGGCGAGAGAAACACCAGCTGTAACTGATCAGAGCAAGATTATGGAAGGAGGACTTGGAGAGAGTTTGGTTTTTGTCTTTATAACACTGGGACTCCATTGAAAAACTTGAAACAAGAAGGTGTCAAGGTCAAGTTTACACCTTAAAATACTCACCCTGGATGCTATGCCCAATGAAAAGTCGGATGCAAGCCAGGCAGAAAAAGTTGAAAATCACATGCTATCACTTATATGTGGGATATAAACCTAAAAGCAGCAGATGAGCAGGACAATCAAACAGAGACTCATGGACATGGACTATAGGCTAGTGCTTACCAGAGGACTATAGACTAGTGGTTACTAGTGGGGTGGGGGAGAAGGGGGGAAGTAGATAGGGTAAAGGTGGTCAAATATAAGGGGGTATGGGGAGGGTGAAATGGGTAAAGGGGATCAAATAGATGGTAGCTGAAGGAAACTGGACTTTGGGTGGTAAACACACAATAGAATATACAGATGTCAAATGATAATGTACACCTGAAAATTATATAATTGTATTAACCAATGGTACCTCAATAAACTTAATTAAATATTTTTTTAAAAAAGTCAGATGCAGTAGTCTAAGTGGCTTGGACTGGGTAGAAGTGGTGGAGATGCAGAACCATGGACAGATTCATGTCCGGAAATCTTATCCCAATCATCTCAATGTCTGGCTGGTTGGGTAAAATGAACCATCTAGAAAAAGCCAATTTGTGGGCCTGGGTTAATGGAGTTGAATATCTAGAAACATCCATTCTATTTGAATGATTTTCCTTATATTCCTCATTTGCTTTGATTTTATGGATCTGGTGAAAAATAATACAAGATTTCAAAAAAAAAAAATAGTGGTAAGTGATATTTTTAGCCTATAAATCTATTTTAAATTGACTTTTTCCTATTAAAAGATAGTAGATTAATTCTTCCTCCCATGAGACTGAGAAGATTTCTGAAGGCTCAAAAAGAGGGTCCTTAACACTGAGTCGCTCTGTGAGTTTGGTGCTTGGGTGGATTCAGATTCTAGTGAGGGTGCCTTTGGGTTTTTGCCTTCCAGGGATGGAGATTGCTCTCTGCCCTCATGCTTGCCGTTCAGAGCCTTGGCTGCGTCCAAGCAAGGCCTCTTGTGCCCAATCAGTGCAAGCCCTTTTGGCTTCTGTGCTCTGACTGAATGCTTCTTCTTGTGCTACATTAACTTAATGAAATTAAAAAATAACTTTCACGGTGAGATTTATCCCATTCTAGACCAAGGTTTGGTAATATGTTTCCTAAAGTTGTTTTCGCAAATGTTTTTTGCAGTTCTTTTCTCTAGCAAAGTGTAATATTTGGCTTTGTCCAGTGGGGTGTCTATGAAATACCCATACCCCTCATCTTTTACTTTTCGTTTTCTTAAACTTAATATTAATCCTGCATTGCAGTCTTTGAGGTGACCTGAAGTGGTGCTGAGCAAGCTGTTTCTGTGTATTTACAGAGGAAACTGATGGTAACAGCATTGAGCGTGAACATAGAAAGATTCAATGTGATATTCCTCCCATCTAATCTGAGGCTTTGGCAGGCAGCCAGGTTGCCAAAAAAGCATTTTTGCAAAAGGAGAGCTGGTGACATGTGTCCTGAAGAAAGGTGTGCTATCAGTATATAGCAGTCAGAGAGAGAGAGAGAGAGAGAGAGAGAGACAGAGAGAGACAGAGACAGAGACAGAGACAGAGACAGAGACAGAGAGACAGCCTCTCTCATACAGATGTATAAGGGGAAGACAGTGAGGGAAAAGGAAGGAGCGCCAGAGGGAGTTGAGCAATTTGGGGAAGACACGTTTTCATGGCCGAACTCTCCATTTCTGATGCAAACATAGCATCCTGGATTGTCTCTGCTTTGTCTGTGTGTTTGTTTAATATTCATCAACACCCTCTCTCCTGGGGCTTGGTGTCACAACCATTATCCTTCCATTTGCGGCTGGCTGCAGCTTCCCGTGGAGACCAGTGGTGCCTCTCCTTAATTGGCTGGCAGGGTCAGCAGTATTGACATGCACATTCCTGCCATTTTCCCTTCCCCCCTCCTTCTCGTCTTCCCCCTTCCCAATATATTTCCTAGAGTGGAGGGGCAGCAGAACAAGGAGGAATTAGAGGGTTTTGCCTAAGAAATGACACCTGCTCAGGATTGCAGCTCCTTAGCCAGAGGCTCGTTCTCAAACTGATGTTTTCTAAGCCCTTTGAGAAGGCACCTCCATTTTAAACTGATGGAGGAAAAAATCGCCTTGCATTTATGGAGCTATTGGTCAGCAAAGTGGCTACTCATGATTTCAGTTTTCTTAGCATTTACAGGCAATGAGGACTGTATACTAGTGAGAGAAACCACAAGTTATGAATTACACTTAAATGTCAGTACCCATCATCTCCCTGTTCTCCTGACACCGCATGCTGTGTGTTCCTTAATAAGAAATACTTGCTGTGATTCTAATGCCTGGCTGCCCGTGGTGATCCCCTGGACAGCATAGGGTGGGAAGTGAGAGATCAGTATTTTGAATAAGCAGCCCAGGTGGTTCTTTACTTGCATGCACCCAGGAGCGGGCACCCCTTATATCCCGCATTGGCTTAGTAGCTCCCCAGCTGAGTCTCTGAAGAACTTTTCTCTAACTCTTGGACACTAATCTGTTGAGGGCTAGGTTTGTGTTGCTTTCAAAACAGTCAAGGAAGAAAGCCTTTTACTATTTGTAAATAGCTACAAAGTATATAAACAAAACTACAAAAATAACAATGAGCTTTTAGGAAAATATGATACATTTTTAAAAAGCTGTAGTTCCACCATATCTGTGTATATTTTCTACTCCTAATTTTAACCGTACCGTTCTCAGAATAACAGAGGTTACCATCAGTGAGGCCTAAAATATAACCTGGGGTGTCAGATATTAGACTTAGGAGAGAAAGAATGCACAAAGGAAGAGAGAAAAAGCAAAAGCAAAACAGTGTTGGAAAAAGGAAAGTGAGCCTCTACTGGGGAGCGGGAGTGTCTCCAGAGAAGGCCTGGCGTACCTTTCGGTAGCATCAGTGCCACACATTTCTTTTAGCCCTGAGTTTTATTACAGTATTTTAAAAATAAAAAAAAAAATGATAAGCAATTATTTTATGACAGACCTTTCACACTCTGAAATGGGTAGTGACAAAGATAAAAGAGGAATCAAGGTCCCGGGTGGTCCCCAAGGCCAGAAAATTACTCCAAAAGACAGGTGGTATTATCCCACCTAAGGCTGTGATTCAGCAAGAATGGATAAAGAGTAGAATAAGACAAGCTGGCAAGATAGTTTGTAATAGAGAACTAAAAACAAAAAGACTGTTTTACCTTCTCCCTATCCTTAAGGTTTTGGAATTGGAACTTTAGAGGCTGGACTCCTGGTATTGTACCTACCTCTGTGAGAAGAGAGGTGGAGGTCATGAATGCCCTTTGCTTTCCTTGCTGTCCCACAGGCCGGATCTCGTAGGTTCTTTCAGTTTCCATTCCCAGCTCACCTATTGTGAGGGGGAGCTGCTTGGTAGCAGTCTGTTTCCTTAATAAGAAATATTTGCTGTGATTCTAATGCCTGGCTGCCCGTGGTGATCCCCTGGACAGCACAGGATGGGAAGTGAGAGATCAATGTTTTGAATAGGCAGCCCAGGTGGTTCTTTACATGCATGCACCCAGGAGCGGGCACCCCTTATATCCTGCATTGGCTTAGTAGCTCCCCAGCTGCCATCACCCTTGTTGGTTGGGGGACTCGTGGGTGTCGGCTCAGGGGGACTGAGGCTTCTTGCCTCCTAACTCTACTGGCTGCACTTGTCAAGATCTGCTGGCCTAGTGCCAGAGTGGAGGCTCACAACTTTGCTCTGACACAGACTCACTGGAGTGGAGTAGCGGTACCTGGAGGGCCCCACTGTGGCCGCCCTCGCCTGCTGCTCTCAGCTGCTCTGGCCCTAGACACCCAGTATTTCAGAGGGAAGCAGGACATGCCAGCCCTCTGAAACCCTGGGGAACCCTCACTTCTCCAGTTTTAGGGGATCCCCAAGGGCGTGTGCCCACTGCTCATTATAAACAAGGAAACCAGGAAGCAGAATTTAACCACCAGTTTGGGGCCATTTGTCCGGCATAGGTCAACACTTCTCCACTGGTTTATGTGGAAAACCAGATCTGAGTAGTTACAAGCAGGGATGGAGTGTTAGTAATGTTTTTGAATGTCAGTGGGGCACCAGTTTGGAACCTGGTTATTGGCATGCTTCGATCTTCACAACAAGCTGTGAGGAAGGTGGAGTTTTTCCTTGTAGAAGCAGCTTGGCACAGATTGTTAAGGAGCTTTGCAAATTCACACGAGTATTAGGTAGTGGGAACTGTGATTTGGGCTTTAGTTTGCTTGACACAGAGTTGGTGGCTTTCTTACCATGTTGGTGAAAGGATTTGCAAGAATAGAAAGGTAGCTCCTTAGCATGTCGAAAGATAACTTCCCTTCTGTAGAACAGCCTGATGTGAACAAGATGCACAAGATCAGAAAATCAAACCAGTACCGAAGTTTGTAAAACGAAGAGTGAAAGCCTCACTCTGTCTACAGTCCAACCTGCTAACTGCTTTCTTTGAAGGTAATCACTATTTAATTTCTTCCAACTCTATATAAATGTTAACTTATATTGATACAGAGATCCAAAAATATTATCCTTTTTAAAAATTTGTACCAAGAGAGTATACTCTGTACCTTAGAGGCAGGACAGCACAGATGCAAGTGTGGGCCTGAGTTCAAATGTGATAGTCTCTTCTTATCATGTATAAGGCATTGGGGTAGTTACTCTCTGCCTCAGTTTCCTCTTCTGTAACATAGGTCATTCTAATTGAATCTGATAATGTTAAGGATATGGAATAATGCCTGATGCATAGTAAATGCGGAATGAATGTAAACTGTTACTCTGAATCTTGCTGGTTTTTTTTTTGTAAACTTAAAAATAGACCTACATCTTCTATTTTTTTCCCCTAAAAAAATAAATGAATTTAGCACATTATCAAAATGTGCCCTTATTGTTATCTTCTAGTGCTGCAGGGCCTGGTTAGTGCAAAACATGGCTGTGGTTGTGCGCTGACTAGCTTTTCGGATAGGAATGAGACCATGTGGTGCTTTGCGAGTTTAAAGAGATCTTCTAGGTATGTTATATTTGATCTTCTAAGCCAGCCTATGATGTGGTTTGGACAGGTAGTATTAACGCTTTTTGCAAATGAGGAAACCAAGTTTTGATAGGATTCAGCAGACTTGCTGTAGGTCACATAGCCTTGTCTAGAGCTGTTACGGTGCCCAGCACTCTGTCTCCCTTTGATACTGCAAATAACTCCGTGGGCCATCTGCGGTGAGGAAGTCCTGTTATCTTCAGCTGAGGAGGGCTGGGGTGCTGAAAGTGTTTCCCCCATGGGGGGATAGGTTTAGTCAGATCTCTCCACACCCCTTTTCCTGTAAAGAGTGACACATATTTTCAGGGCGGTCCCTATGATTAGAAATGTATTATAGGGATGCCGAAGAGATAAAATCAGGAAGGGGGTGTGGTGCAGTTGTGCATGGAAGAGAGCCATGAGCCAGGGCAGGAAATGTGGTCTCAGTGTCTCCACTGTTTAAAATGATGCCTTGGTATTAGATGTTTTCTAGGTTCACCGCTGAAGATTTAGGGCCAGTGAGGGTAAATGGCAGTTCCAGGTCACCCAGCTGGTTAAGAGCAGAGCCAGAACTAGATAGGGAGGGTCCGTCATAAAAGAATTAGTACTCAGGTCTATCAGAACTCTTTCTTCAACCCAGGCAACCAGCCATCAGCATGGTGTTCCTTTAGCAAAGAAAGCTTCAGTATAGTGCTGTCCAGTAAAAGCATCATGTGAACCACATAGATAATTTTTAATTTTCTAGTAGCCATATTAAAAAAAGTTAAAAAATTTTTAATAACATTTAATCCAATATACCTAAACTATTACTTCAATATGAAATTAATGTAAAAATTATTCTGTTTTTTCGTATTGCCTTCAAAATCCTGTGTGTATTTTACATTTACAGTACATTTCAATTTGGACCTGTGGCTAGTGGCTACTATATAGGACAGCATAGCTCTCAGAGGGCAGGGTCTGGTTAAAATACACATTATTCAAGTTGCTTTGAAACAGAGACCATGCCTCTTGGCCCTTGGCAACATTGCAGTGTACATTTTGGTTAAACAATCTTAGACTAAGGGAACTGGGTGAACTTTGCTTTTAATAAGTGCAACAGAAAAATCTAAGTTTTCGAAGCCTGTAATTTAGGAGTTGGTGATTCACATTATAAAAATAATTCATTGTACAGACTTTAAATGATAAATTCTTGTAGTACTTTTGTGTTTCCTTCTAGTGTATTAACTGTTTTCTACTTTTTATCTCCTGTATTAAAGTATAAGCGTGTATAAGTTCCTTGAAAGCAAGGGCTATGTTTATTTATCTTCGTTTCCCTTGTTAAACCTCACACAGAACCTGATACACACACACACACACACACACACACACACACACACACACACACACACACAAAGAAATCCAAGGAACTGAGCAGTTTTATTAGGTACTTTGCTACTTGAGGATTAGTAAGTTTAAAAATTTCAGACAAAAGTAAGTCAATGGTACAATATAGTTTGAATGATTAAAATTTGATTTTCTTACAACTTTTAGGGGAATTTTATTGCTTACAAAGTGTTAACCTGAATGACATTTTAAATCAGTGAGCGTGATAAACATCAAGCAGCTAGGAGAATTGGATTTTAGTCTCCACTCGTAAATCGACTATCGGAGAAATTTCTAGGTTAGATCTATTTCATTACTTATAAAACAATATCTAAAATCACTTCATATTTTAAAAAAACAGGAATTTAGATATCACTAGTTTTTAATGATTATCAGATATGCAACCTCTTTCTGCTCAGGACTACGGCTCTTCATTCATAGTGTTATTTCTTTGGAAAAGTCAGATTCAACTAAGATTATTTTGATTTGTAGAATCTTCCCTCCCCCTATATTTTACAGCATCTTTTCAAAGCACTATATCTTGCCCAAATATTAGAGAGGAATAAATAAAGATATGAACCAGAACAAAATAAATCGATAGAGACAGCATGTAATAAAAATCTGTAGAACTGTAGTAAACACAGAGTAGAGTGACTGGGCAACCAAACCCCACTGCGAATGCAATACTTGCCTCCCCTCCTCTCCTTTCTTTTTCTTTCTTTCTGTTATTCAAGAGAAGTTATTATTTACTATATTCAGGGTACTTCTATTAATAGCTAAAGTTTGTAGTCTGTCATTTCTGTTACAACAAAGAAATGTCTTATGGAGCAGATGCATGTTTTGATATTTTATATCCTTAAAAGTAGCTTTAGAAGATATTTATTTCTTAGAATCATTGAATTTAAACATGGAAAGTACCTTCTTTATTAAGCTTTGGAGACTCCGTAATATCTTGAATTCCTTTTTCTTTAGGGAAGCGTTTTCTAATTATTGTAGGTAAAAATCCTCTCTGCTCTTCTGAGTCTTAACATCACATGCAGGAAGGACAATGAGTATGGAAGCCCAGGGCACACATCTGGGCTTCAGCACTTTCTGGTTCCATGGCTTGAGCAGGTCACTCAGTTGGCTTCCCTGAACCTTAGTTTCCCTATTTGTAAAATTGAAGCTACTATTGCTTGTTAGACACGATTGTCATGAGAGTTAAACGAAGTATTGAAAGTCTCTAGCATAGCGTATGGTATATGTTCAGTGCATGTTTTAGAGTGAATAAATAATTCAATCTGTGATGACTGTTAGTGCTCTATTGCCTTTGTAGAGTTTTGGTTGAATGTAGAACTGACTTGGTGTAGGAGTATAAGTGGCTTTAGTTATCTGGTTGATTTTTTAAAGTGGAGAAAGGGAAAGGAATAAAGTAGGAGTCAAAACAAAGGAGAGTGGGTGATTTGAGGAGAGCACCAGGCTTTTGCACCGTAAACGGCTGCACATCACATTTTTTTTAGGAGTGCAGAAGTAAGAAATAGTAAATGAAGTAGCTGGACACTGGAACAAGACCATCTTCAGAAGCATGATGAGTTCAGAAAGCTTGTAAAACTTCTGTTCTAATAGTAGTCCTCTCTTTATATCTTCCCAGAAATTTGAGATGAAAAAAAAAAAAAACATTTTCTACTTAAAATTATTTTTAATTATTACTTCATCAGTAATACCCTGGAGTGGAGTTTATTGCTTTTGCTATGAAACTTAGAGAGCATGGTTGACAAAAGTGCCCTACTGACTGGCTTTTGTGCTGTGGCTCAGTACAGGTCTGGCAGTTCTGTTGATAGCTTTCAGGTGGATTTTCTCCTGGGAATGGAGTTGAAGTTGGTCATGCCTTCAAGGTGTGGTAACTGGGAAGAAACATGGTGGGTTGGAGACACTTGACCAGATCCCCGGTCAGTTAATGTTCATTCACAGAGGCAGTCAGTGGAGGTTTCTAGTTTTGTTTTTGTTTTTGGTTTTGGTTTTTTATATATTCATTGATTGCTAGAGGTGGAAAGGACCTTTATTAGTTCAGTTGTCTCATTTCATGAACTAAGACACTTGAACCCTGAGTGGTTCATCAGCCCACCCAAGGCTGCACAATGAGTTAGGAGCAGAGCTGGATAAAACCCAGGTCCCCAGCTCACCTTCTGAACACTGATCTATGCCATTTTCACCCAGCTGCCTCTGAACACTGATCTATGCCATTTTCCTGCCATGGAACGATATCCTACCACCTTTTATTTTATTCCTTTTTTTCCTGATGTGTTTGAAATTATAAAATTTGAAATTTGAAATTGCAAAAGTAAAACATGATGTTGTAATAAGTTAAAAAATACAAGATACATAAAGAAAAAGTTAATTCCTCATCACCCATTTAAAACACTATTCTGCTTTTATAATTGAAGTATCTTGGGTATCACTTTAATGCAACATGTATTTATCCAATTCTTTTTAATAGTTGCATAATTCCTCAATTAGGATGACTGCTGTTTATTCAATAATTCTTCTATTGATGGTCATGCAAGTTGGGTGATTTTATTTTGCCAAAGTCAAATAATGCTACAGTGAGCATCCTTGGCTCTATAGGATTTTTTTTTTCCATAAAATAGATTCCCAAAATGAAATAGCTAGTTCTAAGGACATGTGTGATAGCTACTGTCTGATTACTTTTCAAGAAGATTGTTGTAGCTTCTCTATCATTCACATTTATCATCATAAATGCTACATTTGTTTTTATTCTTTCCATCTATTTTTTATTTATCATTTATTATACTTTGTTACTGTTTACTCTTTTTCTTTTGCTGTGTAGTCAGATTTCTCCTCAGTTCTCTACCCACCTCATTAACATGGCAGTGTTTTGCTTTTCTGCCCTATTAGTGGTTACTTTCCCACTCCGTAATATCAGAACAGCTATAATTAAAAATTCTATATAAAGATATAAAAATTAAATAAAAAGTATTCCCCCACCTTAGGTTTTACCTACACAGGTTAGAATTATGAATTCTCATCTATTAGGTTTTTATTATTGTATGCTTCTTAATATTTAAACTGAAAATTAGATGTTCCTAGCCGTATTATCTTCATCCCGTTACATCGTACCACTTTTCCCTTTCATCTTTGTCTTCCATGTCTTGAGATCTCTGTCTAGTTAGAGCCCATCTTCCAAGCTTTCCTCGGATTGGGTTTATTGGTTAAGCAGTTTCTTACTTCTTGCATGTTTAAAAAGTTTCTTTCTTGGTCTTCCCTGACAGGTGAAGAACATTTTGATTGGGCTTTTTCTCTCACTAGTCATTGTTGCTCTGTGCTCTAGTTTCCAGTATCGCAGTTGAGGAGTCTGTTGCTAATCTGATTCTTTTTCTTCTGTAAGTCCTCTGTTCAACTTGTTTGAATGACTAAATAATTTTTTCTTAATCTTTAGAGTCTCTGACTGCCGATTCTGAAAAGATTGCAGAATAGGTTGTAGATGAAGCAAAGCCGAGTTTTTTGCCTACTGCAGTAAAGGAGACCACAGCATCGAGCGTTGGGGAGGAAGGACAGAGATGGGGAATTTATGAGGTTTGTTATAGTCCAGTTTGAAGCATGTTGTTCAGTGCAAGGACATGGAATTAGAGAAAGTTTTTGATAAAACAAGTTAAGACTGGTGGGCTGAGTAAGGGGAACTTAATCTCATAAGCATTAGTTGAGCTGTCTGTTGTTCAGATAAATGAGTTTCTGGAAAATTCTTGAAACCAACTAAAATTATTACTTCATCTTCCTGGGTGAGAGTTTCCTGAAATAGTAAAGTAATATTAATATGGACAGTTGAATAGTAAAGTCATGTTAATGCACATAGTAAGATATGTGGTTGCGGATGATTTAAATATTTTATAAGCCTGGGCATGTGTCTTTCTTTTCTTCATTAATGCTGCCTGAGCTTGTTGTGAGCCCTTTCAGTCTCGAGAATTATCCCTTCTTTCAGCTCAGGGAGGTTTTCTTTTGTCCTCTCCCTCCCTTCTAATTATTTCTTCTTTGTTCATTACTGTTTCTCCTCCAGGGAAATCTGTTTTCTGCATGTTCTGTCTCCTGGTTATATATTCCATGTGTCTGGAATTTTTTCTTATGATGTCTATTTGATCTTTCAGAACACTGAATGGGTTTTGTTTTGTTTTTTTTTTTTTGTTTTTTTTTTAGTAGTGACCATCCCCTTTTCCATTTTGCCTATTGACATTTTAATATCAGAAATCATGTTTTATGGTTTTAGAGAACTTTTTTTGTGCTCTGACAGGATCTCCTTTAAAGTCCCTGTTGCCTTATTTTCTTTTGTCTTTTTCATAGATACTTTTTGTTCTGGTTATTAATCTTGGTCTTTCTCATTCATGCGGTTGAAACCTGTTACATGGGTCATCATTTTTCTTTGTCTTTTAATGGGTATCTGTTCCTCAGGCAGGCTAAGAAGACTATTGGGCAGTGGTAAATCAAGTACTGGAGGATAAAAACACGTATATCATAGTGATGAGAATGAGCCATCAAACCTGGGACCCATCACCGGAATTATGAGGAGACCACTTGGTCCTCAAGAGCAGGTCAGCTCATCAGTACACTGACCCTTCGGCCTGCTGGGGTCAGTAGGGTTGGAGAGCCCCTCCAGGCACCAGCCACCAGTGTCTTCTCAAGCAGAATCAACTTAAATTTCTGGCCAGGTCACTTTAGGGAACTTTAAAATCTGTGGTTAACCCAGGTGGGTCCTTTGGCACATAGGGATTTTAAGAGCACTCTCCTCAGGAGTTTTGAGATAACTCTGGCTTCAGGCCCATTTTCTGGCTCTAGTGTGGGAGCATTCTGAAACACAGGTTCTGGAGCCAGACAGCTTAGGTTTTAATCCTGGCTCTGGCATTTACTATCTGTGTGCTCTTGGGAAAACTACTTAACTAATTAATTATCTTATCTCTAAAATGAGGAAAATAATAACACTTATCTTTTTGATTTGATATGAGGATTAAATAAGTTTCACCTTTATGGAAAGATGTTGTGCTCTTAGAGCAGTGCCTAGCACATGACAAATATTTAGTAAATATTAGCTATTATTGTTATTATTATCATTTCCAACTGGTGGGGCTGCCCTGAGGATTAAGTGAGTATATGTAAAGGACAAATGTGTGCCAATAAATATTAGTCCTATTAATTATTTTATGTGATTCTGACTGAAAGTACAAGACTTATTAGCCCCGAATGCATTAGTGCAAAAAAAAGAAAAAATTATTTGAGTTTTGTCAGTTATCCCATATTGCTCTTTAGAGCACAATAATCTAATCCATGTTATTCATGGCATTTTGTTAACATGTTGTCTTTCTCCTTCAGTCTAGAACAGTTACTCAGTACTTTTCATGACCTTACTAGTTTTGAAGAGGGTAGGCCAGTGTCTCTTAATTTGGGCTTGTCTGATGTTTGCTCAGTATTAAATTCAGGTTAAATATTTTTGGCAGGAAAAACACATAAGTGGTGCTGTATTTGTTTTTGTTGCATCCTTTCAGCTGGTACATGATGTCAATTTATCCCACTACTGGTAAAGGAGTAGAGACTGATATTTAGAAACCAAAGATCTGGGCGCAAGGTGTGATCATTGCTATCAAGTTGTCACTGCCTTCGTACCCTCTCAGTGGGGAGATCTCGGGGAATGGGGTGTGTGTGCACACGCACCTATATTTATCTAAACATATTAAATCATGTAGTCACACTGGTACCTCCTGGTCCGTGGGTTTATTCTTTTTTCTCCTTTTCCATATTTGTAACTCCTTCTCTAACAAGAGAAATCTGGCTCCTATTATTCCCAGTATATTTACTTACTGCTTAATCCTTCTGTATGTAACCAGTCTCCCAGTTCTTCCTGGCTGCTGCCTTGCTTGGTGTCCATATTTGCCCGGATACCTGTTTGGCTCAACCTCCAGCCCCACCAGATAACCGCCTTGCTCAGCCCTGAGCCCGCTGTCCATCTCTAACAAGTACTGAGGAAGAGGAAGGGATCTAGTGGCTTTTCAATGAGATTTTTTAATTATTCAGGAAGGAAGAGAGAGGAAAGGACTAATTTGTTTGGCCCCTCTAAGTGTTTGAGAAATGAAAGCAAAATATCATCATTCATGTCAGGGCCATGCATTTTTAATCTGATACCACTCTGTGATTGTGCTATGGAATCACAGCTGCATGTACGGCTCAGTTGTAACCCGGTTGTCATCTGATAGAAGTAGGGTGATCTGCTCTATGCAAACATATATTGTATTTTGGGTGAGGGAGTTTAATTGTACTCCACTTTATTTACTTTCTTAAAATTCTATTGTTCTTAAATGGGTACATTTTTCTGTCTTTTAAGGTGGTTGTACAAGTTTTTAAAAAATCCTTTTCCCAATTCTGAAAAAAAAATTCTCATAAAATAAGGGCTTGATTATAATATGATACAATGACACAGAAGTCTGGGAACATGTGCTCTGTCTTACCCATTAGGAGTACCCCTCGGGAAAAGAACCATTTGTACCAAGTGGGACTTTCTAGTTGAGGAAACCAAGTAATTATTGTGTTAACAATGGAGACTCTTAAGAGCTCCAGATAACAAGCTAGTTCCATGGTACACTGGGATAAGCTTCAAGGTATGCCAGAGACAAGGGTGGAAGGAAGTACAACAGTACAGGGAGATTAAAGATGGGTATGAAATAACTTTACACTGGAAATTTTTAAGGATATACTATCTAACATATGTGTTTTAGATATCTAACTTGTTATAGGAAGACAGAAGTAATAGAGTATTTTGGTACATACTTTGACTCTTCATGAGGATCTGCATTTCTAGACTGAAAACAATTGAGTATTACCATTAATCTGATTATCCATAGTTGTGTAGTTGTACTTTAAAAATTACTGCAAACTACCCAGAATTTAGTGGCTTGAAACAACAGTCATTGTATCATGTTTCATGGTTTGTAGATCAGGACATTGAGCAAGTCTCGGTTGGTCAATTTTTCTCCATGTGGTAATTGTGGACTTGTTGGTGTTGATTAGGCTGTTGGGCTGTTCTGGAGGGGCTATAGGAGGTCTCCACTCACAGGCCTGGCATCAGGACAGAGGGCTAAAAGGTTGAGCTCAGTTGAGCCCCGCTCCTCCTTATGTAGTCTTTTCATGCGGTCTCTCTAGCATGGTGGTTAGACTTCTTTCATGATGGCTCAAAGTTCCATCATGAAAGAATTTGTTTTAAAGGCTACACTGGACTTGTCTCAGCAACACTTCTGCAGTAGTCTGTCAGTGAAAGCAGTCATAGGCTATTCCAGAATCAAAGAGAGGGAAGTTAGACCTCTTGATGAGAAGAGTCAAAAAATTAGCAGCAATCTTTGCTGTACCGCACCTTGAAAAATTATAAGTATAAATTAATGGATTTTTATTTATTTATTATTTCTTGTTATTATTTATGCCTACAGCACCTGGTCTTCCTAGGTGGTCTCTCATCCAAGTACTAACCAGGTCCGACCCTGTTTAGCTTCTGAGATCAGACATCGGGCTTGTTCAGGGTGGCATGGCCATAGACCATGGATGGTGGCTCTGCTGGGGAGCGAACCCAGGACCTTCTGTGTGTAAAGCAGACGTGCTAACCACTACACTATGGAACCATGTCCAAATGGATTTTTAAAACTTAAAACTTCTATGTAAAATAGAATGTTTATTGTTTTTAGCATGAATTTATAATCGCTAATGTTAAACATAGTACATTTAAAATTTTGAAATATAGTCTTTTCATTAATCAGAGTTCAAATGGTTATACCTTAAGTGAGGGATTATGTCTATAAAGCACAAATCCTTGGCTTAACACATGTTCTACTCTGTAAGGTTTATGAGCTTTAAAAATATAAACATTTAAATGTCCTGAATAAAGCAAAATTATTAATGAATTCTCAAGATTTCATTTTCAGGATGTATAATCCACTTTTATTTTTATGTTAAAAACTTAAAGGTTGTGGTTGTGATAATGTCTTATATTGCCCAATTCTCGGTATTGATTTACTCTCTGACGTGTAATCACTAGAATGGATATGATGGGATTTCTGTTCACTTTATGTCCCTCATAACATGTGAAACTTTTTGAGCTCAAAGGTTAATTTCTAAAATCTTACTGGAAAAAAAATCAAATCAGATTTGTAGACGAGTTGGAGAAACTAAGGGAATTCCTGAATACCCTGCCCTCAGCTTCCCCTAATTTAATATTGTAAGTAATCATGTATATCTCCCCAAACCAGGAAATTAACGTTTTTATAAAAATAGCTGTATTTTCAAAACAAAACAATTTAGTGAGAAACATGATATTGTTTTTATATCTTTGTGCATTAATATCTGGCTTAATAGACGATAGCGGGGGAAGCAGTGGGAGAGAGAGAGACAGACAGACAGAGAGACACATACACAGAGACACACACCCAGCCAGCCTGCAGACATTCCACTCATCTCAGGTGAGATGTCAGTATATCAGTGAAACCATCTTGGGTGCTCGAGTCCAGGAGAACCTCTCTAGCCAACATCAGAGAAGATACTAGTTGTTTCTCCCAAGCCCTGCCCAAATTGTACAATTATGAGCAAATTGTGGTTGTTTCTTTAAGCCACTAAGTTTCAAGGTGATATCATTACATAGCAATAGATAAGAGAAACATGAGATGAAAATCTCAGAAAAGTTAATGTGAACAAATTTTTATACATGACAAATATAAGCAGCACTTTGACAAATAAATACATTTTGCTTTTTTATGACTAAATGAGGGCTTTCTTTGCAAATTCCTCACCTAGACAATGAAGGTAACTTAGTCCTTAGTCTAAAACCATCAAATGGTGGTTAACATTACTTGGTTTGAGAAGCAATTACCATTGGTGCCTGAGAAATGCTCCTTCATGCTTCTGCTTTACCTTACCCTAATGGATCTGA
>NW_006436298.1:36733541-36841649 GCF_000325575.1 Pteropus alecto | reverse complement strand
AAAAAAAAAAAAAAATTAACGTGATTTACAACTTCCTAGAGAATTTGGCATCTGTTATGTTAAAAATGTTAAGTAAAAACATAGTGAATTTTAAAGGTATAACTTTTAAAGGAATTTTTTGAAGGGTTCGTTTCTTCTTTGTGAAGGAGTAGACTCTAACAGAGTTTGTCTTGAATGTAATAGTTATTCTGTGTGCAACTGGTAAAAACCTGCCTTTCTGGTTTGTAGTGTCCTGTTAATCGGCAAAGGTGTTATTATTCATTTGAAGAATTCTTTGTTCTGGTTGAAAGTCTCACTGATGGTATTTTTTAATAAACTTGTTCTACTTGAGAGTCTTTCTCTAAGATTATGTGCCTCTGTCCTTTCCAGAATGTTGCTAGTATGTTAGTAATACAAGTAATCTATTTCTGTTTGCTGAGATTTAAGTGATGTAATTCGCAATCCAGAAATATGTCATAGGCATTTATTTACTCTCATTCGAAAAGTAAATTAATCTACTGTAACATTTAAATGAAGTTTTTCTGAATGGAGTTATAAAAGGTCAGTTGCTTCCTTTATTTTCTTCTGAACTGTTTGATATCCAATCTCTTTTATTTTCCTGATGATGAAAAACCACATTCCTGTCAGATTATTTTATTATATAAAGAAAATTGTACATCTCATATAAGATTTATATATAAAAATTCAATTTTAGGCCCCTTTGTGGTATCTTTTAAATTTCAAATATAAGCTACTTATTCCTTCATAGTCTGAGTCTGTTGGAATTAAAGAACATTGAAACAGATGTATTTTTTTTATTTAAAGGTAAACTAAATAGCTTTGAATCAGTTAAATACTGAAATCAGGATAACTGAATCCATCCATCCTTCTCTTTGCTTTCTTAGGTCTGATTCGTAGGTAAAGAAAAATAGAAATATTCACTAAGAAGCAGGAAGAGAAGTCTAATTCATAGGCCACCATGTTTCTAGTACTGCTTCTCTTCTTCGTTTGTTGGCCCTTAACATTAATTCAGTGAACTTCTGGGGAGTTCTTACTGTGTGTAATTGGCCTGCATGGAAAAGAAGTGATGTATAATGCCCAGTATCTGCTTTCAAAATGTCTAAATATTAGTAAAGTTAAGAGAATTAGATGGCTTTAATAAAGGCAGACTAGTATAAATCTCAGAGACAGGCAAAAATGACACATTGTAGGTTCAGTGGAGGCAGAGGCCATAATGAAGTTGAGGGGGTAAGGGCAGGCTTTAAGGAGAAGGTGGCATTAGAACTGGGTCTTAAAGTATAAGTGGAGTTTTGATGATGACAGGGAAGATATTCCAGATAAAGAGAACAGTATAGGTAAGCCAAGGCCTGGGAGACCTCATGAATTCCTGTCCTGATATTTGTGTTGTTGCTCAACTTGCAGGTCTCATTAGTGGAGGTCCATTGTATGTCAAAGACAAATTTTGATTGTATTCTTTCTAAAGAACAAAATAAACAAAACAGAAACAAACTCATAGATACAGAGAACATTTTGATGGTTGCCAGCTGGGGCAGGGTTTGGGAGATAGGTGAAAACGGGGAAGGGATTCAGAAGTACAAATTGGTAGTTTGAAAATAGTCATACTTTACTATGTAAAGGGGATGTAAAGTATAGCATAGGGAATATAGTCAATAATATTGTAATAGCTATATATAGTGTCAGATGGATACTAGATTTATTGGGGTGATCATTTTATAAGGTATATAAATATCTAATCATTACATTGTACACCTGAAACTAATATAATATTGTATGTCAAGTATAATTGAAAAATTAAAATAATTATTTTAAAAAATCTTTGAGCATGTAGCCAAGTGCTGTGGTCACAGTTAGCTCTTATTTTGTACGTCTTAGACATTTCTCATTTCAGCAGAGGTTTCTTCTGGAGACTGTCAGGAAGAACTGGAATACAATCACATTCATGTCTTTCCTTTGCCAAGTACTGAAAGAAGTAAAGTTAAGAGACAAGTTTTCCTTAAACTTCAAATGAAAGTAATCATCTGACTTAAAAACGAGGCTTGTGTCTCAGTGTATAAGGAACTGGGAAGGTATGTAGCCTCCACACTAGTATTTAAGGGCCTCTAATAGTTAGGTCTGCCTGTTCAAAGAGCTCCAGAAGAATTCAGATTAAAGGGTCTTAGAGTAACTTATTTGGGAGGAATGAGAAGTGTGAATTATTTATATGTAAACGTGGTCAACAAGTTGACAGGTCTACACCATAGTCCTATCTTGTCTCTATTCTATGCATTTTCCTTACTTAACATCTCTTAGTGCGTGAACCAAATCCATGAAAGAACTACCTCCATGAACCAAAAAAGGTAATGACTAATTTCTTCTTGGCGTACTTCTTCTTTTTAAAAATATTTTTACATAATTAAATGTGGCATGGTAACTAGTCACATGTACAAAAAACTTCTGATGAAAACAAAGTTTTCTAGAAGTTTCTTCGAAGTTTTAGTCATTCCATTGCCCTGGGACTTCTTTAGCATTCTGATGGGTCAATCAACTGCTTCCCCCATAGAGGTTCTTTGTATTACATTCTAGGTGTGTATTGCTCTCCTCTGGCATTTTTATTAGCGTACTTTTTCCATCTTCTAGAAATTAATCATTTGCTGGCATGTAATAGGTACTTAGTAAGTATTTGAATGAATGATGTCATTTTTTCTTTTATAATATCCTGATGGTACTTATTTGTCCTTTTCTAATAATAAATCCTGGAACTGGCCTGTTCCTTGCTCAGTGTACTTCTAGTTTGTTTTTTGGCTCTTATGTTAGTTCTCTGTCAGTTCTTTCATTTCTTTATTCAGGATGATTTCTTCCAAACTTGAAGACTTTCAACCTGAACTACAAAATATAGCCCACAGGCAGTCTCTAGGAAGAAGCCACATGAAAAATGAAATTATCTCTAAGTTTAAAAGCAGAAGGCATAATAACGGAATACAAATTGGGGGAAGGGTAATTGGAAGGATTAGAGCAGGACTGGCAGAAATGCGAGCTGGTGATGTGTACCCCCCAGCTAATTTACTGCTGGCAATCGTGCTTTGAGTCTTGTCATATTACAGTATGACAGATGAGAATTAAGAGGTTTTCATGTACATGTTTGCTTGAAGTAGTGACAGAAATATAGTATTTCTGAGGTTCACTTGGCTCTGCTCCAGGTGCATGTGTAGACACACCCATAATGTACAGAAAGCTATAGAAGGAATCATGAGACATTATGTTTTCTCTTAGGTCAGCTCTGGGGGCATTGCATAACATTGCATGCTTTCGTTGCGGTTTCTCTACAGGATAACAAATATGCTGAAGGATGATATTTGTAAAGAATTTTCAGCACCAGATTTATATAAATGCAAAACTGTCAAGGAGGATCGACGGACTACGTTCTGGTATTTTTGGAATGAGTTTTGGAAAACAGTGATTCCTTCTGTGTGTGAAAATTTTTTGCAATTTCTATATACTTTCCAAACTACTAAGCTGGTTTTCCAATCTTGCTTTTGTGTATATTCTTCATGAGTAGAGTAGTATCTCTTTTCTGTACTTTGTAAATAAATTATATGTATGAAAAAGCTAACATTTCTTGTGAAAGTAGAAGCACAAAATATTTTTCATGAAGACAGCCTTCATATCTCTCTCTATATATATACACACACATACACATATGTATATGTGTATTATGTATGTACGTATTTAAATCTGCCCCCATTTCAGTGCTGTAATTTTAAGAACAATTCATTCTTCTTTTGTTCAGGAAGCACTTCCATACCTGCTTGGGATAGGAGGATTAGGTTGGAGTTGGGTGGCTCTATCAGCTTTAGTTACTCAGTCTGTTCCTGTCTGTGCCTAACCAGAAAGGACCCAGAGGAGAGATAGGATCAAGATGGAACACTAGCCTCGTATGCCAGCCTTCCAGAAATATTTCGAAGTAACAGGAAAGATATGTGTGCATTTTCCACAGCTGTCTGGAAAATAAGAAAGGCTGATCTCAGCTGGCCAGAAACTATAAAAAAAAATTCCTGAGGCTACAGGCAAATGTGAAAGAATCGAAAGTGAAAACCATACTCCAAAACTGTGGGGTAGAACTATGGAAGGAAGTAGTGATGGATTAAGGATAGCTCTAAACTTAGTGGCTGTTGACATATTGGGATAAGATAAGACCCAAGCAACAATCCTGGTGATGTCTATAGAACTTGCAAGACACCTAATATCTTTCCAGTAAATTCTTTTCATAGTTACTTAGCAAGAGTCATCTATTATTGTTTGCAACCAGGAACTCTGCTCGATGCACTCACATTCCTACAATAAACTATTTGCATTCATGATGGTATATTTAGTATACAGTTGGATACTAAATTTCCTGTACTCTTACTCAGGAGTTTTACTTGGGACCCTGGTTCTTAGACCCAAACATACGTATTCATTGACATCACAGGGCAAGGGAAAGGAGGCTGGTGGATTGCCTGGTTGTTCATTTAGTACTTCAAGAATGCAGGGAAACCTGGCTTAGAAATTGGTCACTATTACTCCTTGTTACAATTGATTCCAAAACTGGATGACTGAATTCTTAGCTCTTCCTTCATCTTTGCATCACTTATTCAGAAAGCAAAAGTCCTTGGCTGAAACCAGGTCATGTCTCATGGCCCAGCTGCCAGGTGTCAGGGTATATGGTTCCTGCTTCCACCAAGACTAACACAATGGGGGATCCTCTCCAAATAGAGAGGAGGGCTTGATAAACACCCAGAACAAAAGAATTAAAATGGGAAATTCTGTATTAAAAATATTTGACATCGGAAACTTTTAATATCATAAATTAAACAACGAAAATCATGTAATCATTTTATATTCCCATAAAGAAGTTGATAAAATTATCACCCATTCTTGGTTAAAAATCAAAATAGAACAAAACAAAGCAAAGACCCCAAAGCAAGAATAAAAGGACCTTCTGTTTGATAAAGGTATACACAAAGGGCTATATAGCAGCCATTATGCTTAGTGATGAAATTTTAGAAGCAATTCCATTAAACTCAGGAAGAAGAGAAGGGCGAATGTGTTCACAGCTCTCAGTCATCCTTTTATTGAGACCCCAGCTAGTGCAGTAAAAACAAAAACAAAAACAAAAACAGAAACAAATATAGAGGAGGCATTTTGAAAAGGAAGAACTAGAACACTTCTTTGTAGAAAATGTGATTATATGATCAGACTCCGTAGACATTCTTTTTACTAATGTGAGTTTAGCAAGATGGCTGGGAAGTGTAAAAACTCAGTTGCTTTTCAATACATTAGCAATAGCCATTCAGAAAGTGTAATATATCAATAAAACTATAAAATAGCTAAGAATAAGCATGAATTAGTTTGCTATTGCTGAATAACAGATTACCACAAATCGGTGGCTTAAATATACCCCCCATTTATTATCTCATTATTCTGTAGGTTAGAAGTCTAGGATAGTGTGGTTGGGTTATCTCTTCTTTAGTCTCACAAGGCTGAAGTTAAGGTGTTGGGGTGTGGGATTCTTATCTGGAAGGCTCTGGGGAAGAATCTGCTTCCAGACTCTTTCAGATTGTTAACAAAACCTTATTTTTGTGGTTGTAGAACTGAGGTTCTCATTTTCTTACTGGCTGTCAGCTGGGGCCTACTCTTAGCTCCATAAGGCTGTTTTTATTGCTTCCCAGGTGGCCCCTCCATCTTTCAAGTTGCAAGGACCTGTGCAGTTGTTCTCATGCTTTCAATATATTTTACTTCCCCTCTGCCCTTCCCTTTTGATGGAGAAAGTGCTTTGCTTGTAAAGGCCCAAATAATTAGATCAGATCATACTTCAGTAATGTGTGTGTGTGTGTGTGTGTGTGTGTGTGTGTGTGTATTTTAAGGGCAGTTGTGACATACAATCACAGGAGTGATATTTCATCATATTCACCGGTTCTAGGGATTAGAGCAGGATATATTTTGGGGGTGGGGAGCATTTTGTAAATTCATCCCTAATAGAATTTTATAAGACCTACATGAAAAAAGGCATAAAAATTCCTTGATGAATATAAAAGAAAACCACGTAAGTTTCCCTTTATAAATATCATGTCACCCCGCCCCCCACCAAAGTCTGTCAATTAAATTTGATTCCAGTCAGATTCCATACAGAATGGTTTATTAAATTGGCAAGCTGGTTTTAACTTCCTCTAAAAGAGAAAGATGTGTAAGAGTTGGCATTTTTGAAAAAGAGTGATGGATAGCAACAAATTAAACTAGACTCATTAAAATCTTCGAAGATTGGCCCAAGAATTATCCGTGGGGTTGAATGAGGGTTCATTTAGTAGATGATAAAGTTGTTTTGAATCTAGAGGGAAATGATGGCTTTTCTGTTCAATGGTGGTGCAGTTGTCTATTTGGAAACAAAGTTAGGCTCTTATCTCAAGCACAAAAATAATTTCCAGATAGCGTGAAGAGCTAAATATACAAAGTAAAATTGTATTAGAAGTACTTCATAGAATTTGCTTTTAAACTTGGGGTTAGAGAATGTGTCACTCAAATGCCAGGAAATGCTATTGATTACTGAGCACATGATAGAGCAATTACCCGCTCCTCCTGTTTTGTTCAGTCAGATTGGGAAAATTTTGCTCAGTCCAAATGTTGGTAGGGAAATGTGCTCTCATTGAATGAATTGTAATGGTCTTCTGGGCAGTGCCCATTGTAATTTTAAGTATGCATATCTTTTGAATTAGTAATGTACTTTCAAATTTTTTACCCTAACTGAAGACATAGGTACATGAGCGCAACGAGGCATTTACTGGAAGTGGCATTGTTATTATATCAACAACCTACAGATCCATCATAAAAGGGCTTTTTGATTATAAATCTAATGAATTTTGGAAAAGGAACTAATTAAGTTTAACCAAGATAAGTTAGAGGAAAACGAAATACCTGTGGAATTTGAAATAAGAATTATTTTTTCGCACTGTGTGTTTTTACCCCCTCTTATTACCCATTTTATTATACATTTAATCAAAACATTTCCTTTACGTTACAAATTTGTTTTCTAAAAGCGGGTCAATGCTGAGTACTCACTTTACAGGAGGAGTAAACATGTAATGGGAATTCTCTGAGGGAAAATGCTGTTGGACAAAGCCCTACTTCAATGTGCGAATTCTTGGGGATTTCTTTTACTATCCGGTTGTATCTGCCAATGATGGGGCAAAAGAAAGGAAACGTGTGTATCTGTACACATGCCATCAAAATGGATTATTTTCAAAATTTATGTGGTATGTGGAATAGTGCTTGCTGATTAAATGTTTATCTCCCGAGTGAATAATTGGTACTTAATATATTCTATGATAAGAATCTTAATTTAAAGAATCTGTGTATGTAGTGAGAGGGGGAGAAGAGATTAGATTTTTAGATAGGTGTCAGCATTTACAGAGCAGCCAAGGAAAATGTTTTCTTTATGTCTTTGCTTATGTGAAAGAGATAAAGCAAAATATATTCCACTAGGCCATTTGAGAACATTACCTTTGACATCTTTAATCTATGGGTTTATTACTTAAAGATTGAAAATAAAACTTTGGCTATTATTTTAATTTTATGTATCTTCTGTATTGTGAGAGTAACACTATAGATGAAAATTGCTTCTTAAAGTAAAAGAATTGTGAGATTTTAATCAAAGTAAGTGGTTTTTTGATGAATTTATTAGATTCTCTTTATATAAAAGATCGTCTTAATGAAGAATTTGTCCTGAAGATAATTTACAATCCCATAAGAAAAAAAAAAAGTTTATATTAATTTAAAACTCACTACAATTTTAAGATTGTTTTCCAAAGCAATTTCTTTAATAATACACTTTACTTACAACCCTTTTTTTCTTTGTAACTGAGGCAAAACTTATCGAGGGAACTATGGGCTAATAAAATTGCTCCCATTGTTAGTGAAGCTAATTAAAGATGAGAACTGTGACTGTGTACCCCTGAGGAAGACAAAACACCTTGTTAAAAAAAGAACTGTGAATTGTTTTTGCAGAAGTCAACGAAAGGTTCTGTTGTTCTTGACCACGTATTCCGTCACATAAACCTTGTGGAGATAGATTATTTTGGGCTGCGTTACTGTGACAGAAGCCATCAGACAGTGAGTACAATGACTTTGTATTAAATTTTTCTGGTTATAAATTTTACTCTATCTCTGGCTTTAGGTGGTTAGTTTCCTTGTAATGAAAATAACTTTGAAAACCTTAAGCATGTTTTCCCTTGCCGATTCCTTTGTATTTTTTTCCCTCCAGCCAAAAGTCTGTAGAGTTGCAGGATTCACAAATCATATGTTCGTACTCCTCTTTGCAGATGGCTTACTTGGTTTTCGTTTTTTGCAACCGTGTCATAGAGAGTATGTTCCATTTGTGTTAAGTGGACTAAATAAACTATTTAATGTGTTGGGGGGCAAGTAGATAGATAGTCTCTTGAAGTGCTGGTTATTATCTTTAAGAAAGCGAATGGTTAAAAAGAGGAAATACATATACTGTAAAAAGATGCCTATCTACGTTTTCGAAGTTAGATGAGCGATTATAAAGTAAAATAAATAGAAGTTCTCGTTAATTAGCTTGATGAAATAAAAGTAATAAAGGTAACCAAGCTTTTGGTATCTGATAGCAGTTGACCAGGGTTTAACGCAGAAAGTATTCCTGACCGTTCAGATGGTTAGAGAGTTACGAAGATACTCACCACATTGGTTAATATTGATTCATGTGGTTATGAGTCTGAAAAACCTGTTTCATGGATGATGAACAGAGGAAAGACTTTGAAGGTCATGATCTTGAGGTACAAAAGGATTTTTATTAATGACTTGTTTTAGTCTAAGAAAGATCTTAACCTCAGATAGATAGTCTTATGCAAAATGCTTATGCTTGCTTTAAAAATACCCTGTTTGACTTACCTTTTATTTTTCATGCTGCTTACCTCCTGTTAAAATAAAGTTTCCTCTTCTTCATTAGTGCTCTCAGCCTCCACTGGGGTCACCTGGGGTCTATTCAGTGAGGGACATGATTGGCTGAGTGGTGTTTCTCAGCCCAGGTCCCAGGAATATGCCAGGAAGAGATGAGGCAGACTAATGGAATGTTATTGATGGTTATAAGTTGTGCTTTTTCTTGAGCTAGCTTCATAACCTGTTCTGTTTCATAAGAGGATTTGCAAAGTAGGAATAAAAAATTGGGTGTGTTGTTTAGCTTTTCACAGAAACAAATAGCTTTTTAAAGGCAAACAGTCATTAATGGACACTTCAAAGAAAGGGAATGGGCATATTCAGAAGTTCACTGAATTCTATCCCATACAAGTCCTAAATCAATACAGCAAAACTGTAAATCTATACGGAAAGATTAGATTGAAGGCTGTAGAAGATATCTCACATTACATTTATATTTTTGAAACATTTTTCCTAGCAGGAAAAAAATATACAATTCTCTGATCTTATCTAGTATGCCAGACCTATCCTGGAATAATTAACTGTCTCGCTAAAATTATATAGACCTCATCTGCTGTTTTTGTTTTCTTTTGTTTTGTTTTTTACTTTCCAAAGAAAAAATATGGAATGCTAGAGAATTTCAAACAATGACTTATAATATTGCAAAAGAATTAGCAGTTAATATTGACAGTTTATTCAAAGTTTTCTAGGGCTTATATTAAGACCAAAAAAATTTTTTCCTACCTTTCATTTTTAAGGGTTGACATTTGTGGTAGTGTTTGTAATACAGGTGTTTTAGGAGAAAATAAATTACACAATTAGAAAGAGAAAGCTCTTAAGTCATGTTTTTTAATAAGTTGTGTAAATCATATGAAAAAATGATTTTTTACCTCCCAGATTTATTCCTAGTGAGCTCAGATAAAATAGAGGTGTTTTGTAAACATTGCCTAGTCTTTGCATGCTTAAATATCCGATGATCTTATGTTCTTTTCAATTGTGAGAAGCTGTGTGGATAGGTCATGAAAATGTGCCTTTCCTCTGTGTAACTCTTTCATCAAAGCATACTGTTCTAGAGGGCTGATAGCGTGTATCTGGGTAGGAACAGGTGGTTCCATTCCTGGCTATCTTCTCTTGAGTACCAAGACAGAACTTGGGATCTCCCTCCGGAAAAGCTAAAGCAGGCTTTTCACTCCAGAAAAGCAACACCCAAGGCACAGCTTTAAGTTTTTAAGGAAGTCATTGACAAACCCAAATTCACGTTTCCCTCTTCCCTCTCTGAATTCATAGGAGCAGCCCTGCATACCCCGTAGTTACTTAACATAAATATCGCATAGTTACTTAAAGGAAATAAGAATTTAAAGGACAACCCTATGTTAGAATGGCACAGGACATGGTGAAAAATAGAGTAATGACTTTCAAGAATGCACCTACATTACTGTCCATTAGATTGGATTTTCTGTATTGCTTTGCTCTTTTTATGCACCCCAAAGTTTATTTTTAATGGGCAATTCCTGTTTAACAATCTATAGTAAAATTAAGATATACATAGAGAAAACTTTGTGTCCCTAAGAAGGGCTACTTAGGTCACCTTTCAAGGCAAATAAAAGAGAAAGTGGGAGAAGGAGGTTTAGAGATAAAAGGGAAGCATTAAAAGTGACAAGGAAAGGAGAGATTGCTCACATAGATAAAAAGCCCTAGGCTCTCCTTCCCTTGGAAACAGATTGTGCCTTGGGGCTATGCCCCAGACCCTGATAGGGAGTTGGAAGGTGTGGGGATAGGACTGGATAACCTGTGGTACTGCTGTTTAGCCAGTTATGGTCAAAGTAGAAGCATGCTGTATATAAGCAAGTGAGCTGGACCAGCAGTGGATGAGAGGTCAGGGAGGGCTTTATGCCCCGCTCTGAGATTTAGCGCACGTTGCATAAGAAGATAGGCAGCTACTGTAGAGAACCCGAGAGCAGCATACTGATGAACATGTCCCTAGGACAGATGGACCTCACATGGCAGGGAACTTGTCTGTCCTGGAGGATCTAGACAGTTCATCATCATCATCCACCACCATCACTGTCATCAATGCCCCAGGAACTATTGAACATTTTCTATATGTTGTCATTACATGCTCAGAACACCTGTACAAGTTCAGTTTTATTATTCTGCTACTAGAGATGAAGAAACAGAAGCTAGAAAGGTTAGGCAGCTTCCCCAAAGCTAGTATTAGGACCAGAATTTAAACTCAAGTCTTAATGTCTCCAAGACCTTTCAACCGCTGTAATATCCTGACTAGAATGCATGTAAAATGAAAAGGTTTTGCATACTTAGGATACTAAGGAATTCTCTTTTTCTATGCAATTTGCATATTAATGTTTGTTGAGTGGAGTTAAATGGCATTTTACAATAAGTGAACTTCTCAGATCGGCCTTGTGGCAAGAGAGTTTGTTTAGGCCTTTGTGTATGCATTCATGGGTTGTTCATCGGTTACTTAATGAATACCTAATATGTGCTGGCCGTGTGCTAGAGCCTTCTCTGTTTTTCACATAGTCTCAGGGATTCTGGGGAAAGGGAATTTCCTGCCTGGAATATTAAGTGGAAAAATACAAATTTTATTAAACTATGTGTGCTGTGAAACCAAGTCCTGGGAAGTTCATGTAACAAATGCATTGACTCTGGTAAAGCAAACTTTTCTTTAAGGAGTATAGCTGACTTGATTTGGAACACTCTGGGCACCATAATTTCTTCGCTTCACTTCTCAGGTAAGGTCTGGAAAAGAATCTCTTGGAAATAAAAACAGTCCATGAAGACATATTTACTGAGACTGAATCAACACAGTGCCACATGTGTTAATCCAGGTTTACTTTTATAAAGCAATCTCTTAAACATGCACCAAGAAGTTCACATCCTTGCAGTTCCTTTTCCTAAAGACAAACGTGAAAGCATTTAGCCTGGGCGTGGAGCCTACTTTCTGTTCTGCTCTGGCCTCTGTCATCAGGTTCTTTCTTGATCCAGCTGGTCCAAGCAGGGGATGTAGCTCATCTATGTGGGGGCCTTGGTTTGACTTACAGAAGATTTCCAGCCTAGATTTAAGATGGATGTGAGGCAGTCTATCATAGGGATTATAAGAACACACGTGGGATTTAAAGAGATCTAGATTTATCTGATGGTCTTGCCACTTATTTTTAACTTTTAATTTTATTAAAATATTAATAATATTTAAAATTCTCTTAAAATACTGACCATTAACTCTAGAACAGCAGCACTTCCAGAAGCCTCATTCTCCTCAAGGTACATGGCCCAGCAGCTCAGCTTAGTGTGTCTTAACTTTGGATGGGTACCGGCTATCTCTGTGTTTTGTGTCCTAATCCCTAGCACTTGTGAATATATCATTTTACAAGGCAAAAAGGGACTTTGCAGATATGATTAAGGATTTTATAATGGGGAGAGTGTCCTGGATTTTCCAGTAAGACCAATATAATTCCAAGTGTCCTTATACATGAAAGATGGACTCAGGAGAGTCAGGGAGATGTGACAATAAAAGCAGAGGTCAAAGTCATGTGTTTACTTTAAGAAGATTTTGATCCAAGGAATGCAGGCAGCCTCTAGAAGCTGGAAAAGGCAAAGAAAGAGATTCTTCAGGGATCTTCCAAAAGAACCACAGTCCTGCCCACACCTTGATTTTAGCCCCAGAGTCTTAGTGTGGGCTGCTTAACAAATTACCGTAGACTGGGTGGCTTAAACAAGAAATATTTACTTCTCATAGTTCTGGGGCTGGAAGTCTGAGATTAGGGTTCCAGCATGGTTGGGTTCTGGTTAGAGTCCTCTTCCAGGTTGCGGACAGCTGACTTCTCCTTGTAACTTCACAAGGTTGAAGAGAGCGCTTAGCTGGCTAGCAGTCTGCCCTTTTCTTATGGGTACTAATCCTGTTCATGAGGGCTGGGCTTTCCTGACCTAATTATCTCCTAAAGGTCCTACCTGCAAATACCATCACATCAGGATTAGAGTTTCAACACTTGAACTTTGTGGGGTGGGGGGGTGGGGGGGATCACAAATATTCATTCTCTTGTACCCAGTGGGAACATTTGGGACTTCTGGCCTTTGGAATTGTAAGAATTTCTGTTATTACTGTAGTAAAAATAAACTATACACATGGTTACAGTGGGAAACATTTTATCTTGCTTGCTCAGTGGAAATATGAGGGCTTTCTTGTCTGGGTTCATCACATTAGGCAGAAATCTGAAATACTGTTACTTTCCCTGAGAAATAATGGCATATATCTTTCCTCAGATACTCAGGATTTCTGTGATCAGGGCTGCATGTACATCCCCAAATGAGCAGTATTAGTTGCCGCTTCAAAATTATTTAGGCTCCTTATTACGAGAGAGAGAAATGGTGAGGTCTGTTAATGATAGATGGAGAACTGAATTTATAATGCAGACTTCTTCACTTTTAAGAATTGGGTAAATCTGAAATTAGTCTGAGGCTGGAAGGAACATGAGCCACCTTTCTGGGTGTTCAGAAGCTATTACAAATGGAGTGTGATGTATGGGAACAGATAACAGCCTTTGGAGTCATGAGGTAGATCTGAGTCCTGTATCTGCTCCTCATGAACAGCCAAGTCACTTAATTTTTCTGAATCTTGAGACTAATAATGCCCACCCCCTTCCCCAACTCCCAGGATTGTTGTAGGACCACATGAAAGCTTTTTGTAGTTAAAGGTGTTAAATATTTAGAAGGCCTTTCCTGTTGAATCTAGGATGGAGGAAAATATTGCTGGTGATATATATTTTTTAAAAAGTGGAGTAGAGACATGAAAGAAACAGTCCGGAGGAAAGAAGAGAGAAAATCAAATAAGCTCTGGATCCTTAAATACCTTTGGAGAATTTCGAAAACGAGTTTTGTTGATATTGCAAGCAGTAATAAGGATAAATGTGATATCCTAGTACTACTTCTGGTTTTAAAATTAGTAGTTATAACCATGTCTTGTTTTAATGTTAGCACTTGAGGCTCCTTTACAAATTACTCCTTCAGAGGCAGAAGTTCTATATAATTAGGGCTTTTCTCAGAATACAAAACTCAACCTGGCTTTGAGAAACAGGCTGCCTGGTCTGCTGCCCTATGACTTCTGAAGTCAGAGGAGGGGACACGTAGCATTCAGACACAGCCAGCATATAAATAACCTCTTTCTCTAATGAGCTGCTCTTTTCTTCACCAAGACTGAAAAAAAATAATATAAGCGAAGCCACTTTAAAGTGGAGTTGACTGGGAGCTGCCATCCCAGGGGAACTGCTTTGCTCGTCTTCCTCCTCAGCCCTTTGGAATATTAAAATTGAGGGAAATAACCTTTGGACTCTGTCTAAAGCAGTTGTATCCTAAACAATTGTTTGCAAAGATAACAAGAAACCAGGTATCATGACTAACGGACTGAGAATTGAAAACATTCTTTAGAGTTAACATCACTATGGTAGCTTATCTGCACTTATGGAAAGGCCTTCCTTCATTGATGTGATTGTTACCCTTCTCATTCTTATGACTGACTATCCTTTGCCTTCACCTCCTAATCAGAACACTATTTGGATTTCCACCTGAATCAGTGCTTCCAGAATAGCTATTCTTGGATCTCAAATAAATGCTTGTTACAGCCTCTCACTTTGGCCTTTTAGTTTTAGGTTAACAAGACAGTAAAAGCAATCCTAACGTGCCTTCCCAACTTCTTGACCCTCCACACAGGGTTGGTGGCTTCTTACCTATCCTCTCCTCTCCTCTCAGTGGAAGAGCCCCAGTGCCTCTGACCTGGAGCTTATCGCCTCTCACCTCTGCATTTCTAACCCCCATCTCTCTCCTGTGAGGATTTGGACATGTTTAAGTCTCTCCTACTTAAATCTACTCTTGCCCCACTCCCACGCCCTCCTCTGTCTACTGCCATGGACCCTGTGTCACACCTAAACGCCAGAGCCTCATCTGAATTCATTACCTCCACTTCTGAAATCCCATTAACTTCTCATAGTTTGGGTTTGATACCTATCATGCCACTGAAACTGTCCTCAGGGTCTCTAGTTGCTGAATCCAAGCACACTTTCAGCTCTTGCCTTTCTTGACCTTTCTGTTGAGTGACCCTAATGACTCACTCCTTGAAGTCTTCTCATTTTGCTCTCATGACAACACATTCTCCTTGTTTTCCTCTTTTCAAGTTTTCTTCTGGTTATTTCTATTCAGTCTTCTTTATGACCACTTCTCTGCCTATTTCATAAAATGTTGATATTCACCAGGATTTTGTCCTTGATTCTCTTATGCTCGAACAGGCTCACACATTTAATACTGTCTCTTCTGGCACTATTTGTCTCTGAAATAATTTTCCTTAAAATATATAAGCTAAACTATGTATATGTATCCTCCTTCTGCCCAAATGCTTCGAGTGTTGTTGAGCAAAAATGTTCCTCATCTGTTGAGCACAAGCAGGCAGGCTCTGCCATGGTAATGGTGTTCTTTGCATCCTGATTTATTGTGTTTTGCAGTGTGAATGAGATTTTACTTTCTGTAATTTTATGTTCTGGCAAACACAATGACTGATGAGATGTGTGTAAATAATAACGTGAGTCCTCTTGCAAAGAGGTCATGTAGGATTATTACAAATCGAAACTGACTATTCAAGGTGTCTTTGAGCAACTAGGGGTGGATGGGGAGACAGAGGGCAAAGAACAAGAAGCAGAAAGCTTTTCTGTCTGGATTCATAAAGTCTAGTACATGAGAGAGCTATATGACAATAGATGAAACTCCTGGCTTCTGTGCCTCAGTTTCCCCATTTATAAGTTGGGATAGTAATAGTACCAAACTTCAAAGATAGTAGTTGAGGGTTAAAGGAGCCTACATAAAACACCCAGACTGGCGCTTTCAACTGTGTGGTCAGTGCAGTTGTACGTGTGAGCTGTCGTTCTGTACCTGGAGGTCCCTCAGGTCCCTCAAGTGCAGTGTATTCAAACTGAAGGTGTCATCTCCCCCTCCAGACTTTCTCTTTTTCTTATGTTCTTGAAAGCAATGATTTTCCAGAATTAAAAAACAAACAAACAAACTATGTACTCGTGTATAATTTTATATTGACAATAAAAATTATATTATAAGCTTTAAATAGATGCAAATTTTGGTTTATCATAAATATTGACATTGTAAAATCTGTCATGTTACTCTTAAATCTATCCAATGATTCTGTATATCATAGAAATTTGTACTTATCGACCTTTAAAAAAATATATAAACAAGCTTTTTGTTTAGTTAAAATATTTTTCTTTTATCTCCTTGAACTTGTATTTATGTCCCATTTTCTTTATAAACTTTTATTATATTTTATTAAATATATTTATCCATAACAATATCATACATATAAATATAAATTTTAGTTTATTTCCTGAGTCCTTAAGACCCTGCTTGTTATTGGGCCTTAGAATAGTTATTACCATGGTTATTAGTATCCAATTAATTAAAGCAGCAAAATATTATGACTTTTAATAATTATTAAACATAAAAAGTAAACAGTTATTGGAAATGCATCTCTTAAGGAAATGAATAGGTTTTTTCTTCTAGTCCAAGTACCCTTGGATGATTATAAGATATTCTTGGAGGGAGATAGAGTCTCAGCAACAATTTTATTCCTATTTTTTTTTTTTATAGATGTAAGCCCTAGTAACCCATTTTACTTAAATAAGTAGATAGAAAAGGAAGGAGTTTTGATAAAGAAGGATCACTCAATTCCTTGAACTCCTTCTGAGTTGTATGCCAAAAAATCAGGGATCTGTCATCTAAAATTATTTTTCGTAATCAGGTACCTCAAATGCAATGTAGTTATCATCTTCCTCTCTAACTCGACTCTTTTTCTTTATTTTATTTTATCAAGGTGCAATTGACATATAACATTATGTTACTTTCAGGTGTACCACATGATTTTATATTTGTATACACTGCAAAATAATCACATAAATCTAGTTTCCATTCATCACCATATATAGTTACAAATTTCTTTTTGATAATGAGACCTTTTAAGGTTTACTCTCTTAGCAACTTTCAAATATGCAGTACAGTACTAATTATAGTCACCATGACTTATTCATTTTATAACTTTCGACTTCCGTTACCTCTTTTTATGTTCCTGAGAGAAGTGATTTCTCAGACCACTCACTAGGTCCTCCCTCAGTTTAATTGAAAGCAATGAATTCAAGACCACTTGACTCACAAATGATTTATTAATCATTATAGTAATTCAGTTTCACAATTTCTGAGAAATATATTTAAAAATGCTTTACCAAGATTTATCAAAGGAGTATTATACTTTTTCTCTTCTACTTAGGGTCACATGATTTAATCCAATTTAGTTGGAAAGGATTAGGAAAATTAAAAATTGTTAACTTTAACATACATTTGCCAATACAAGATTTTCGATTAAATGCTTATTTCTAATTATGTACTTTATATTTTCATCAGAATCTTGGAGCTGCAGATTTAGTTCATTCATTTAATGGAAAGTGTCCAATGTATAACTCTTTGCCAAAGCCAGTCATCAAACCAGTCAGCCAAACCAACTTGCTTTTCTGTCATTTTCCAATTTAAATAAAAATGTTAACATATGTTCTGCGATAAGTATTTTACTTTGGAATTTTATTTCTGAGATGAATAGACAGATAAGGCGTAGTGTTTTGTCACTTAGATGAAATAGGCTTATCAGGGCTTTGATTTGTTTTATTCTTATGGGACTCTTCCTTGTGAGCTATGTATATTTCAGTTTTAGTTGGAAGATGGAAGTTACGAGATAAATGAAAATTGTCACTGCTGCCCTATTGTATAATATATCTGAATTCAAAACAACCTAAGTATGGGTCAAAATACCATTCTATCGCCTCATCTAGTTCTAACCAGAAATATGTTTAAGGTAGGGAGAGACATAATTTATGGTGTCTTTATTAAAGGCAATGTTGCTAACCACTAGTATTTTAAAATATTCATGTGTTTCTACTCCTGGGATTTTTCACATCCTGAGACAATGTACTTGAAATGGGTGAGATATGCCTTTCTACTTTAAATTGGGAAAGGGGGATTGCAAAAGGGGAGCTTAGTGGAAAGGAGAACTTGTGTCTTAATCTCATAGCTATTCTTAAGTAGATCAGTTTTAGGAAAGACTGTGCATGGAAGTCGAGGATTTGAGAATTAATCCCCTTAAAACTTTCTATTGCCCCTGTACCATTCAGAAAGTTCTCACATATATATCCCTGAGGTGCCTGGCACATCTGTTTGAATATCTTAGCAAATGCCACCACCGTCCCAGTTGTTCAAACTAGAGTGGCTGTGTAATTCACCATCCAACCCAGAATACTTTTGAGAGTGAAAAGGGCCACCGTTAATAATTGAGCTGGGACAGCAGTTGTAAACAGGACTTAGGGTCAGTCACCTATTAACCTTTCTAGAATTAGTCTCTATCTCTGAATTCTAGTTTCAGTGCCAGCATATTGGCTTGGATTTCTGTAATAGCTTTCCGACTGGTGTTCCTGTCTTTCCTCTTGTTCTCTCCAGTGTTCTCCCCATTGCAGTAGTAGTTTTTTTTTCAGAAAGGAACATTAATGATGTCTCCTCTGTGGCTTAAAATTTTTTAATGGATCCCTAATGGAAAATCTCAATTCCTTAACATGGACTACAAGGTACTTCAAGATATGTGGCCCTTGGTTGCTCCTGAGCTTCTTCTCTCACAAGGAGCTCTTCTCTTCAGTCCTCCTACTCACGCTCCACTCACCCCCATGCTCCAGGTACATTACAGCCACACCTAACTACCTGCACGCCTGACTTGTAGCACAGTGCCTCGGAGTTATGTGTGTGCTGCTTTCCTGCCTGGACATCCTCTCGTTCTTTTCCCTGCCTCATATTTACCTGGTTAAATCCTGCTCTTCCTAACTATCTAGTTGAGCTGTCTCTGATGTCTCCTTCTTCCTGAAGGTTTCTCTCATGGTCCCCCTCCCCCCGCCCACCTTAGGCCTACTCCCATCACATATTAACAAATACTACATTGTATTTGCCCATTAAGTAATATTCCCCACTTGATTGGAGACAACTTGAGGGGAGAGATTGTGTCCTTTTCATCACTCTATTACCACCTTCTGTCACTGCCAGCTAAGTGATCTGTAATATTAGTGAAGGAAAGAATGCTCACCTAGAGAATGTGGGCAGGCCAGGTGGAGGTGAGACTGTGGCAAGAGCACTTCCCTTCCTCTACTTTCCATGTCTGTCTGCTTCTTTCTTTCCCTGATGTTCTTTGAATTTATTGCCTTGTTTCTCTTATGAAAGGCCTCTCCTGTTCATTTTAACCCAATTTCACCTATGTTAAAAAAAAAGAAAAGAAAAAGAAAGAAAAGAAGCTTTACTGAGATGCGAGAAAATTAGGTTGAAAATATGTAGGGTTGTAAGGAATTACCAAAATATGATATTCTTAGCGTGTCGCCAGCTACTGGGTGCCGTTTTGAATTCTTCTCTAGTGATGGTTGTAGTGTGTGGTAGCAGAAGGTATATGAGGATTTGAGTTCAAGTAATGGCACCAGGAACTTTTAGGTTGTGGATCCCATGATTAAAAAAAAAATTGCTTATCATAAACTATTTTAAATAAAACAGTAGGTTTTTTATTTTGCTATAGTCAATCAGTTTCTGTTAAGAAAGGAAGAGATAATGTTTTTCTGGAACCATTTTCTGCTTAAAGTGAGTCTGATCTCTTCTGAGCAGTCATGCGATGCATCATGAGAATTCAGCAGCTGACATGCTTGAAAGAACCCTGGGAAGTGCTGACAGGGGAGTCTGCCCAGCCGCCACCCACAGAGCCGCTTGGTGTGTTGCATGCTTTCTGCACTGGAGCACCTGGGGAGCAGAGCATGCTTTAATTGTTCTTCGGTTTCTTTGTTCTACGTGTTGATTTTGACATAGATTCAAAAATGCTTTTGAAGGGCCTAGATTTGTCTAGAGTCAGTTCCGGGTCTCATCTTAAACTTAATCTTCTTACTTTTTTTCCTCTCCTCCTTTTCCCCTCTCAGATGGTTGATCACAGTAATGTCTTCCATGGGTCATGTTTCGTAAAATATTTTATCCCATGACTTTTATATATTTGTTGTTTTTCATGTTTAGGGAGGTGAAGGGCTGAGTTCTGTCTCGCATGGAAAGTTCTTTCTTCATTAATGGCACTCGATGCCTCTTATCACCAAAAATAAATTAAAAGGAGGAACTGTTGAAAATGATTAAAGCACAAATACTACAAAACAAAACCATCAGGAGTGGTAGAAACCTCACCATATATACATATCACATGTATTTGTATATATGGTAAAGTATGCATGTATGTTGTGTTCTTCTTGTCAATAAAATAGGTTTTCTGTGACCAGTTTCTGTGACCCACACCTTCTTAGTTGTGTAAATGTGTGACAAGAATATTGCTGATTCCCTTACTATGGTCATTTTATTATACTATTCTTCTTCCTGGTTAAATAAGATATAAAGGATGGAATTTTAGGCAGTCGATTGAATGGCTAAAGAAAGCAGTGGTTTTAGAGTTAATGATTCTAGACATTTTCTTGATTAGGAAACTAGTCTTTTCTTTTTAATCTAGAGGTTCGATACAAACCTCTGAGAAGCTGACCTTGAGTTAACCTTATTTGAATTGTAAGAGGATTTTCTCCATGAATATAATAAGAGATTTGATTGGGATGTGCCAGTAGCCTACTGATGAAATATATTTTATGTATTATTTACTATATTATTGTGTCTTGAATTATATAAAATTTCAAATACGTTGCATGCACTACAAGCTAAGGTGACTAGTTTGTCTATGTTTTGTGTGACCTGTTCCAGTAAGAGAGCTGCTTCAGGAATTATTCAAAGTTGAGCAGGAGATTTTTTGGGGGTCAGAAGGTGAGAGTTACTCACTTTAGCTTCTGGACTGTGAAATTTGAAAGCTGTTCTATGAATTAACAAAAGTAGGCACTTTAAAAACTGATGATATATGGGAGCTTAATTTTATCTTGCTGCATATTCTTCAGATTCTTTGAGTATCATTCTTTAAATTTAACCCCTTGAGTATAGTTCCTCTTGATCTGAAGAACTGTGAATTAAGAGGGTAAGAAATATATCCACCCCCCCCTACCCCCCACCATTCAGCATAGAGTGATGAGACATATATAGGATTGGGTAACTGGTATGGAAACCTCCATTTAGAACAGGGAGAAAATGGAAGGCACATAGCAGTCATTACTCCATAATAGATCTGAAGTCTAGAGAGGCACATGTAGCCATTTCTTTGATTAGAGCTTGGTCTTACTGCCTAGAAGTTATTCACTGTGATGACTGGCTCTGCTCTCTGGGCTTTTGATTCTGTTCTCTGAGTGTTTCTTCCCTTTCTATAAAAAGCAGTGTGTATTTGCTGCTGAGTATTCTCAGCCTGCTGTTTGTCTGATGAAAATGCTGTTCCACAATCCTCTTGTTAGTGTGTGGTGTCTCTGTCTCCTTCAGCCCAAGCTGATATATTTTTTAAAATGCTGTGGATTTCTTATAAATCAACTTATAATCAACTCTGTTAGACAAAGGCAGTGGCCACAAATTGCTTTGAAATATGCTCTGCTATACTGTTGATGTAAGAACATCCAAACCTATAAAGAATTTTTATAAGATTTATTTTTTGACCCAAACTTAATGACAGTTGCCAGGGAGCAGGATCTCAAATGCTCCTGAGAATTTATTTTGCAGTTTCTTTTATGCATTTGAAATTAAGGATGGAACTTAAAGAAGATTACAGGAGGGTGGGAGGAAGCAAGATGGGGATTGGATCATGGGTAGTCAGCAAGTTTAGGTGCTCCCCTGAGGGTGGTTATGCCTCTGAGGGGTCTGAAAAAGGATTATTTTGCCATTTTAAAGATGTGTTCACTAGATGCACAGAAACTATGGGACAGGCCTTGCATAAGGAAAAGATAAGCCTTTTAGTAAAGAAGTTCTTTGCCCAGGGTGCGACTACCCACCAGACTTGCCCAGTTAGGAATTTTATGATCAGATCATCCTGTGAGGTTACTTTCCATAGAACCCCTTTTCATTCACAGTACCTTAGATTCCTTGTACAGCTGTTGGGGAACAATGCCCTTAGGATTATTAGAAGACCTTTTGTTAGTTTGAAAGGGTCTGAGGCATCCTATTAGATCTTTTTTGAAGACTTAATAATGAGTTTTACAGTTATATTCCTGTTTTCCTGAGGACTCTGAATTCAGTCTCTGCCCAGAAGTAATTTCTTAATTGTGGCACCATTTGCCTCCTGATAAGTCTAGGGATGAGAAACCTCTATTTTAAACTCAGTAAGTCCTGGCTATTTTATATTTAACAGTTCTTTTTTTTTTTTTTTAAGCTTATCTCTCTCCCCTTGCATTTCATTATAAGCAGCAAGAGAAGCCAATCTGTACTTTCAACAGTCTGCCTGCAAATCTCTTTATCTGGATCATCCAGTTCATTAGGTACATCTTTTATTTTGCGTGTTGCCACAGGCAACAGCACTGCTAAACTCTCTGCCTCTAGATAGTAAAGTCCCCTTCTTCCTCTTTCCAATAGCTTTCTCTTTGCTTTTCTGTAGGCCCTCAGCAGTGGCCTCCTTAAGGGCCCTGAGACTTCCACTAACACTTTCAAGGCCTTTCCTGCTGTCTCATCCCAAAAACACATAGTGTAGAGTGAAGGGAGTGGGGGGCCAGATTATGTAATGCCTTATAGACCATCATAGGGACTTTTGATTTTACTTTAAGAAGGGAGACCACTGGAAGATGTTGAACAGAAGAGTAAACTGATCTGACCTATGTTTGTAACGAAGTTCTCTAACTGCCAAGGTAGAAGCAGGGATACCATTAAAGGAGTTCTTTAAGAAATCCAGGTGAATGGTGATAGCTTCTTGGATGAGGGAGGGGTGAGACTTCTTCAGATTCTGTTTATATTTCTAACATAGAGCCAACAGGATTTGCAGGTGGATAGAAGAGATAGAGGATAAAGAGATTTTGTTCAGAGCCAATGGAAAGGTGTTGTCTATTTACTGAGATGGGGAAGACTGCAGGAGAACAGGTAATTTTAAAGGGAGAGTAGAATAATTTCCCTTATGAACATGTACAGTTTGAGATTTTTAATAGGCATTTAAACGGAGATGTCAAGTAGGCAGCCTGATTCAGGGACGGTTCTGGTCTGGTTATGCATTTGGGAGCTGTCAGTGTATAGATGGCATTTAAAGCCATGAGCCTTGATGTAAGGCTCACCAAGGGCCATCTAGCCTTTCTTGGTTAGGGAGATACTGAGCAGCCAGCAAAGGAGATTGTGAAGCTGTGGCCAGTGAGGTGGGAGGGGAAGCCAGAGGGAGTGGTGTCCTAGAAACCAGGCGACAAATTCATTTCAAGAATGTAGGTGAAGACGCTGCATCTGTAATTTGATTTAACAACAATGGAGGTCATTGCAGTGGGTACTGGACTGTGTTCTAAATGGGTTCGAGATTTATTTTAAAATGCAGAGGTGAAATGGGCAGATACAGTGTTGAATAGGTGTTTTTGTTTGTTTTAATATGGTAAAAATAAAGCTTAGTATTCTAGGAATGATTCTGTAGAAAGAAGAATTTTGGTGCTGGAAAGAGAGTAGGAAGTTGCAGGAACCGTGTTTCTGAAAATGTGAGAAGGGATGGGCTTAAGTGAAGCATGGACGATTCAACCATAAAAGTGGAGAAGATGGGACATTAGCACGGGTACATACAGGTTGGTAGATTTGGTGAGAAGGATGCGTGTTCTCTTCTGATTGCTTCAGTTTTCTCAGAGAAATAAGCAAGATTATCAGCTGAGAATGAGAAACGGGGAGGAGAAAGTGTGAAGGAGTTACCCAGGCAAGTGAAAGAATAAAATGTGGTAAGATTCTGGGTTCCCTCAGGTTATTGATAATGAATTTCAGGTGAGCCTATCTACGGTCTTGCAGGTTGAGTCTCCAATTAGTCAGCCTCTCAGGTGCTGGCTTGGAGAAAATAGAGTTGGTGGGGTTTTTTCCTAGTGCGTATTATAAAGATTGTGCAAGATAATTGAGGAAGACTGCCAGTGAATGAGTAAAGAGTAGAAAGGGAAGTGAGGACTTGGGTAGGAGGGAACATGAAAAGATAGTAGGATCACTGAATCGTGCTTCTTAGTGGAATCAGAATATCAGAAGAGAGTGAGTTGAGAAAAGAGGAGTTGGTAGTTGTGTGTAAAAATCTTGAAATTGAAGTTATGCCTTCCTATTCAGACAATACTCTAGAGAACGGCTTGGCCTGAGATTAACATGCACCGGTGTTCGGTTCCTTGGATCCACCGTTCTGCTCTTTTGAGCAAGTAGTTTAAACACCCAGTGTCTCAGTTTCCTCATGTGTAAAATGGTAATTATAGTAGTTACTACTTCATTAGAGTTATTAAGAGAAATGAGTATATACGTGTAAAGTCTTCAGTAGTACCTGCCATGCGGTAAGCTTTTAATAAATGTTAGCTATTACTATTGTTATCTCTGTAACTCATAGAATTACAGGGTCCATGGGTGAGAATTGGGGCCAGTGACACTTCATGAGGAGCCAGACGATGCCACGATGATTCATTAGAATCCACTTTTGTTGAAAAAATGGGGCCCAATTACAATTCCTCCCCTTCACTGCAGATCGCCCGATGACAGGTCCTTGTTTTAGTCCTTGCTACGCGTTAGCTAGGTTGTGGTGCCTGAGCTAACTGTACCTGAGGAGCAAACTAAAACCATGTTCTGCTGATGTTGCTTAGAGGACCTGAGATCTGTCTATAGGGGCACTGGGAAAAGCACAAATAGCTATCACCACACTCATGGATTTCTTGGAACATATGTGCAAATTATGTCAAGTCCTAGAACTCCCTGAGAGTAAACGGTAGTATCCTTTTTTGAGATCTTTGTGGCTCCATTGTTCCTTATAGATGGCCAACTCTCTTTATACTCCCTTAGATCAAGAAGTTGTTTTTGTTTTGCTGACAAAAACTGTGTATGTTTTTAAAGCCTTGTTTAAAAAATCTATAGGAAACATTATTAAATATCATTGTAGCGTTCTTACATTCTTCAAGGGAGAATCAGCATTATACCCACTATGAAATAAGATGCAGTGAAGTTTTATCTAAAACATTTTAGGACTTATTCTACTATTAGAACTCTAGGAAACTTTAAAAGAACAGTTGTCAAATGAAAGGTTGGACCTTGAATTTTGAAGGTTAGGATATTGATTTACTGGATAGTGTTAGAGTTTTAAAATCTAATTCTGAGACTGTTACCTAGGAAATTGATGAAATTCAGACATCATCATCCAAGGTGAATAAAAGATGCTCAGGGCGTTTAGCCAAGACTGCCAGAGTAAGAAGGAACTTATGCCCACCTGTTATTCTCCCTAGGTTGCATAAATGCTGTTATTAAGATCGATGAGACTGAAGAGGGTAAGGCCATCTAACTACTGGCCTCTTATCCCTTGGCAAAGGGTCAGAGAGACAAGGAGGGCTGTCATCCTGACTCTTCAGTGATTGGTTGTTGGGGTTGCAGTCTGTTAACGTTCTCCTTTGTAAGGAAGCCCATCTCCTTTGTAAGGAAGTCCACCGTAGAAATCAGGATGAGAGGTCAGGGTCTACTTCTGTTAATTATTATCTTATCTTCCTACGAAACAGGACTGGATTCAGCTTGTAAGGATATACAAGCTACAGGATATAACTTTGAAATTGAAAGGGTGGAGGTGGGGAAAGAGGAAGAGTAAGTAAGTGAAAGATTTTCCTAGAGAATGAACAGCTTGAATATTGAGAGAGAATGAGAAAGATAAGGCTGTCTGTCCTTGCGACTGTCTGGGTAGGCAAGACAGCTTCACAGCAAAGTGCAGTTCAGAAAAGCCCAGTGCCACAGTTAACTGTGGTGAGCTCTCTGCCCCTCCTAGTCTCCCTGCCCAGGGAAGATGGAAAAACTAAATGGACCACTTCTCTTTCTGGAAGTCTTCTGTGAACATGGATTTCTTAGCTGAGTGTTTGTTAGCTATTGGGTGGCATTGATTTCAATATAGTACTCATCTGTAAAGGACCTGGAGTATTCCATGTTGTCACTTAAAAACAGACCCACTTACTTTAAGAACAGTTGAGCTGGTATGTACCATTTTTTAAAAACTTTAAGGCTCTGTTCTACATTTCTGTATTTTGGGGAAGCTTTTTATTCATGTGCACACTGCTCAAAGTTTTTCTCTTCAGTGATGCCTTCTTACAGTCATCCTGCAGAGCTAATTTTCTTTGTACCTAATTTTATTATCTAATACTCACTCATCTTATACATATTGTCGTCTCACGTATAGCATTGTGTTGTGATTCTGTGTCTGTGTGTCTCCTGCTAGGCGTTCAGCACCTCGAGGTTAAGGGTAGGTCTCAGTCATCTTTGTTTTCCCACACTCCCCAGGACAAGGTCTGACATATCATAAAGAACATGTATGATGGATATTCCGTAAATGTTAAATGAATGGGATATTGTGTTCGTTGGCAATTTCTTGTGCCCTCTTTCTCATTAGTTATGGAATAGCTGCCTGATGTGTTTCATGATGATCAGCCATGCTATGTTTGATTGCTTGTTGATAATGAGTGGTGACAAGTGCCTCATAGTATGGCTGCTTTGGTCTTAAGGTCGTTTCTTTTCCTTGGTTGAGTGTAAGTGGGTTTTACAATTTGAGATGTTAGCTTATGAAATCTGGTGGCTCGTGTTTATTATTTATATTCTGCGGCATTTACCATCATCTGACCTCTGTAATTCTGGATATCCATTTGGATCAAATGAGATTTATGCGTGGCGAGCGCTGCATTGATGCTTAGCATATCTGATGTGCAGTGTGCCGATCGAACCGCCTTTGACTGAGTCTTGACTTTTTTTTTTTTTTTTGCTGCACAATTGTAATTTCTAACTCATCTCAGAACCTTCATTATACTTTTCACCTCACAAATCAGATTGCTCTAAGGAAAGAGATTTATTTTAAAAGTGTAGAGATTATCATTAATATAAAAATTTTTAGTAGGTCAACTAATCTTTACTGTTACATTTAATTAAAAGTTTCCTTTCTGTTTTCTTTATTTAGTTTTTTAATAACTGAAAAACATTCTGGAGGCAAAAAAAAATATCGGTTTGAGGAATCTGTAAAGTTGTTTTTTGGTGATGATGTTAGAAGGAGAGATTAAGAAGCTTTCTTCCAATTTCTGTTTTCTACTAATTTCAGTATGAGATGAGATAGTAGTAAAACCAGAGACTGCTTCCCTTCCCTTTCCTTCCCTCTTTCTTGTCCTAGGCACTTACTGAGTCCTCATATATCAGTGTGGTATAAGGCCTAAAATTAAGACCTAATATGCATACCTTGACATCTGGGGGACACTGGGAGAGTCACTACGGGTTCAACTCCAAGTCCCCTCCTTAAAGCGCTCTCATGGGTAGGGTCCCCTCCACAAATAACCCTCTAGGACCCCAGCCAGCTCACATCTCGATTTTGGCCTTGTGAAACTTGGAGAAAAGAAACCAGCTGATCTATAGAACTTGGAGATTATAAATGGGTATCATTGTAAGCTGCTAAGCTTCTGCTACTTAGGCAGCAATAGAAATCTAATGCAAGTGTTTATTTAAAATTTTTCTCAACAACAAATTTATTCCTCACAGTTCTGAAGGCAAGTGTTAAACATGGCTAGTTGTGTGTGTTTTCCTTGGTTTTATCCTCTTTGAAAAATCCAAGGGATAGTATTATTTAACATGAATGGCAAGAAACAGCCCATCCACCTAAAGTTTCTATTTCATGAGGAGCATCCATAGCTTTATATACCTAGAAGAAAGGGTCTGCTCTCTGTCTAACACACGACTTAGCATTTGGGCTGATTTTACTCTACTTGGATGAATCAGTGTTTCCTTACGAACCATTATTTTAACAGCAAAGCCATATCTCTAGTCACCGTGGGCTCCAAAAGCAGGTCATTGATTATAGCCTCTGCTTCAAATATCTTTTTTATTTTAAAAGTGAGTGAGTGTAGACCTTCAAAAAATTGAGATGTGATTAGGAGCAAAATAATAAACATTGTTGTTAGTTGCTATATATATAACTTTATTTTTTAAACAGTTGGAAAACTGAAACTGCCTTATGAGTAGCAAATAGTGAAGATTATAGATGCACATGAATAGAGTTTAGTCCTGTAATAAAATCTTATAATAAAATGATTATGACATATATTTAGTATGACTAATTATTATTATATTCATTGTAATTAGGAATAAAAGGTAAGAGGATTGCAAAAAAACTATTATAATAAGTATTTGTAATTATTGCTACTGTTGTATAGCGGAGCAAGCATTTCCGCCTTCGATGGAGGGGCAGAGCCGAGAAGAAGGAACTAGGCAGGAAGGTTCTCTTGGACCCCTTTTCCGACCTGTGATTCCTGATTCCTGACTCAGAAGTGTCAGGAGAGTGAGCATGTTTTACTAGGGTGAACTGAGAGTGCTGGCAATGCAGTGGCTCAAGGTGGGCCAGCTTCACCTCCCTGCTGTCAGAACTGCCCCTTCTTCATTCAGGAATGTGAGAAAATGGAAGCTGCTTAGCTGGGTTCTTGGGATCGCCAGCATTTGTCAAGGACAGCTGGGGAGAGGTTCCGCTTTACCCTCCCCTGACCCTCTAGGGCTCCGGAATCCCTTCGACCGTGTGCTTCTAGGGGAACCCGGATGTCCCTCCGTGCTTCTCCCTTGCTCTTTCCCCGGATGGAGATGAGGCTAAAGGCTAAAGGCTTGTTTCTTTTTCTTTCAGTGAAAAGGAGGGGATTTAAAGGAAGACCTCTCCCCAGGGCCAAAAGTTCTCCCATCACTGTCTGAAATTCTGTTCATTAAAGATGAATTGGAATTAATAAGCAAGTACCTCAGGCTGGCTAAAGGCACAATAGGAATGAGCCTCACACCTTAATAATAATCATCATTAGTGAATATTACGTACTTTGTATGAGCCAGGGGCTGTTCCAAAGGCTTTACATGAATTAACTTATTTAATCCTCACAGCAAGCCAGAGGAAGTTTCAGAGATGTCCAGTATCTTGGTCCATGTTACATAGTTCTGATGAGAGGAGAGCCAGGATGGAATCCAGCTGGGTGGGCGCTGGGATCTGGACCATCCTCAGCCACTGTACCGAGCAGCCTGTCCCAAATAGGTGATGAGGGTTTCATTTAATTTGATCTCTTTCCTCCTTACCTCTAGCAGTGACACCTATAAAGAACGGGACTGGAAGTGAGGAAGGTAAAGACCTTTTAGGGGGAGATGTGGCTGCAGGGAGTTGCGATAGGGACTTTGGAAAACAGACTTGGGAGGCATTCTCTGTGGCCATTGTTTTCCCACCAAAAGCAGTAAGTCGGTCACTCATTAGCATCTTGATATTGCTGATCTTATAATCAGTACGAGAATTCAACTAAGAACCCAGCGAGTACTGTCTCTCTTCTCTTCTCTTCTCTGCTGCTTTCCAAACATTGACATCATTTATCTTTTAATGTTTGGCTGCAGAAAGCTCTTCTGTATGTTATGTGTATATGATAAAGTAAATGCTTTATTTATTATTTAAATGTCATTTAAAATAACACTTTGCAAATGCTCTTGAAGTGAAGGCCAATGAAAAGCAACTAATTTCTATAATTACCCTTTTCTTCCTCACACAGTATTGGCTGGATCCTACAAAAACCCTCGCTGAACACAAAGAACTGATCAACAGTAGGTATCTAATTTTAACTTCGTTAAGGGGTGCCTTGAAAATGATGTAATGTCCAGGATTAGTTGGATGCAGAAACAGGCTTTCAAACTACAGGGGTGAGTACTAGTTCTCATGTGCCAGAATATGGAAATTGATGTGCATACATTGACTGGTCTCTGCAAACTCTGATTAAATTTGAGTTGATAAAGACTCTGATACTAGATCTTAGTATTGATATTTGCTTGGGCTATGCTTGTTCTTGACTTTAGTCTGTGATTTTTCTAGTTGCTTGTCTTTAAATTTTCACCTTAAAAGAGAAAAGACAGAGAGGCACTGTTTCAGCAAAAGTGGATATCCAACCTTTTAAAATGCTTGAGTTTCTTGGGTTAAGAAGTGGTTTGTCACACTGTTTAGTTTGCTGAGTCAATAATTAAGAAATGCCCTTGCGACCTGAAAGATTTCAGTGGCTTCAGAAAGGACCCATCTATTCTGCTTTAGGTTTTGTAAATATGAATCTTACTACTAAGTGACTCAGTATAATTAAAGTTATATTTATTAACCTTAATTTCCGTAACCCAAGTTTTTATTTATAAATACGTGTGCACGCATGCATACCTGTACTCGTGGTCCTTAAGTATGCAAAAGAGTAGTTATTTTTAAAAGACTATCTTTAAAAACTATTGTAAAATTTACTATTTTAAACTTTTTGAGTGTAAATTCAGTGACATTAAGTACACTCACATTGCAACTGACACCACTGTCCATCTCCAAAACTTCGTCATCCTCTCAAACTAGAAACTCTGCTCTCATTAAACTGTTATGCTTTAATGTGCAAATGATTGCTAATAAGACCTAGTGGTTTCTTGTGGCCCTATTACCCCCATTCTGCATCTGTACTTTCCATGTATATTGGCTCATTTCTTGTGGTAAAATTGGTTGCATGGTGCTTCAGGGACCCCAAGGACAGGAGCATACAGTAAGAATAAAACACCTATATTATAATGGAAGAGAGATTATTTAACTGAACAATACATGGTCTTTATATCTTATCTCATGAGATAGTTTGATAATTAATGAAGGAGAGTGGCTCTCAACATCTCTAGTAGATTAGTCAGAAGGAATATCTGTAAAAATGACAGAATACTTGCTAGTCACCAAGATTCTCATAGGTAAGTCTTGATTTATCCCTGTGCTAATGGAAGACACTTTATTAATCATTAAAAGCCTTGAAATTAGTCTTCACAAAAGGTAGATTAGAGGATTCCCAGTTTCCGGCTTCTGTATTTTATATAAAGTAAAACAGTATTAACTTAGCTTACGTAAAGATTTCTTAAAGGTCAACTCTGTGGAAAGACATGGATTCAAGACAATAACTTGGAGACTGATTTTTATAGTCAGTCTTAGAATAGGAAGCCAAAAAATATCTGGCTAGACATATTCTCTCTCCTAAATGTTCATTTCCATAGCCTTTGACTGGACTATAAAACAGTGATATAAATGAAAGTATTTGCTTACTCTGAAAGGTATTATAATTTTTTCCCCCGAAAGGCTGTATGGAATAGCAGCGAGAAAGCACTGAACTCTAAGTATTAGCAAACTTGGTTCTTAGTTTGTGATCTCTGTGATCTTAGGCAAGCTACTTACCTCCTTGGTGCTTCACCTTCCTTACATATGTTACGAGGCAGTTGTTGAGAATCAAATGTTTAGGAAACATTTTTGTACTTTATTAAATGCAATCAAATGGTAATGATGCCTTATACTTAGAACTCAAGCCATTTTATATATGTAATGGGAATTGGAGGGCCAATTTGGGCCACAGGTCCTTTAAGAAAATTAGCCCAAATCAAATGCTTTTAATTTTGTATTTTTCAAACTTCTACATAACGGCTCATCACTAAACACGTTTGAAGTGGCTGGGCTTGGTCAGTAGGGTGTAATCTGCCATGTTCCAGAGAATAAAAGCAGCTCTGCTCTCTGGACAAGGCCTCCTTTTCTTTGTGCACTGTCTCAGCAACAGCAGAAGCAGTGTCTGTGCTCCTGCCACCCCCAGACGCTAACCCCAGAGGCCTGCGGCGCAGGCCGACCCATCTGCTTAGTAACACAGACCTTGATTGACAAAGATGGATCAGCAGAGGGTAGACTTCCTGGCTCTTCTAAATATTTCATAGTCTGTGCCTCCCTGACATCTCTGTGCAGGGGTGGAGGTGTGTTTGTCAGAAACACAAATACAGCGATTAACTAAACGTAGAAATCAAGTATACGGAATCAACTCTAATGACAGAAAATTAAAACAAAATTTCTTTTAAAACATAGCTTTTAAAGAAGCTCTAGAGTAAGGGGTGCCTATACAGGACGGCATAGATGAGGGGAGAGGAGCGGGGCCCTAGTCTCATTTGTCTTCTGTATACCCGGAACAGGGCTTTGGGGTTCTACAAACAGTATATGTGTGTCATAATAATAATAATAACGATACAGTTCGTATGTTATAAATGCATTATGGATTTATTGTCTTTTGTTCTATTTAATTTTCTTGCCCTAACTTCTAAATTTGGGACTTCATTTACTCAGTTAAAAATGAAAATAGAAAGACTGAAGTTACTTTATGTCAATTACACAGTATCAGAGACTGGGGATCACATGTGTAGGTGGAAGTATTTTTACTAAGATGCACACTTAATATCTATTTTTATGTGTGTGGGAGAGCTTCTGTTTAAGAAAAAAGACTAGAAACTATGACCACCAATTGGTGCAGCAGATTACAAGTCCATTTCAAAACAATTTTAATATATGATCTTGTTAACACACTGCTCAGAAGTATATAATTTTGCAAACAGTGCAGGTTAGATTCACATCCTCTGAAATAGAAATATTTCTAGTAAAAGTATAATATAATGCGGTTGGCACTCCATGGGGCTTGTGTCCCCGTTCACAATATGAATGTTTAATTATAGTTTATATTTGTCCATGTAGGTACAATTTCAGGCTTTGCTTCATATATATTTGGTATTGGTGCATGTAGTTCTTGTGTATGTGGTAAATGACTGAGATGAGAATTGTCTTCTTAAATATATAAGAACACATTCTTAGATTAGAAAAGTTTAAGAATGAGACAGTAGTGAGATTAATCCTACCACATAGTCTCACCGATGATTTTTTTTTCTTAAACAGAAGAGATATACATGGTAAGATATTTCTAACATAGCAGTTTTGCTAAGAGAGTAGAATAAAATATTCTCACGGGGGAAAAAAGGTAAATATATATGGGATCGTATGTGTTAATTAACTAGGTGGGAGGAATCCTTTCATAATGTATACATCTATCAAATCATCACATTGAACATTTTAAATACCTTACAGTTTGTCAATTTACCTCAATAAAGCTGGAAAAAAAAAACCTTTCTAGTCCCTCTCCCCAAAGTTTACCACTGTTAGTAATTTCTTATGTATTCTAGGGGAAACATTTTAACAAATAGCTTTCTTTTTCACAAAAGGGCTAGTATTTCTGCAGTCAGAAATATAGATTGGTGCTCTTTCCCCGTCTGCACCTGGAGTTCTCCCTCTGCCCATTTAAGAGGTTACTTGGCTCCGTACGCTCATGTCCTTTGCTTCACTTAAACGTCCACCTGCTGCTGAGCATTTAAGTTGTTTCCAGTTTTTTGCAGATTTTTCTTGCTACATTTTGCAATAATTAGTGATAGGTGGATGGCTTTTCAAGCCATTTATTTTGTTTATTTATAATCTTCATTATGAAAAAAATACATGAATGTTATAGAAAATGTGAAAAATGAAAAAATTATAAATTAATAAAAATTGTGCATAACCTCACTAACCAGAGAAGAGAACCGGCAACATTCTGGTGTATTCGGTCCTTTTTTCCTGTATTTACGAACACGTAGACCCATATGTATATAGATTCCCGCATAGTTGAAGTCCTACTGTCATACGGTTCTGACCCTGTTTTTTTCCATTTCATATTTTCTTGTGTCTTTAGAAAATCTTGGTGAGTATAATTTTTTAAACAACTCTATTTGTATCACTTTCGCATAAAAATTATTTACATTTAAGGTGTACAACTTGATGTTTTGATGTGTGTATACATTGTGAAATGATCAGCACAATCAAGGTAAATAACTTAGCTATCACCTCTGTATAGTTACCAGTGTGTGAGGTGCGTGTGTGAGATTTAAGATTTGTCCTCTTAGCAAATTTCAAGTATGCATTACAGTATCTTAACTATCATCACCATGTTGTACCCTAAGTCCCCAGAATTCATTCATCTTGCATAACTGAAACTTTATACCCTTTGAGTAACATCTTTTCATTTTCCTCTCCCCAGCCCCTGGCAACCACCATTCTACTCTCTGCATCTATGTATGCGACTATGTTAGATTCCACATATAAGTGAGATCGGGCAGTGTGTGTGTGTGTGTGTGTGTGTGTGTGTGTGTGTGTGTGTGTCTTAGTCTTATTTTACCTAACATAATGTTGTCTAAGTTCATCCATGTTTTCTTAAATGGGAAGATTTCTTTCTTTTTTCTTGCTGAATTATATGCCTCTTCCTGTCCCTGCCCCCCTCTCTCTCTGTGTACGTGTACCACATTTTATTTATCCATTTTTTTCATTGGTGGACACTTAGGTATCTTGACTATTATGAATAATGCTGCAATGAACATGAGGGTACAGATATCTCTTCAAGATTCCGATTTCATTTCCTTTGGATAAATACCCCGTAGTGGCATGGCTGGGTCATACGGTAGTTCTCTTTTTTAATTTTTGAGGAATTTTCATACTGTTTTCCATTATGGCTGTATCAACTTACATTCCACCACCAGTGTCCAGGGGTTCTCTTTTTTTTACATCCTCATCAACACTTTTGTCTTTTTGATAGTAGTCATTTTTATAGGTGTGAGGTGATATATCATTGTGGTTTTGATTTGCATTTCTCTGATAAGGAGTGATGTTAAGTACCTTTTCATATATTTGTTGGCTATTTGTATGTTTTCTTTAGAAAAATGTCTATTTAGGTCTTTGCCCATTTTTTAATTGGGTTATTTGTTGCTATTGAGTTGTATGAATTCCTCACATATTTTGGATGTTAACCCCTTATCTAGTATATGGTTTGCAAATATTTTTGGTGAGTGTAATTTTTAATAGTTGTATAATAATATACTATTACATCAACTAATTTATAATATGAAATTTAATTATTTTCTATTTCTTATTTTAGCTGGACCTCCATATACTTTGTATTTTGGTATTAAATTCTATGCTGATGATCCATGTAAGCTTAAAGAAGAAATAACCAGGTACAGTATTTACTTTGCTTTTGAACAGTACATGTACGGCTTATACAAAAGGCTTTATTTAAAACGAATTGGGGTCAAACATTTGGATGTATGTCTACCTGCATTTTGTAATGCACTCCTGTGAGAGTTAAATTTAGACTAGTGTTGCATGAGGCAGATCAATGGCTGATGATAGAGGTGTTTGAACAATGGCATGAACCTGGGTGATACGATGATAGATTTTGCATCTGCTGTGATGTGATGTTTCTGTATCATTATTGTGAAAGATGCATTCAGCCTTTGTAGTCATGTAAAAGTAACTGTTTGAACTGTGTAAAGGAAGAGTATTTTGATGCTCAGTTTGTATATGTAAATATAAATTTGAAGAGCCAGTCATTTCTCTTTAATTGGTTGTAGCTTAAATATCATCTGTCCAGGGGTTTCATTTATCTCTGTAGGAAATGAAAAATTGCTTTTGGTATTTTATGATGTATCATTTCACCTTTGTCATCGAATGTTTTATTTCATTTAAGACAGAATTTTCAATTGATATTGGTTCTGTTGTTAAATAGCCCATGCCAACGTTTGAAAGTGGCTTATAAAGAGCAAATAATAGTGTTATGTTTTTCATTTATTCCACTTGTGACTTGATTGCACATGGTAGCAAAAAACAAAAGTGTTTTTCTTAACTTAACTCTAAGTGGTCAGCTTTCTTAGTAAACCCCTATCATTGGCTTAAGTAAAGCCTAATGTGTTATTCAAAAAATTTGAAGTCTTATCTTTGATAACTAAGGTGGTCTGTGGTTTTGTTCCTATTCCATCTTTTCATCTTTTCCCTTAGATGTTGTTTTGTCTTGATTCTGGACTGCACACAGAAGAGTGAGAGAGGGTAGGCTAATTGGACGTTTTCTATTCCACTCTGAAGTGCTATAATTAGGCCTCATTTTTAGAACTGTGCTGATGTCTGTATTCACATCTTCCATCACCACATTGTTAGTGAACATTTGAAAAGCAGGGCTGCTCTTTCAAGTTTTCCACGAGCATACCTCTGTGAGAGAAAGGCCGTTGTGTTGGGGAGATGTCAAAGAGTGGGGTTGTATTTACGTTAGAGTTTCATGAATAGTCTTTGCAGTCAAGAGGAATTTCTGAATCCTGGGCTCATGAGTCTGAGTAGTATAAAAATGCATTTATATCTGTAATTCATTAGGGAATTGCAAGGGAACATTTTATGAATATATAGGAAGTCCTTTATTTTGAGTTTGTCAGTAACTGCTCTGTGCCTCAGTTTCCTCAACTGTAAAATTGAGATTTTTGTAAGCATTCCATGGGATAATGTATGTGCAGTTCTCATACAGTTGACCCTTGAACAACAGGGATTTGAACTGCATGGGTTCACTTATATGTGTGTGGTTTTTTTTCGGTAAATACTGTAGATGCATTTTCTCTTCCTTATGATTTTCTTAATAACATTTTCTTTTTACTAGCTTACTTTATTTTAATACAGTATATAATACATAAAACATCCAACATATGTTAATTGACTATGTTATCATTAAGACTTCTGGTCAGCAGTAGGTTATTAATAGTTAAGTTTTAAAAGAGTCAGAAGTTATACGTGGAGTTTCAACAGCGTGGGGGTTGATAACCTAATCTCCATACTGTTCAAGGGTTAATTGTAGTTGGTTATGTTTTCTTATGGCAAGTGTCAGCACTCATTATTTCCTTTTCTCCTTGTTTTGGCAGTTCAGCAGAGTTACATCTTAAATGAGGGTTAGGTTCCAAAAGATAAGTGATTTAGTGTTAAGGAAGAAAAAGAGAAGTGCTTTATAATGCATTATTTCACACCTGGTCACCAAATATTAATGATGAACAGACATTTCGCTTCAGAATCTACTGACAGCTTGTTAACAGAATACATGGATTTGTGTGTTATGCACAACCCCACAAAATATTCAATACCACCTGTCTTTCCTCAAGTATTAGACCAGATCATGTAGTTAAGAACCAGATGACATAATTGACTTACAGGTAGTGGCCATGATCTATAATAATTTATTTTTATTGCTCAAAACATATGGTTGGGTTTAGGTAAGTTAAATGTACATTTAAATGTGATATCACTATATATTTATTCTTGGTACGTCTTGAAGATAAAGTCATTGATTTGCATGAATATGTTAACTTAAATAGGTAGGCATGATGGACCTTAAAAAGGGAGTCGTTTACACGAGATAATTTTGGCAAAAGCAGGAATAGTACTCACCCCTCCCCCCCCATATATGCTGGAAAAAGTCTATTTAGGTAAGCATTTTCAAGTCGAACATTTATTTGCTTCAATTCTATTGAAAAATTTTCTGGCCTACTCTGTATTGGCTCTTAGGTTGTTTATAATTTTTTGATATGAAAAATAATACTGTGGTAAACATGCTTATTCCTATTCTTCCACATATATATATTTTTTTGGTAATTATGCCATTTCATACATATTATACAGACCTCTTTCACAATTGAACTCATTTGTTTTACTCTTGCATGGTATTTCATAATATATTTAACTATGGGATGACTCTCTAGTTTGTTTCCTTTTTTAAAATTGTAGATAATGCTGCATTGAATCTTCTCATGTACATATATGACCATACTAGATACAGTATTCCAGAAGGACGTTGTATTTAGAAAAACAAAACAAAATTAGAGGTGAATGGGATACACAAGAAAGTAAAATTCCAGACCATGAGAAATGTAAGTTAAAGAATCATATCAACTTGGAGTACTTGTTAGGTGCTCCTGTTTTCTGAACTAAAGTTAAGAGAACTGCAGGGTCACATATCCTAACCTCCACCCTTGTAGAACATTCCTGATATGTCAGCGTGATTCTTTATAAACGTTTTAAAGATAGGAAACCTTACTGCCTTGTAAAACAATAGGAAATTCAATAAGAAATAAACTCCTGGAACTTCTGTCATTAGTAGTAGGTTTTCTTTCTAGGTCTGTGCAGAATAAATGTAATCTTTCTTCTCTTTTTTCTGTCTTTTAAGTAATTCCAGACCTCATGACATTTGTCAATCTTATTTTCAACTCAAAATATTATGACAGTCTTCCATGTATTTTATGTCATTCATAGCTCTGTATCTTCTGTAGATTTGATCAGCATAACACACATACTGGTTAAGAAGACACGCTTTAGAATCAGAAAGGCTGAGATTTGCATCCTTGCTCTGGCACTCACTAGTTGTACAATCTTGAGAAGATTACCTAACCTTTTTAAAGCCTGTTTTCTCATCTGTAAATGGAATTAAAGTATTTCTTCAGAAAGATGACTGGAGGAATATGCAAGTAAAGTAAAAGTGTAAGTGTTCAGTAGATGATGGGTTAGCTAAAATGGAAATAATGATAATTATTTCGTTTTCAAATTATTGATTATAGAACTAGAGAGGAAAAGACCAACTTGGAGCCTGGAGAGAGGTATTCCAGGTTAAAGTCAATCCTCTAATCAGAACTTTCCAGGTTTGTTATTCATTTAATTCTGAATCATCCTACTACTGCCTTCTAGTCTGCATTTCTTAAATTTGTATAAAAAGACAAAATTCACTCACTCCCCTACCCTTCATTCGCTAACTACGTAGAACATTGTTTCAATGCACTGAGTACCAAGGAAATTTAGTAGTGACCAAAGGGAGGTATGGTTTCAGTTCTCCAGAAAGAAAGAGACAGAGAAACTGTCCATTGCTTTGCTGACAACCCTATCTGCGATGCCACTGAAATTTCCCTGAACTTCTAAGGCTCTAACAACTATTTCTAAAAAAGAAAAGAATGTTAGTTCCAGATGACATGTTCATAATGAACACTTTTTAGCTTCTAAAAACAGGTCTTTGATCTCAGAAGCTAAGCAGGGTTGGGCCTGGTTAGTACTTGGATGGGAGACCACCTAGGAAGACCAGGTCCTGTAGGCGTAAAAAATAAAAAATAAGGGATTGTAAGCAACAAGGTCTTTGCAATCTGTGAGGTCAACCAAGGGTTACCTCGCCTAAAAATATGAATAAATACAATAAAAAATAAAAGAAGGTCTTTGTTTTTTAGTTTGTTTTGTAATATTTTGTTGTATTTTCTGGGGATTGACATTAGGCTTATCAATTTTATTATTATTGTCTTGGGAATCCATATTATTCACTTTGTGAAGATTAGCTTGTTTTACCTTCTTTGCCAGCTGAGTGGCCTTCAGTTACATACCTACTTCTGGAGCCCCTGTTTCCTTCTCTAAGTGAAGAGAATGGTCTTCACTTAGAGAAGGAAACAGGGTTGAGGTGAGGGTCACATTCCAGTATGGACGCAAAATAAATTTGTAAAAGTTAAAGGACTATACAAATAGAAAGTGATACTATTGCTATTTGTTCCTATATTATAATCATCACTGTTAAGCTTCTGAGGCACAAGTGTTATTCCAGATCTTCTTTGTCACTTTCTCTTGAGATTTATTGGATGCTTCCTCCACTCTCTTTCTTCTTAAGCCATGCATGCCATTTCCTCCACAGTGTTCAATATCATGTTATTATTTAAGCATTTTTTCCTCTGTCCATCACATTTAAGTTTAATCCAAAATGATTAGGCTCCCATTGTGTGCTGTGTTCCCTCTCTGTAGGGACATAAAGACACCCCTGCCTCCCGTTTAGGTAGGTACTCTCCTCTTCAATTCCTCAGTTACACATTCAACTGGCATCAGAAATCAAACTTCTGCTTGTCCCCACATCTTTCAGTTTCCTCATTAGGGTCTCAAGTCGCTGGAAGGTACACTTCAGGCTGCTTTGATGTGGGCATTTCTGGCCTTCTTTGGCCATGGAATCTCAGGAGAATCTTTGCTTTGGGCTCCTGAAAGAAGAGGGTCTCTCTTCTCCTTGTCTAAGCAAATCTCCTTTGCCCACTCTTCTTTCCTCTGATACTTGCTAAATTGTTAATGGTCCACAATGGCTTATACATACTTCGTGTCAGTTCAGTTCTTTTCATTGAACAGCAGGCAAACAGAAAACTGCGAGGCCAATATTTCAAACTCCTCTCTTATACTGGATGTAGTGTTGTGATGAGTGTTGGTGGAGGGAAGACAGACTATTTCTTCCCCGAGGCTCACAATCTAGTTTGGGAGAGAGTGCATATATACCGGTATACTAATTTACATAAAAAGATAAACAGTAGTTGCTCTGTGAAACCTCTGTTTTGTACCAGAATGTGTTTTGTAAAGCTTCCTTATTAAGTGGGTTATTTTTAGTCAGCATTTTTTTTTTTTTCTCCAATAAGGGCACAATATAACTAGGGTCACAATATAATTTATTATCTAAATCCTGACACTTTGGAGAATGATGAGGAGAGTTATAATAATTAGGCTCGTGTAATAGGCACAAACTAGAACCGTCCTAGGTAAACTGGAGTGCAGATTCACCCTAATTAAAACCAGAGATAAACAAGGAGTTAAGCATCTAATCATAGCCTTAATCAGAATGACACAGAAGACACAGCAACTCTAAATCTGGAATTTAAATGAAATTTTAAGTTGTACTGTATAAGTCCCATAAAATGGACAAAATATATAGTTAACTAAAAATAGAACCTGAGATATAATCAAGTGTTTAGCATATAAAAATAAGATTTTACTGTATCATAAATTTGTCTTGTATAAAACTATTACAATGCTTGCTGTCATTAAGATAAATTCCTAATTAAAAATAGTTTACCTGTCTTCTTCTATTTTAGTGGATTATTAATGCAACGACTTAAAGATCTTTTGGTATCTTTAAAAAGTAGGCTGTACAGGGAAATCTGAACATGTCTTTTTTTTTTTTTTTCTTCATGAATTTCTCAGAGACAGCAACGGTTTAGTTTTTTCCATTTTCATCTACCTCTTGACCGGCTCGTAATCATAGCCATCCATCAGGACAGCAGATCTTTATTGAGGAGCTATTGTGTGCTTATGGTGGGATACAGTCACCAGTGGGTTATGATTCCTGTTTTTTGTATGTTTGTCTTTCTCCGTGTTTCAGATCTGTCTTTTTCATCTCCCTCTGTTTCTCTTTCTCTTTCTCTTTAAAGCAAACTCTTGTGAGATTTAGGTCCTTCAGTTTCTGTATTTGGCAAAGGATTTAACTATCCAGTCGGATGTTATAAAAGTCTTAAATAGAGCAAGACAAATATGCATCTGTGACCCATTTCCGAAAAAAATACGCTTCAGGAAAAGAAATTCCAAGTTAACACTAGGGGAAGAGAGAGTAGCTCAACGCGTTTCCAGCAAGCAGTGGTACTTCTAGTGAAATGTCTCTTTAGTTTATAAGCTTTTGCATTTAATTTCTGCTAATGTCACTCTTCAAGAGGAGCACAGATGATTATAATGAAATAGATTTGATATCCAAGACTAGCATTCATTCAGGGAAAGAAAGATTTTAAGTAGGGCCGGAAATGCAAATGAAAGGTAGGGAGTGGTGGTGGTGGGTTGTCATTGGTTAATGGCAAGAAATTTGGCTCAAGAAGTCTTATAACCTATCTTAAGGATCTTGAACTTTATTCTGAAGACAAAGGGAAATATTTTAAGGGTTTGTTTGTTTGTTTATTTGTTTTAATCAAGGGAGTGGTGTGTCTTATTTACCTGTTAAGAATCCTATTTACTTCTCAGGAAAGTAAATAGTTTGGAAGAGAGGTAAGTATGAATAATGACAGAGCAGTGAAGGTTTAGAAATCCAGTGGGTAGTGACCTGAACTAGGAGATGGAGAGAAGTGTATGGATTCCCAAAACTACCAGATTTATTGACAGCACGTGGGTGCCAAGGGTTACACATTATTCCTAGGCTTCTTTTACTTGATGTCTGGAGAACTGTGGTGTCATTTACTGAAATGGGCAGTGGGGAAACACAGGCTTTTAAGCAGATTTTCACTTAAGCCTGTGGGTGTAATCGAAGTGGGTGTCAGTCTTCTAGAAATAATCAGAGTAGCCTCTAACATTTGGATTCCCTCACCAAGAGCTTTGGTTGTGAGCATTTAGAGAAGAGAAATTTATCACGGCCGATTTTTATAAATCATTTCCTTTGCTTTTTTTCTGCTCTTCTTGATGACATGAAGAGTCACCTTGCAAAGAAAGAGAAATCACAAAAGACAGCCTGAAGTGTGGGGATGGGGGAGAAAAAGGGGATGGGATGGGGAGAGAAAGAGAGGGAAGGAAGGAGAGAGAGAAAATAGTAAGTTAGTGGTGTTGGCCTGGGGTCATGTTGGTAGTTCATTAGATTGGTTCATAAACCTCTGGTCTCTCTCTCTCCATTGACACAAAGGTGAATGGTAGGATGGGTGGCGGATGGGAAGCTAGCCAAGTTATATAGCACCCTATTAAGAGAGATCTAGGATCAGATTTCTCAGATTCCAGTCTGGCTTTGCTACTTGACTAGTTGCGAAATCTTGGACAAGTTACTTCATCGCTTTGTGTCTGTTTCTTCATCTGCAAAATGGAGATTATAATAGTACTGACCTCATTTTAAAATTTTGCATAAGTTATTGTATGTAAAATACTTGGAATGAGTTACTATATTTACAATGTTTAGAAAAGTGGGTGGCACTATTATAACAAGTTTTGTTCAGGCGAATGGAATGAGTAAAGCTGCAGATAATGAGCAGGGCCTTTAAGTGGAAGTCTTGATGGAATTTTTGTCCTGTGCCTGTGATTTTAGACCCTGTAGCTAACACATATCATATAAGTTGGGTCTTTGTGATTTGTTCTCTCATTAAGATTATGCCGTCATAGTAGTGGCAATGGCAGTAATGAGAATGGTAGGAATAGCTTATATGTAACCTCCATGTCAGCCTTATACAGTGTAGATACTTCACTTACCCGGTTTTACAAGTGAGGGGACTGGCCATTAAGAGAGGTTCAGCCACAGACCAAGGTGACAGGCTAGAGAGTGCTGGAGCTGGGGTGCAATCCAGCCAGTCTAACTTGAGAGCCTGTGTTTTTTAGCCACTACCCTGTATTGCCTCTGTCGAGTGTGTTTTTAAATAGTCTGTTCCCAAACAGTCCCTTCACAAAAGAGCAGAAAGTACTTTATTTTCATTAAAGGTGATTAGTTGTTACCTGAATCTCAGGCTCTGAAACTTTAGGTCTGGGTAGCATAAGGTATCATTAATCTCTTCTTTCCATTTCTCTTTTAGATATCAGTTTTTCTTACAGGTGAAGCAAGATGTCCTTCAGGGCCGGTTGCCCTGCCCTGTCAGCACTGCTGCTCAGCTGGGAGCATATGCCATCCAGTGTAGGTTCCACTTATGTAAATTTGCTTCAGATGTGCGAGAAAAATAATTGAATTTTTCTTTTTAAGCAAGTTCGTATGCTACAATTTTTCTTATCAAATGGCATGTTGCTAAAAAAAATTGGATTTAGTTAGAATTCAAGTTTTAATCAGCGTCCCTTCGGGGAGAGGTAAAAATGATGCCAGTTATATCTTCCTTGTAGTAGGTCCAATGCAGTTTTAGTCGCAGGAGTAGCATTGATTCTTGATTAAGTGGAAGGTCTGAACATTTGTTCTGTTCTACATTCTACCTGAGTTCATTGATCCCCTGAAGATATGACTCAGAGATCACATTGCTTCCAGGCCGCTGTGGTGAAGACTCCACGGGGTCAGGTGCCGACGCCACTGCAGTGTGGCACACGTTTGGCACTCATTGCACTTAAGCTGTTGGCATCAATATGATGACCATGTGGGGCAGTTCCAGGTTGCATTGTCATTTTGGAGACAGAGGCAGAGGCTGGGGGCAGTGAGGCTGGACAGCACATTCTTGTCTTTGTGTCACTTGCAGATCAGAAACATTGCAGGAAAAATATCCTAGGAAAAATGTCACATAGACGAACTGGGTTGGGCTGGGGAGAAGAGAATTTTTAAGCATAACGTAGTGAGCTTTCTGCTTTCCTTTTATTTCTTTGTATAAATTGTGGTGGGGGTTTTGTGCAGCATTGTATTATATTTCTATGACCATTATTTGGGGCAAATACATTTTGAATCACGTGCTCTATTTCTTAGTGTCATTGTCTGAGAGGATATATTGGGTTCATGGTTGTTTTTAATATCTAGTATTTCCAATATATGTACTCTAAATTCTGTTTACAACATTTTTTTGTATATAAACTGATGAGAAAAATTGAAGTGAAAATGAAAATTATAGTCTTTCAGAAAGTAAAACTACAGAACTTGTGTTTTTATTATGATTTTGTTTATACCATTCATATATGCTCATCAGACTTATTTTTTTCTAAATTAGTTATATATGAATTTATTAATAAGGCACTTGAAGAAAATGTTTGAGCATGATAGGAATATTTTTATTCCTGCGTATTTAGGAATATTTTCCTAAAATGGAAAAAATTACAATTTTTTTTTTTATTTTTTAGCTGAACTTGGAGATTATGACCCATATAAGCATACTGCAGGCTATGTGTCAGAGTATCGGTTTGTTCCTGATCAGAAGGAAGAACTCGAAGAAGCCATAGAAAGAATTCATAAAACTCTAATGTAAGAATCACATTTTAATAACTATAATCAACATGTTGTATGTTAGGTGCCCAGAATGTCATTTTATAATTGGAAGTTTATACTCTTTGACCAACATCTCCTCCATGTCTCCCACCCTGGTGACCAGCCCCTGGTAACCATCATTTCAGTCTCTGTTTCTGTGAGGTCGATTTCTTTAGATTCTTTAGATGCAAGTGATATCATACAGTGTTTGTCTTTCCCTGACTTCTTTCACTTAGTGTAATGCCCTCAAGGTCCATCTATATATTTGAAAGTAGCTAAGAGAGTAGATCTTAAATTTTCTCACCACAAAAAAGAAATGGTAATTATGTGATAAGATGGAGGTAGTAGCTAGCTATGGTGGTAGTCATTCTGCAATATATAAATGTATCAAGTCAACACATTGTACACCTTGAACTTACATGAGATTTTATGTCAATTATATCTCAATTAAGCTGGAAAAAGATAACACCTTATATTACATCAACCATCATCCGTTTGCTATTAGCAGTCTTAAGAAAAGTTTATAGAATAAATTTCTCACCTTTTTCTGAAACAGTCTCTCATTCTTTTTCTTTTTAAGGTTTTTACTGCATGTAACAATAAAATGCTCATAGAAACTCTAAACAATTATAAATATAAAGGAGAGAGTAACTCCCAATACCTAAAGTCAAGATATTTTTGATTATTGGCCTTTCAAACCTCACTATGCATAATTTCCTATAGAGAAAATTTATTACATATAGATTTATGTATGTATGATTTTACATAAATGGAGTCATTCTGTGTGTACTGTATTTTGCAGCCGACTTTTTTGTCACCAGTACCTTGTGAGATTTATTTTTTAACTATAAATATATTTTATAACCACAAAAGCCTTAATGTATTTTGGATTTGCTATGTCGTTAAGTTTGTAAGTTCTTCACAGTTATAAGCAAAGTCCTAGTCAGTCTGTAGTAACGAATCTGGAAATCATGATGACACTGGTGTGGAGCCTCGGAGGATGTTGTGTTAATACCACATGCACTTCTGAGAATATACCTGCCCTAAGTAGGATTTTCAATTAATGGCCTGCAGCATTGAAGTTATAATTTAATTATAGTTATTTTAGTTAAATCTTCTATACCGATTAACTTCGCTTTATTGCCTTCTTATGTAACACTCCCTCTTGAATTTGCTTGGTTTCAGATCTAGTATAGTTAAGAAAAAAAATGTAGAATTAATATGGTCAACAAAAAAATGTTTGCCTGAAAGATCTGTTTCAGTGAGTAGTCGCAGAAGTCAATTCCTGAATTGCAATCAGAGAAAGCAGACTCCATCTTGTATTAGTGTGCACCAGAATTTTCTCCGGGCTGATTATAGAGCCCTTCATTTTAAGGTTTCGCTGAAGTGGATGCTAAGAAAGTGCCTGTTATAACATTATGTTTGACACATTTTGAGACTGCTAATTCTAGGAGTTTCAAAGCACAATTATATTTTGAAATTATCAAGGAGCGTTGGGTAAAGGGCCTTACATGTTTTATGTGATGGTGTTGACAATGTGACTGTTACTTAAAAGGGAATAAAGCTCGATCAAGCTTTGGTAGCTTTCTTGTATCTAATTTGTGATGAACATTTTTTATAGATTTCAAAAATATGGTTTATTACTGGGTTTTCCAAGGTGATATGAAACATAGGAATACATCAAAGCAGGATTTCTTAATTTTAAAAAAGTTCATAGCTCCTTTTGTTAACCATAAAAAATCTTTTTACACACACACACACACACACACACACACACACACACACACACACACAGCTCTGCTTATCCATGGAGATTCCTGGCAGATGCTCACCCTCATTAGGAATGAATGCTGTTTTTTGTCTATTATTGCCAGTGAAGATTTTAGGTAGATTTCTGTACTTTGTATTAAGAAAATGACAAGTATTTTTTACAATTTCTAAATACTAACTAATGTGTTTTCAAACTGCTGTGCTCAGGAGAGGCTGATGAGCTGGTTGGGTGTGGGGGAGTCCATTCTCTTCTTCCACCCACCACTGCTCTCATTCCTTTTTCCTCCTGACAGAGAGCTAGCTGCTGGTGCATGGAGACGTTTTACTCTTTGTCAGGGGTATGCTTTTTAAATTTGAGTGCTCCTTAATCTCTTTGGGGGTTTCTGAAGTTGAGAATTTTTAATATATGCTAGGACATTGGGATTGGCTATAATGAGCAAAAATGGATTCGGTAAATGAAATTAACTTAACACGAGTATCACTTCAGAGTATAAAATTCGGTCACCAAGTAAGCAAGGGGCATCTTGAAATATAAAGACTTACATTTGCATTAGCACAAAGGATTATTTATTTTTACAGTGAATATAGTGAAGATGGTTTATATTCCCTGTAAGTGCCATAGCTATCAGTAAAGGAAGGCTCTTTGTTTTTATGCTGGATGTAGGGGTCAGGCTCCTTCTGAAGCAGAGCTGAATTACTTGAGGACTGCCAAATCCCTGGAGATGTATGGCGTTGATCTTCATCCCGTCTACGTGAGTGACATTTAATTAACACAAAATATTTTAAACTGATGACATTTTTCTTCAAGTGTCACTGAAACTCCCAAAGGAAAGCTGCAGTCCTGTTATTTCGTGAGAAGTTGATACTTTTTCATCTGTGTTTTTCAAACACAACGAATCTCTTGCATGGATTAAAACCCTAATGAGTTTTGCATAAAAGTCTGTGATTTTATTTCCATGTGTAGAAAACAATTAACTGGCCTTGAAAACACAATCTGGATAACAGCTCCAAAGGGCTTAGCTAAATGTCAAAACAATTTAAAATTGGTCTGTAATTGATTGTATTAGATGGAAAACAGGAGGGTTTTCCAAAAATAGATTTTATGGCTGAAAAAACTTTTATCAAATCATTTGCCAGGTAAAGTAGACTTTATGCAACAGTATAGGTGCAACTATTGGTGATTCTGCAGGTTCTGTCAATATTATGGTTATTGCCTATTGTAGTTCTTACCACTGCATTAATAGAAATATTTTTGCAGATTTTCTTCAGTGGCTGACAGAAACTTGCTGAACATAGTCATTGAGCAGTTATACTCAATCTCTATCAAGTGTTCTGTATCTAGGTCTTAAGCTTTGAACCACTTCTCTAAGGTTACCAATTGCTTATTCGATTCCAGTGAGATCGAAATATGCCTTTTATGTTATGAGTTTAGTTAACAATAGTCAGATTTAATTATTTGAGAAAAGGAGCCAGGTACCTTATTCTTTACATGAAATGAACTGCCAAAGATTATTTATAGAGTGTTTGTCAATTGGATTACGGAACTCAATTTTTAAGGAACTCTGATAAAACTTACTGTTATGCAAATAACTCATTCATGTATTCATTTTATGTGTCTTTGGCTCATCAGAGTTTCCTAAAACAAGATATCATATTATTTGTAAAGAGTTAGGTCCATCCCTGGGTATACCATTAATATGCAATAAAAGTTACATATTTGGGGGAAGTAGTAGTACCCTGATAGATTTCAGTCTCATCAGATCATTAAATGCTCTACACTGTCTTTAAGAATACTTTTGAAATGTTGTGGAATAGTTATATTTTTCCCTTCTAACCACATTAATCTTGTTAGATTTTTAGGTTTTTTTAAAATACGTATTTTATAGGAAATGTGTAAAGAGAGTCTTTTGCAAAATATTTCTGCATTAGTGTTATGTTTATCCTAATTCACAGACACTTTTTTTGTGGGCCGTGGAATTTATGGTAAATGAACTAGATTCATTAGAATCTTCTACACATTCCTTTAAGATTGAATTTTTAGAACCGAAAGTGGGCAATGGCTAGAATTCTTCCAAAACTTATTAGTTGTTTTATGGTCTTTGGGAATATGACTTTGCAGTCTGATATTTGACCTGAAGTAGAAATAAGATGAACATAAACAGGCAGTTCTGTGCATGTTCTTAGTACCCACTCCGTAACTTTTTCATTTTACAATTCCATTTTCTTAATTGAAGTTTATCATTGTCTGGAAATTAAGGGTGTCCAGTTTTTACCAGAAGAGATTGTATTTTAAAATTTTTGAGCAGTCGTAAAATCACAAGTGGAAGTTGGAAGGAGTAAGACAGAGACCTCAGAAAATCCAAGTATATGCCCTCAGGTGGCTGCCTGAACTTTCGGGAGTGGGTGGTGATGAACCAGGTCTCATGATTGTCCACACCAAAGAGAAAGATCAAGATGAGTCCTTGGAAAGAAAGGGACCCTTGATAGCGGGGACTCTTGATAGAAGTTCTCAATCCCTGGCTGCACAGGAGAAGCACCTGGAACATTTATGTGTTTTTGCTGTGTGGGCCCCTTGGTTCCAGATTCTGATTTAGCTGGTTTTGATAGCGCCCAGGCATTAGCATTTTAAGCCGAATGGGTGATTCCAGTTAATGTGCAGTAAGGGTTGCACACCACTGTAGAAACAACATGGGGTGAGTCGGTCAGTGGCCTGATTGGTAGTCTAGGTTCTTTTAATAACTGAAGTTGTAAGTATGAATGCACTAAGAAAATTTTCTTAAAAAACTGAGCAACAAGTTAGCTGCCATCATAGCTAGCTCTTAAGCTGATATCTTCCAAAAACTAGATCCAGTATTAATGCAACAAATTATGTTTGCGTGGCCAATTATAGTTTGACAAAGAGCATTTATATAAATTAATTCATAGTTATAAGTATATGTTTGTTTTTGCAGGGAGAAAACAAATCTGAGTATTTCTTAGGATTAACTCCAGTTGGTGTTGTTGTTTACAAGAATAAAAAGCAAGTGGGGAAGTATTTCTGGTAAGTATAAATTGAGGGCAGAGTTGAATTAAAGTTATACACTGTATATACTGGACTTATGGGACTTAGGTGTCAATGAAAGGATTGGAAAAAGAAAACAGGTATATTTCTAGTGGTAGATAAATGTGAGTGAAATTGGGTATAAGGTGTATTCCAACACATCCTAAAATATTTTCTCTGTAAATGTGATTTGGATTTTGAACTCTTGTCTATGGAAACTGTATAGTAAGATTTCATACCTGTTCCAGTGTGTGCTGGTGGGTTGTGGGCCTGGGACTTCTCTGAGTTCTAAATCTAAGTGGGGAAAAATCTGAGAGAGAGTGAGACTGTTATGGCACCACACTGTGTCTGAGAAAGCAGCACTGCCAGGACCTTGGGGATTCCAGGCTTGTCTGCATTTACTAGAGAAGCATAGGAGAATGAGGATGGAGTTTTGTTTAGGAAGGTGTCCAAAGCGGAAGATGCACAGGGGAACTCTACAATTACTGCAGCAGTATATAAAGGAACCACTGTGAATCAGTCTTTTTCCACTGGATACTTTTCTGAATTTCTGAAGGATTAATTCTTAAAAAAAGTAACACCACCACCATCTGTTTTTTTTTACCCCCCCACCCCAGGCCTCGGATTACAAAGGTTCACTTCAAGGAGACACAATTTGAACTCAGAGTACTGGGAAAAGATGTAAGTAGCGCTCAGTTTAACTGAGAAGGGGGAAGTCTTGCCTCCTCATCGATAGCTAAAAGACATTGATTGTGAAATAGAACTTCCATGTTTTCTTCAGTTGCAAACACATGGAAACCAGTTAATTGACTCACGTGCACAACTTCTTAAGGAAGGGACAGGGAATTGAGTAGACATGAATGAGCTGGTAATGGAGAAATGTCATTTTAGTTTTAGCAAAGGGAAATAAACCTTTCTAGGGCAGAGGAGAGAATAGCAGGTGATTGTTGTTATTATAGTTTGCTATCGTGCAGTTTGTTCTTCAGTACTGTCTGTGAATGTGGGATTCGTACAATCAGAAGGATTCATACAATCTGTATGCACCTGCATATAGAATAAGAAGTGTCTTAATTTTGTTCCAAAGTAAGCTAAATAACCTAGGCAGTCATGCTTCTGCTCCTTCCCTGCTGGGCGTGGTAGATAAACTAAAAGGGAGACTCTGGACTTTAAAGGGAGAATGTAAGATAGGGGTGCAAAAGAGCTGGCCCTCGCTCTGCACCTTGGCGGTGTCCCCCAGGACTGCTCGGGTAATGGGCACAGTATTCGTCAGAGCCTGGAGGTGCTTTCATGCCTTGACAGGTAGCTTTTAGGAAACTGGGCAAAAGAAGGCAAGGATGCGAAAGCTTCCTTTTAAGCTACCTGTAAAAATAGTACTCCCTTGAAGTGCGATGACTGTAATCCACATTTATGGGATAAATGAGTAAAAATATGATGTAGCAGAATCCACCCTTCTGTCTCTTTGATACTTACTAACTTTTTGCAGAACAAAAACCTGAGTGAGTGGCATTGAATCGATGAGATATTTGTTGTAAAAAAGAGATAAATGAAATCTGTGTTTATGCATCTGCAAGTCGAGACACAGGAAAAGTGGCTGTAGCTGCAGCTGGAATTGCTTCTGGCGTAGTAGTTTACATGTAGCAGCTACTCAGTAAATATCCGTCGAACGATCAATGAACTGATCTACTGAGATTATGTATTGCCAAATCCCAAAACCTGATACTACTATTTGTTCCTCTAGAAAAAATACAGTCATCCTCCTTGAACTGTGACATGCTGCCATTTATTGATAAAATTAAAATCGGATTTTGAAATGATTTTAACTTGTAAGGAGGGGGAAATTCCAGATTTTTAAAGAAATAATATCCCCAAACCTCAGAGTAGTTCTTAACAGTATAGTTTGAAGGAAATCCACTTTTCTTCAACTCTTGATTAGATGCACCCAACCTAAATGATGTGCTAGTATAAGATTGAATTAAAATAATCCGAAAAGTAGAATTACTCGATAGTAAGGTTATGCCGTTTTCTCCTTATCCTGCCGCTGGTTTTATGTGACTTAATAATGCAATGAGCAATGTCTGTTCAATACATCAATAATAATGTTTCAAGTTTTTAATAAGAATATGATAATAAAATGGTAAGGCTTCATGGAAGCATTGCCATTATTCATTTTCTCCTTTATATCTAAATTAATTTTGAGAGTAAGGTCCTTTGGTGGACTTCTTGTCGCTTATTATTACAGTGACTTAAAATGTCTTCTACTGCCTCGGGATAAATATTTGATAAATTCTCAGCCAATTTGAATTTTCAGCTTCTTAGGATTCTTCATAATCGGGTGAAAACAATAACAAAACTAATATCATCATGTTATTTTTTTAATGGCAGCCTCCATTATATGCCCTGTTTTCTCATGCACTCGACTCAGTGCCGGGCCCTTCTGCAGCTTCGAGAAGAAATGAATGTTTGGGTATGGCCTGAGACCCTGCACACTCCTGAGTCATTTAGGCCTAATGTCAGTGATCTTGAGTACAGTGTCAAAGCAGGTCACATAACTCAGGATTGACTCAAAGGAATTCTAAAAAAATTAGCACATTAATAGCACATTAATTTAACCAAAGCAACTCATTTCCTGAGCATTCTTGCTTTGTGGAGTCTTTCTTCTTTTTCCTCCAGGGTGCCACTCTGTAAGATAGTGATTTACGTAATGGCAGAATTAAGTTGATTATTATGGATGCCTAACCGTAATCATAGATTAAATAGAAAAGTCCCCTGAAACCTATCACCTGGAACAATAATCACATCAGCTTGAAAAAATGGTTAAAATGCTTATTCTATTGGTTTTCTGGTTGGCTGGTCGGGTCAGAGAGACTTAACTTAGTATGTTCAGTGCTATGAAGGTCAAATTCAAATATTCAGTTTCCAAAAGAACAGCGAAGTCCTACAGAGAAAAGATTTTCCTGGTGGCAGACCATACCACTAACACTTTCTGATTCCACATTTTAATGTTAACTGTGTCCAACATAACACATTAACATATCTTAATAAATGCTGATAACGTATTAATGTGTACTGTTTACCTAGTCATATATGTCTTGCATCCACAAATAACAATCTCGTCTTTCTCAGATATAACCTTAATGAGTTCAGTGATTCACTTTTGACAGTGCAACAAATGGTTGTCTGCAACTAAATACTGATTTTATAAAAATTTATCCCTCTGACAGGGTCAGAAGCTAATTATTATAAATACTTTTATGTATTATTTAAGCTTCAAAATAGGCACTGTGGTTTATACCTTACAGAAAATAAAAACTTTTAGTAAAAAGATCTTACACAGTGATTATAGAAAATCTAGGAATTTTCTATGAAGAAGAAATTTTATAAAGAAAAATAAAATTACCTATTAACATAAAATTCAGAGGTAATGATTATTATTTAGGTACAATCCCTTTCAGATTTTATCCTGTTAGAGTGAACATATAATATATGTATATACAGATATGTACATCATCTTTATGTGATTTTGTACACAGGTTTTCATCATAAACATTTTTCCTTTATTATTCTCATTCATTATGTGCCTGCACAGTGTTTGATAATGTTTTACTTTTTATGTGTTTTACTTTTTTTTCTTAATATTGTGGATCAATTTTTTCCTTCTATTTTATCTTATAATTGTTTTTTGCTGGTAGAAGAGAAAGCTATAGAATTTTATGTTTATCTCAAATCTCGCCATTTTGCTGAATTCTTAAGTTCTAGCCAAGAGCTCTTAATTTGATTCTTATAAATTTGTAGAGGTGTATATCACTAACAAATGAAAATAATTTATTCCCTCATTTCTGTTATTTATGTTTCATATTTTATAGAAATGCTAGAGAAATGTTAAGTGATCTAGCAGTATCAGGCATCCTTGATTGGTTTGTGATTTTAATTAAAATGCCACGTTGTTCTGCCACTTATGTATTAGCTTTTGATTTTATGAATATGTGCTTATTTACCTGGGGTTTAAATTTTTTAAAAGTCTGTTATCAAATGGTTGATTTTCACTGAAAGCCTTGAGAGCAAAGATTGTTGCTTGTTCACTCATTCAACAAACAATGCTTATTTCAGAACTCCAGGTGAGGGATGATAGTGGCTCAGACCAGGATAACAATCTTCCAAGTGCTGAGAAGCTGTTTGATTCTGGATTTAGCCATACAGTTTCATGGATTTGGGGAGGTATGAGATAGAGTCCTGGAGATTTAAAGGTGTTTGACTGGTGAAGCAGGAAGAATAGAGCTGCCATCAAGTGAGATGGAGAAGATGATGATTAGAGCAGGCTTAGGAAGGTCCAGTTTTAGCATGTTGAGTTTGAGATGTCTGCTAGACATCTAAGTGGAGACATTTAACAAGTGAGCTGTGTGAGTCTGGCCTTTGGGACCAACGTCTAAGCAGAATATTCACATTTGAGAAATAGTGACATATCTTGGTATTAAAAGCCATGAGACTGTGAGATCACTAGGAGAATGAGTATAGATAAGAGAAGAGGAAGAACCAGCAAAGGAGGTAGATAGAGAAAGTGGGTAGAAAGAACACTAACTGTTTTCAACTTTGCTAGGTAAAAGTCATGTATTAAGTAAGTGTCAATGATGCTGATATGTCGAATAAGGTAAGTGCTGAGAATTGACCACTGAATTTAGAGAACGTAGAAAGTTATTGATAAGACCAATTTTGGTGGATTGAAGAGTGAGATATAACCTAGCAATTTCACACTTAGATCTGGATACCTTAGAGAATCACAGGGATATGTGTGTTCATTGCAGCACGTATGTGAAAGTAAAAAAATAATAATAATAATAATAACCTGGAAGTCCATTATAGGAGAAAGAATACCTAAATTGATGCATATTAATAAAAAAGCAAAAGAAGTAATAAGAGAGAAATTGAAGATGATGAGTGTAGACAACTCTTTTGAGGAGTTTGGCACATAGAGGAACAAAGAGAAGATAGCTGGCGGGGGAGCAGGTCAAGAGGTGGTGTATTTTTTGTTTTGTTTTGTTTTGTTTTTAAAGTTGGAGGAAATACTAGCACATTTATACTCTGATGAGAATGATTCAACACATAGTGAAAACTTGATGACTTGATGACGTAGGACAGAAAGAGAATTGCTGGAGTGATATTCCTCGAGTGGATGATAGGGGATGACATCTAATGTATAAATGTAGGGACTGATTTTAGAGGGCAGCCTGGTTAGCGTCTGTGATTAACAAGCAGGAAGACAGAGCATAAAAATATAGATTAGAGTAGGTTGGTAGTTCTCTTATGACCATTCTGCTTTTCATTTTGAGGGAGCTAGATAGCAAGGTCATCAGCTGAGACTGCAGTTGGGGAGGAGGTGTTGGGAAGAAGGAGATATGAAATAGTAATTTTGGAGAGAAAATGGATAAGGGACATGTGGTTTGATGATATCATATGATAGCTTGGTAGTATGGAGGGTCATGAATTTAAAGTAAGCCCACTCATGGTGTGCTTTTCTGCAGCCATATTCATGAAGCAGGTAGAGAGTTGATTTTGTCAAGAGAATGGTACAAAGAGAGAGGGGGGCAAGGGACACCAGTGAGTCAGCGGAGCAATCACAGTAATTTATCATGGACTTGAAATTGGATAAGGAGGTGAGCAAAGACAATGAAAGCATGGTCAGATCTGTGGGTGGAGGCGAAAGATTTTTGGGGGTGGAGTACTGGAGGGAGTGAGCTGGAGAGAGAGGGTGGTAGTCAGGAAGTGAGGTGCTAGGCCTTGAGATTATGGAGGGGTTTCAGTTATTGTAAGTGGACAGTCATAGAGCAGTGGTTCTCAACTGGGGGCAGTTACCGCTCACCCACTGCCCCCCACCCCTGGAATGGAATATTTGGCAACATCTAGAGGCATTTTGGTTGTCACAGTGCTGGGTGGGAAAGGGATGTTACTGGCATCTAGCGGGTAAGAGGTTGAATATTCTGTTAAATGTTTTACAATATGTTGCAAATTGGTCCACAATGGTCTCCCACAAATGTCAATAGTGCTAAAGCTGAGAAACGCTGTTCCAGAATTCTGAGCATGAGAGCGAGTGGCTGGGATAGGGAGGAGGACAGCATCGTTGGAGGAGAGAAGGTCAGGGAACTGAGGTGTCTGGTTGTTGGAGGGATCATTTCTATTATTTATATATTGAAATTTCTAATAATTAACAAAAGAGTAGTATTGGAGAGAATGACAGTGATTGCAGGAGCATCAATGTGTGAAGGAGATGACTTTAAGGACGACAACCTCCATAGAGATTGCAGGTGATATAATCTGATGAGAATCCAAGCTGGGAGTTTTAGAGGAAAGAAAGAGAATTGTCTGCAAGTAGCAATGGGGAGCAAGGGGGATTTCAGGTGCAGCGATACGAGAATAGCAGGGACGAAAGGCACAGCCACCACTTGAGAGGACTGCAGTCAAGACAGTGTCTTCAGGGAGGGTCAGATTTCTACTGGCACAGAGGGTGAAGGCCATGTACGAGAACGGATTGAGGAGCTAGGGGATTTTGCTGATGATAGGTCATGGATTCCAGAGGGCAGAAAGGAAGAGTTTCAGAAGTTGGTAGCAATGAAGAGGGGACAAATTAGGGGATATGCTGAGCATTGCTTGGGGGTGACTGACATAATCAAAGATAGGGGAGCATCATGAGATTGGTCCAGTGGTTTCAAGGTGAAGGTAGAGAGACTGAATGTCAGAAGGGAGTGAGGGTTGGTTTCCATGTCTGCCTATCCACCCTGGTGATGGAGGAAAGAGGCCTAAGGGAAATGAGATGGTCCCAGTGCACTAGTTCAGTCTTACCTTTCTTGGGAGAGGGCCTCACTTACCTGTATGCTTGTGTTCAGTCTTGACACCGGCTGATTGACTTTAGGACTCGTGGAGAAACTAGGTGATACATTAAGCCCTGGGTTTCATCCACTGTGATCAGATTTACATTTCAGAAGGAGCACTGGCTACAGGAGTGGAACACGGAGGTGAGAACAGAGGCAGACAAGTTAGGAGACTGCAGACTGATCATTGTAGTCACCACAAAGATGGAGAGAAGAGAGCAGATTTGGGAGGCATTTTGGAGGTAAAATTGCTTCTGATTAGTAGCAGATGGAATGTTGTTGTGAAAAATAGGGAGGAGTTTTGTATCATACCCAAATTTCTTGGTTTCATCAACAAGGCAAGAGTTGTAGTCCCCAGCAGTAGGCCCAGAAGTTGGCATATACTAAGCGCATTTGTTGAATACATGAAAATTGAAAAAAGGAAGCTGTGATTACTTTTATGTATAATGCATCATGCAGCTAACCTCAGCTAAACTTACCCAGCGTGACAGGATGTAGAACCAAAAGGTTCCTGGCAACTCTGGCCGTGAGTAATTAGACCCACTTGGCAGAACTCTTGGGCCTGCTTCGGGAAGAGTACACGGGAAGTGAAGATGGCCAGGAGTTGTCACTGTTTCTCAGCAAGCCCAGGAGGTCTCACTTACGTAAGCTAGGGCTCCTTTCACATTTTAAATGGAACTATAGATTTTTAAAAAATATTTTTATTTGAATAATTCCAAATTTACAAAAAGTTACAAAAATTAAAATATTACAAAAAACATGGTCACCTGTTATTGTTAACATTTTACTTCATTTCCTTTTTCATTTATCTCACTCTCTCTTACACACACAAAAACACACCATTCTGAAAGATTTGAGAGTAAGTTTCACTTGCTGTATGTCTCTAAAAACTTCAGTATGTATTTCCTAAGAATAGGGATGTTCTCTGATGTAACTATAGTACAGTTATCAAGTTAATAAATTTATGTTAATATAATACTTCTATCATCTCCTTTCTATATTTCAATTTTGTCGGTTGACTTAATAATGTTCTTTATAGCATTTTCCCTCTCCAGGATAGACTCTAATTAGCCTCCTTTAATATGGAACATTTTCGTAGCATTTTTGTTTTTTATGACATTGACATGTTTTGAAGAATATGGTTCTGCTCTACTTTTTAAAAATAGAAAGCTTCTTGTTTCATGTTTGTCTGTTGTTTCCTCATGATTAGGCTGAGGTTCTGTGTTCTCAGCTGGAAAGCTGCATAGGTGAGATTGTTCTCTCGGAGCATCACATCTGGAGAGGCATGATGACCATCTGTCTTTTGTTGGTTGAGTTTGACCACCCAGTCACGGTGTTGTCCAATTTTCCTCTGTATAATTACTGGTTTGTTTTTTTTTTCTCCTTTGCAAGTAATAATCACTGGAGATATACTTTAATTCAATGCAAATACCCTGCTTCCTTTCAAAATTTTCCCGTGCACCTAGCATTTATTGAGGCTTCTTGCCCTGTCCGATCTTTTACTATGATGCTTGCAAAATGCTGGTTTTCTAGCTCTCCCACTCCACATTCTCAATCAGTTATTTACATGGACTTATTTCTCTTTTGTTTTTTTTTTTTCAGTGGTTTATAATACATTATGGTACCTAAGTATTTGATCTGTGTGTGCCCTTTTAATCTGGCTTCTGTGCCCTTTTGACCTGCCCCTGTATTTTTTTTTGTCACTTTTCTTCATTTTGGTACAATATGGTGTTTCAAGTATATCGTGTACCCACCTTGTTATCAGCCATTTCTCCAAAGAGCCCTGGTTCCTTTAAGTGGGAAAAGGTCAAGATCTGGGTGTTAGGTGTAGTCATTGCTACTGGGGTGACATTTCTTGCCTGTTCTGTGGACAAAGCTAGGGAATATATACATGCATATACACATACATGCAGATATACATACACACATACATACCTGACCATATAAACATGCTTATGTACATTTTAGAAAGCATGAGTTCATACCATCCCTCTAATTTCCATCCATCTCCACAAGATTCTTTCTGCCTTTTCTCAGTTCAAATTTGTATGTCCCTTCTCTGGCCTTGAGAATTTTGGCTCCCAACAGCAGTGACACATTTACTTTTTTGCTCAATTCTAAAATACATCTCAAATAGTTCCAGAATTACTCTGGCCAAACCACCAAAATTGATACTTGCTTCCAGTTTCACTCACATATACCATCTTGCCAAGACTGAAGGCATATATTCAAATACCATGTTCAAAATTTACTTGAGTTGGCTTCCTTCTCGCCTTTCCTGTCACTGTGGTTATGGTATTTATTTGAGATTAGTTAGGTTTACTTGTTTCAGTTGCTTTCAGTTATAGGTCCTGCCTTCATATCTTTATTTATTTGGTTTTATTTTCTGAACATGCTGAAAATTGACATGCTTCCAAAAGTAAAACTATATAAAAAGATACTCTCAGAGAAGTATCACTAACTTCCATATTCCTGAAATCTTGTCCCTCCACCCTACCTTGTAGGTAATCAACTTGAGTGTTTTATGATTCATCTTCCCCGTTTTTCTATTTGTAAAGATAAGTATATTTAAAAATTTTTCCTTCTTCCTTACCTAAAAGGTAGCATACTGTATATGTGTTTGCACTATCTTTTTCTTTCACTTAGTAATACCACTTGGAAATCTCCATCAGTTTATTGTGAGGTTCCTTGTTCTTTTGTACAGTTGCATAGTACTCTTGAATGTATGAACCATAGTTTATTCAAGCAATCACTTATGTTGGGACATTTAAGTAGTTTTCAATTATAAATTTTCCTTCAATCAGTAACTTTGTGCATATCTGTTTTTATATCGTTGGAAGGGTGTCTTTGGAGTAAATTCTCAGAAGTGGGAATGCTTGGCAAAGGGTAAGGTCATATGTAGTTTTGTTAGTTATTGTCATGTTCCCCCTGCCCCCAATCTCCATCCAAAGTTTTTGTGGCATTTTGTATTTACACTTACAGTATATGAGTGTACCTGGGATGATAGATGTAATATTTTCCCCCAAGTGTTCATGAGTGTGTCTTTGTTAGTAGTATTTGAATCCTTATGCCACATGACAGTTTGGTTTGGACTCATTCAGGTTCAGGGATGAAATACTAGACATGTGGTCAAATAGCATGGTTTAAGTCCAGGTCTGTCACTAACCTAACTTTGTATGATTCACTGAACAACATTTAACCTACATTTTCTTAAAGTGAGGATGATAATACCTGTCTTATAGCATTGTTGTGTGGTCGAAAGCACCTGCTCCAAAGTTGAACGTGTAATAGGCACCTGGTACATGTCTCTGAACTGGAACTCTCTTGGCCTCATGCTACTTAGAGCTACTGAAGTTTTGCACAGAAAGGGACTTGGGGAGCACCTTGTTCTCGACCAGTCTCGGTTAGTGAATAGCTTGTGCCAAGGCAAGAAGGGGGCGCCCAGGTCTTTCAGGCTCATGGATTTACTTTTGTTCTACTTACTAGTGTGTTTGTTGATTTTCTCCATAATTAAAATACATAGGCCATTGGAAGAAATTTTTGAATTATGCTATAAAATTTTTTTTAAATTGAGTATCAGTAGATCTTATTAGATATGCCTTCATTTTAACAAGCTTAAATAACATTTGTTATTAATTTTTTTTAACATTTGTAGACTGGAAATAATGATGAATTACTACTAAAAACTCAAATCTGCAAGTGGAAGAGATATGTTGACGTATTAGTAAGTGCTACAGTTCTCTAAAGAGATGAGGAAAAGAGAGAATGAGAACAGTAATAATAAACATAAACCATCTGAAATTTTGGGCTTGTATCTGTGAATTTTTTCAAATAGGAAGCAGAATAAGCTCAATATAATAGTTTTCAAAGTTTACTGAAACATGATATAAATATTCTCTAATGTTTTGGCTCTTTTTTTTTTTTAATTTTGAGAGGAAAGGAAAAAGAGAAGCAACAATCTAACCCATCCTTTCCAACTCTATAATTTATGTTTCATTGAACTAGAGTTATATATAATTATTCATCAAGCTATCAATTATTCATCTACAAAAGGTAAAAAGCTTTTCACATTTAGTATGTATTTTGAAATATAACCCACACAGCTGACAAAAGAGTACTGGAATATTTTTGCTGTTTTTGTTCTTTTATTGTGAACTATAACATATATGCAGGAATGGAAATTAATTTTATTCTCAGCGTGTTCTGCTGAAATGCACAGTGATTTTTAATACAAACCATATTACATGCATTTCAAAGAGAATTATAAAAACACTAGTGTGTGTGAGTGCAAGTGTGTCTATGTGTTTGGGGGGGGGTGTTTATGTGTATTACAATATTTTTTAAACCAGAATACTGAAAAAACACTTCCTTGAAAGAAAGTTCTTTGTTCATATAATCAAGGAAACATCAACTACCTAACCAGCTCTTGGAGATTCACAGTACACATTAACACATTAAAAGATCTGAGTATATTCAGCCATAAGAAAGGATGAAATACTGCCATTCACAGCAACATAGATGGATCTTTAGAGTATCATGCTAAGTGAAATAAGTCAGATGGAAAAGGACAAGAACCATATGATTTCACTCATTTGTGGGATATAAAACAGAAAGCAGCAAACAGACAAACAAAATGAAAGAAACTCATAGACAACAGGGGAAGGGGACTGGGGAGGATGAAGACGGTAAAGGGGTCAAATATATGGTGATAAAGGAGACAGACTAGAGTTTGGGTGGTGACCATACAATGCAGTATATATAGATGATGTATTATAGAATTGAAACTTACGTTGTTAACAAATGTCGCCCCGATAAATTTGATTTAAAAAAGGATATGAGTATTTAACCCAGTGTTTCCCAAACTTATCTGACTATAGAACTCTTTTATTTTTTTGCCAATATCACAAGACACTAATTGTAAGAAATGCTGTTTATTGAGCAGTAAAGAAAAAGTTTGAAAGAATAAGATATTTTACTGTGTTTTAAAATTCCTTTCTGACTTTTCATTCCAACTAATCACACACCAGATTGGTAAATTTTTTGTTGCAGTGCTCACTTTGAATTCTTTATCTGAATTTGAACTCAGGATGTCTAGAAGAGAGAGCAATGGGAAATATGGGGAAAGTCATTAAAATAAACATTGTGCCTGCTCTCTCACATACACAAACATAGTTCAATTTTTAAAAATTCAATCATTTAATCTCACCATTTTTAAAGATAAAAATTTTCAAAACACTTAAAATTTTGTGATATCTCTTTGGTATCTATTTTCAGTTGAAGAAAAAATTTTTTCACTTCTACCACTCGCCCTACTTTGCTTTATTAGTAATTATTTTAGTCATTTGCCATCAGTCCTCTAGTGATTTTGGGTTTTTTTTTTCCCCTCTAGTGCCTAACATAAGTTAACAATTACCAAGTACATATAAATCTTGTAGAGATTGAATGTTTAAAAAAAAAATCCCCCAAAACTTTAGACCTATAATCTTCACACTTTTAGCCTCTCCTTTGTCTCTGTGAATCATTGATAGGCAACTTACCTGCTGTAGGCTTTTCCAGTTATTTATAACGATTGCCTCTTACTGTTGTTAGAAGTACTAATCTCTTTTCCTCTTAAATATTTGACCTATCCAGTGTACCTTCAGTTACTTATAGTGACCTTGGAGGTGGGACAAATGTATAACAACAGGACTGAGAAGATGTCTGGGGAGGTTGGGGAAGGCAGACTGTCCATTTGTGGATGTTTCTCAAGACAAATGAAAGAAGCAGCTAGAAGGGCTGCATGTGTGGCCAGGAGGGTCAGAGTGGACTCGAGGACGGTAAGCTGCTGTGTAGCGCAGTGTGAATTCCTGTCAGGAATCTCAGTACTCTTAGGTGAAGCCAGGCTAAAGTAGATTAATTTCTTCAAGCTCTCAAAGAGAAACATAGCTAGAGAAAATGGGAAATGAGACTGAGATGACCAGAGGGAGTTAGGTTGGGAATTCATCTATATGATACATGTCCTGAATTCTTAACAAATGGTGGAATTGGGGGTTTGAGCCAAGTTTACCTAGGGACCCACAGCACAATGGATCCCCCCATGATATCTGTGTTACAGGTGATTTAAGCTTGATCAGTTTATAAAATAAAAAGAAGTAGATTCAGACCATAGCTTTGCTTCTGACATGAAATGACAAAAGCTATGAAGACGTTTGAGTAATTTTGCTAAAAGCAAACACTGGATTCTTGGATAAGGTATTTTAGCAGTAGGTTGGAATAAACTTAAGCAGCTCTTCATCTTCATACGAATGAATGGGAAAGTGCTAATTACCCATGTTTGTTTAAAAAAATGTTTAGTAGGTAGGAGAGTGTCGGAAAGAAAAACATTTGAAATACTGCATCAGTTACATTTGTGCCAGCAGTTAACATAAGTGCAAAAATACAATTTATTCAGAATACTTGGCTTCACTTTTAGTTATGTTAACCATCCTTTTAGTATTTGGATCATCCTGCTGACAATGAGATTAAAAAACAGGCAGCTGGTGTTAAAGCCCTGTGTAAATGGAGGATGAGTTTATACTTGTTATTTGCACATGGCAGAAGTAATTAGGAGGACTGTGAAAGCCTCTTTTGTTCCTTTAATATATTTGTACCCAAGGAAACTTGAGAAAACCCAGTTCTGGTCGGACCTTAAATATCTTTTATCTTTTCAGTAAGTGATGGCAGTTTAAAAAAAAAATGTGTTAAAAATTAGATATCCTGTGATTAGGTCTCTATCTGAAAAACGAAAGAATACAAATGTTTATGTGGAGAATGAAGTGAAAATCAGTCCACGAAAAGTTTAAGATTTATTTTTAGATTGAATGATTTTTTGTTTCTCTTTCACTTTTGGAAATCTTAATTACATGTAATTAACATTTTAAAAAATGTGATTTAGGTATGTAAATTATACCTTATTTTGTGGGTGCTCTTGCTAAAATGTGAAAGTGCCTGTGTCATAGAGCAGTCATCACCAGTCACCATTTCTTGTCAGTGGTCATGCCCAGTAGGTCCTGCCATACTTGGCGCTTTAGTTGCTGAGAGGCACAGGGAGATGAGGGTGCATATGCTGAGGAAGGTGGTAGTGGGGAAGGGAGGCGGGGGACAGCCTCTCTGTACTTACTTTATGTTAATCATTTATCCTAATAACAATGCAATCACAAGTAAAATTATTTTGAAATAAATGACCCGTACATTATGTTTTTGGATAATTCAGTGACCTTAAAAATACCCACCTGTTTATATTAGAAACTCTGAATAGTAGTTATATTTGGGGAGGGGAATTGGGGACAGTGCTGGGAGGGAGATATAGTTATCATTGTGGATATACTTTGGTAACTTTCCGAGTTCGTACTGTGTGTGTGTGTGTGTGTGTGTGTGTGTGTGTGTGTGTGTGTGTGTGTGTGTACTGTATATTAAAGAAACGTAAAAGAAGAAAATTTCCCTTTAAGCATTCCCATCTCCTGACGGGAAGCTTGGTTTCCCACCCTGCCCCCAAGGATCTTCTGTGATTTCCTCTGCACACCCTTTCCCACCCCTCCCCCAAAGCTTCTTTTACTTTCTAGGAAAGCACTCTCTGAATTCACTGACTTTTCTTCCTCGTCTCTAATTTTCTAATCTCGATTCCTTTCACGAAAGTCACTTAAGATTTCTTACCGTGAAATGCAGTAACCTCCTTTGAAACCCTGTTTGACCTTTCTGGGTCACTTGAGATTTGGACTCTCCTCCCAGCCTCCCTGACACCATTGCCTCCTGGTCCGTGTTGAACTCTCTCCTTCCACTTTCACGAGCCTCTCTGCTATAATTTCACCTTTATCCACTCTGTGCTCTCTTCCTGAGCGGTCCTTTTTACATCCTTGGTGACATTATCTGTGTCAGCAGGTATGACCTTTCCCCTTAGCTCTACACCTGCATATTTATTGGCCTACTAGGCGTGGTTAGTTCTCAATTCCGTGGGCATCTCAAAATCAAAATAGCCTGAACTTATTGTCCATTCTCTCATCATCCAAAGTCTCCTTTTTCCCCACTTGCTCTATTTCAGTACTCTAGCAGCACCCAAGCTGAAACCCGGGCATTGCCCTAAATTTTTTTGCCACCTCACAGGGTTTTGGAATGACAGGTTGCCTTGTTGTAATATGAATATATTGGCTCTGTTTTTATCACACTCTTTTATTTTTACAAATAAACTTCTAAACTGGGCAGCCTCATTCCAGATGGACATAGGAGAAATTTCAATTTTATAAATGTTCTGTCCTTGTTAAAAGTAGCAGGGTGCAGGGTGTGTGTGTGTGGGGGGGGATCATTTTAATTATTCCTCTGCATTGACAATTTTGTGTTTATGAATCCATAGAAACCTCATTCCAGAGGCATTTCTGAATTTGAGACATAAGCTTGATTTTTATTTGAAACTAAATTAGCAATTATATAACTGAACGGAGTGTGTAGTTTATTATTTTAGTATTTATGTTGTATTTTTATTGATTTCCTCTTCAGTCAGTTGAAAAAAATAGTATCTTCTGCATAGTTAGAATTACCTCTCATATTGCTTTTGTTTTTTATGTATTAAATACAGTTAATTAAGTAACCACTGGATTAAAATTATAGTTAAAATTTATTGTATACGTATTATATGACATTTTACATCTGTCGTATCATTTAATTTAATTCACCCAATAACAATGCAGAAAGGAGAAATTCAGAATCAAACATTTAACTTGCTCAGATTACGCTGCCGTGATCATTCCTCCCTGTGACCCTCTTGAGATTCTTTAGACATCAGTTTAAGTGTAGTCTGGACATCCCTGAAAGTAATATAGTTAAGAACTGAATTTATGGGTGCCTCCTTTTTACTGGCATTGATGTGTATAGTGTTTTTCCTGATTTGGTGCCCATTTATGACCAAAGAGTTTGTGGTACCTTAGTGCCAACACCCTGATTATTCAAGGTCATGGGGTGATGTAGAAGTAAGTGGTAAAGGTCAACGGCACCAAGATTTACCTAGAACTTATGTTTTGTAATTTTAATTAATTGAAGGTTTTAAGACAAACCTCTAAAAACAGTTACACAGAGATAATTAATCTCTGTTTTATGTGTTAACAGTAATTTGTCTGTTTACTTGGATTTTTGGTACCTAGAGGGTGGCTGACATCTAAAGAATGTTATGGTCAGTAATTCATGTTCTCTCTCTTTTTTTCTCTCTCAGTGCAATGAAACCTCATTCTTTTTTGAAGCTCGAAGTAAGACTGCTTGCAAGCATCTTTGGAAGTGTAGTGTAGAACATCATACATTTTTTAGGTATGTTAATGTGAAAGTTTTCTTCATTGCTCTTATAAATGAAAATTGCATTTGCTTTTATAACAATGATTCTGTTCTGGCTACAAGTAGAAATTTAAAAGCGTTTCTCTTTTATTTTTTTTCCAGCCACCTAATTTTCTGGATCATATTAATACAAATATATAAATATACACACATAGATATCTTCTATGATAATATTATAAGAAAGAGTCAAGAACAATTTGTTTGTTTTGTGTAAAATGCAGCTTTGGTATTGGTGGAAATTAAGTATTCTGCTGTGGACATACTATATTTGAAATGCCTGTTTGCTATATAAGTAGAGATATGGGTAGGCAGTTGGGCGTACAAGGCTTATTGGAAAGACCAAGGTTGGCCATGTAAATTTAGTAGATATTCAAGGCAAAGGGGACTGGATGAGGCCACCTACAGAAAAATAGAAGTGAGAGAAGGATAAAGCCAAGGAGTGAGCTGCGGGACCCTCCCAGCATTTAAAGGACAGGAAGAGTCAACTATGGCATATGACAAGGAGTAACCAGGAGAGTGTGTGGGAAAACAGGAAATGAGGGCAGAAAATATCTGGGTAAATAGGAAGCTGGCAACTGCCTTGCATGCTGTGCTCCTGGGAGGTCAAGATGAGGGTAGAGAATTAACCGTTGGTTTGTGGGGACACTTTTTGCTTGTTTCGCATCCTTATGGTATAAAAATAAAACTAAATTTTATCAGGTAATACATTAAGCTTTACTTTTTTGTTTTTAAATTGAAAACTACGTTAATTCTTCTCCTTGTTCTTATTTGATTTTCATGGACCAATTTCCCCAAATAGCATGTCGTTGGACAAGTATTCTCATAAAATGGCCAATGTCCTTTGTAGAGGTTGTATGAGGAGAGAAATGTGGCCCAGAGAGCCCGAGACAGTGCAGCTGGGCCGCGGAGCTCCCCGTGGAAGTTTCTGTCGAAGCTGTCCTGGAATGGGGAGTACTAGAGTAGGTTTACAAAAAGGAGTGAACCACCATATCAGCTATGATTAACTGTCATGAGAACCTAGAAATGAGTAAATCAGCATAGTGGCAAAGTTCTCAAGATGATTTAAATAGAGAAAGTAAGCTGATTCACAACTAAAGCTTCCAAGGGTAATAATATATAGTATAGTCTTCGGAAAGTATGAGTACTTTGATATTATACATATATAAAAATCTAAAGTGTGGTTGTTTCAAATATTAGCTTAAAATAACTGATTTTTATTTTCTGCCAACATATAGAATAACTAGCTGTTAAAGTGCTGTTGCACTATTAAAATGGAGTCACACTGTTATATTTTCTACATAGCTTTTGCTCAAGTGTTGCATAAGTATCTGTATTTATGAGTCTTTATCTGTTTTTTTAAAAAATTGATTAGAATGCCAGAAAATGAATCGAATTCATTGTCAAGAAAACTCAGCAAGTTTGGATCCATGAGTTACAAGCACCGGTATAGGTAAATGACGTTTTTTCCCTTGGGAGGAGGGCGTCAATAAATAAATATTTAATTTAGCTGTCCATATACATGCACATTAAAGTTTGAGATTTAATTTTTTTCTTATTTTGCCTCAGTGCCAATGAATTTCATAAGCATAATAGTTCATTAAAAAAAATCTTTTTGACAAAAATGATTTTCTAGGTTTAATTATATTTAATGTCTGCATTCGCTATGCTAACTTAGAACTTTTAGAATGTATTACTTATTATCTTCAGAAATTTATTTTGATGCAGATGTCACTTATTTCTAATCGTGTTCTGATTATGAAACAAAGTAGGTATTTTGAATACTAGCTGATTAGTATTAAGGCATTCAGTTGATTCCCTGTTGTAACACAATGTATACTTTGTTTTATGGATCAAATCATGTTTTCTGTAGTATAAAGCCTACTTGTAGTAATGCTAATGCTAACAAATATAGTTAAACTTTATCAGGTGGTTGCTAAGTGCCATGAATTGTGATAAATGGTTTTCATTTGTTGCTTCATTTAATTATCACAGATCTTAATATTATTCTCATTACTAACTGAGGAAATTAAGGCTCAGAGAGGCCAAGTCACGTGACAAGGTAACCCAGCTAGGAAGCAATAAAGTGGGGTCTAACTCCAATGCTCATGCTTTTAACCATTAGCATGTGGCAGGAAAAGCTTGATAGTTAGGCAACCACGCAAGTGCTTGTATCTTTTGCTTGTATCTTTTCCTAATATCCGCATTAAAAGTCGGAGCCTTCTATGGAGCCTTCTATGTTTTGAAAGAGAATTTGTTTTGTTTCAATTCCTTCTATTAAGTGGAGAGCCTGTGATGTGCAAAGGCATGGTATTGGGTGCCTAGAGATACAAAGACTCCGATCTAACCTCCTCTGCCTTTAGAGTAGAGCTACAATATCATTCAGGCAGTGAGGCAAGTTCCAGACCCTGCATAACCCAAGCGGGGTATAGAAATGCTGCTCAGGAAGTGGAGAATGAGACGCTTACTTAGGAGCTTTAAGAATAAAGCCCAGTCAAGTGTTAGCAGAGCAGTGGTATGCCAGATTTTAATTCTTCTCTTTTATAATACACATTTTTTTTTTGTCTTGAATTGGAAACCAGAGATAATCAGAGAGCGATTAATATTAATGTTCGGCGCTTTAATCTTTACATGTTATTCACTCAGACCTTTGCTCATTTGATGACTTAAAATAAAACTTAAATTTTATTGTATTACAGCTTTTCTTGGTATTTGTATGAAGGTATTCATTGCTAACTAAAATTAAACCTTCAGGTTATCAAGTTTCTTCCCAAGACAGTGATATAATTATCAGAAATTTAAGGAAAATATTTACTTTTATATTGAGAAGAACAGCTAATAGTCACTATTTGAGCTCTTGTCCCATTTAGAGCATAAAACATTTCAAGAGTTACAGTGAGAATATGTAAATCTACTTTTTACTGCAACGAAGCTAGTGAAAAGGCATCTGTCTTAATGTTCCTACTATTAAAATTGTAATTATGCTGTTCAACATATGCTGTAGTTGGTTTCCATAAATTTACTCATACCTGATTTCTCAAATTTATTTAAATGCAAATGTTGTGGCTACCGGGAATTATTATTAGGAAGTTATTGGATTTTGCATATTAAATATAATTTCTTCCAAGAAAGTAATTAAAGGTAACCTTTGAGGAATTGGAAGCTCTGCTAAATCTGTTCTAATTTTGTGGCTGGTGTTAACTGCCTAGTAATTCTTAACAAAACCTAAATCTCCGTGTCTGTATGTAGGAAGCACTGAAGTTACACCGTCCCTGGAAGAAACATGTTTCATCCCACTGCCCAGAGCTAGGCTTCGTTAGGGATGGGTCTCAGAAAGCAGGGTGGTCGCCAGCACATGGACTGTTAATTGTCAAAAGAGGAAACATAACCAGCCTTTAACAAACATTGTATGCCTGCTCTTTTCTTGAGACATTCTGTAGATCTGGAATGAAAGCAGAGCTCTGGAAATGCAGACAGCCTTCTCCTTTACCCTCCAGGCTTTTAGAGTGTGGAGGATGAAGAACAGCATAACACCTGGCTGGGGTGTGTGAATGTGGGTGTGTCTGTATTTGTGTGTTCAGTTGTATATGTGTTTATAGGGGGGTGTGTGGGTGTATGTGACATAGGAAGACAGAGTTCTAGTCTTCACCCTCTCTCCTGTGTCTTTAGGCTTGCACAATACCAAGGAGATTCCAGCATCTTTTAGAAAAACTAGTATTACTTAAGAAGGGAAAAATTAGTGATATGTGAAGGCCATTTCTTTCCAGAATTCCAAATTAAATTTGTGAGGATAGGCTGAGCTGAAATCTGACAATGAAATTCTTTTGTTGTTGTTGTTGTTAGATTCCAGCATCTTTTAGAAAAACTAGTATTACTTAAGAAGGGAAAAATTAGTGATATGTGAAGGCCATTTCTTTCCAGAATTCCAAATTAAATTTGTGAGGATAGGCTGAGCTGAAATCTGACAATGAAATTCTTTTGTTGTTGTTGTTGTTTTATTATTAGAGACCAATAATTTGAAATTAAGATTGATTAACTTTTTGATTAAATATTTTGTCATATACTGATATCTTTCTCCGAGACCTTTAAAAATTAACCTTGCCTTTACCCAATGTTAAATTTGTAGAGGACTCCTGGTTTTGATGAATGAATAAATTGTATAGGTTTTATACTCCAGAAATGAGAATTGGGCCTGAAAAAACCTCCCTGGGAACCCAGATGACCTTCTTGTAGGATTTAAATCACATCAGCTTTCCATATTTCTTAAAGCGTGGAAGGGAGAACAAGTTCTCATGAGAACCTCTTTTGTGTCAGGTGCTTTCACATGTGTTACTTTATTTAATCTGCTCAGAGACCCACCAGAGGAGCTGTCATATCCTCATTTATATGGATGAGAAATTTGAGCCCCCTCAAATAAAGTAACTGAACTAAAGACCTTTAACCAATAAGTGGCAAAACTGGGAATTGAACGCAGGTGTCTCTGGTCTTATTCTCTTCTCTCTACCCCACTGATTGTCTGTTGTCACTTTGGGGCTGAAGAGCTGCTGGAAGTGTCACTCAGCATAGAATGGGTATGTGTGTGCCAGAATGTGGGGAGGAAGGGAAGTGGCAAATCATGAGAATAAGACTGTGCTGTCACTGTGGAGAGCCACCAGGCACTATAAAACTCTCTAGTTATCAAATACTTTATGCTAAAAGGAAACAGTACAAATACTGTACAAGGATATTTCTGCTAGGAAATAATAAGAAAAAGTGGAAATATATTATAAATGGTGAAAATAAGGCAGTAGGAGATCTCAAAAATAATCTGTTGAAAACCATACAATTATAACAGAGCTGTTTTTTAGACCATGCTTGCAACTTCAAACATCTGTGTTCCTTCTCCTGAATAGCCAGGCTGTGCCATACTGACCAGCCAGAGATCCGAAAGCTTGTTCTAGTTCTCCGTCTCATACAGCCAGTGGCAGATTAGTTTGTGTTTCTGGACTATATAGTTTAATAAAATTTGTGATATGATTTTGTCATTCTCCTTTATTCCTGAGAGAGAAACTATGAGGAAAAATTGAATAATAATGTAAAATCTCATTATAAAATGCTTCGGTGGTCCACATAATGGGTTATATTTTTAGGACAAAGATTTTTTTCCTCTATGCAATGAGGTACACAGTACTCAAGTCTTATAACAAGAGAAAGTGTAGTAAGTAGTTCTTATCCTCATACTCCAAACCATTTATAATAATGGAATTTTGCTCTCTATGTAGATTTCTTTTTTCTTCTTTCTTCTTCTTCTTTTTTTTTTTTTTTTTAGCTTTTCAGGAGAGAGATGTTGTTATGAGTGTTTCAAGCATTTAAAAATTTTTCTAATAAAAGTGGTTTGGAGTAGTGAGGAGGGGAAATTTTTGCAGAAGCATGTAAAAGGTAAATTTTGCTTTATAAGTCTCATTTAATCTCTTTTGGGAGAGATTCACCAATTCACCAATTTAGTCTATAAATGTAGGATGCTATTCCTACCTTTGGCACTATTAAAAGCCTTTTTGTCTTCCCATAGATGGTTCCTCTTGAAGTGAATCAAAGCAGATAAACAGAAATGCATTCCTTTTTGTATCTGATTGATATTTTAGGTGAAAGCCAGGGTCATTCATTGGCTCAAATTCAGCAGCTGTGGAATACATTTTCAGTAGGATGAATGTTTCCTGAAATACAGCAAATGAAATTATATAAGTCCTTGAGAAGACAGGCCATTCCCTGAGAAAGCTCACCCTCTTAAATCCTCATAAGCTCTTTAGAGAAGCAGCACTGTACATGGGGTTTTAGGCCTGCTTCAAATCTTCCTGGGCACTTGATCTGGCACAGGTGAGGTGGGCATAATACATGGTTGTGCCATAGCAGGGTTGAGAGTAGATCACACAGTGGTCCTGTAGGGGACGCTTTATGATTTGCTATGTAAGTATAATAGGGGGACATGTTGATTCATGTAGAGTCATTGCCCTTGTGTAATTTAGCTCAACATTATTTCTTTATTATTTAGTTGTAGAGCTAGAAGGCGATCAATATCCTCTACTTATAGCCCAGCATTCTGCTTAAATCTAAACTTTACTCCAATAAACCCCCTTTCTATTTCGTCTCCTGAAAGATAGTTCTTCTACTTAACCTAAATCTTTCCTATTATAATTTAATACTACCTCCTTGGTAACATTGCAATGAAAATCATATGCTTACGGCCTGTGTTAAATCTCTGTGTTTTTTCTCTCCATACTTTGTGGATAATTATGAATGAGCTATTGTTTAATTTTGTGGCTGTATGGTTTTACCTGTTAATCAAAATGTTGCATTTTCAAGTGGCAGGACAGCATTGCAAATGAATCGAGATCTTTCTATTCAACTTCCCCGGCCAGATCAGAATGTGACAAGAAGTCGAAGCAAGACTTATCCTAAGAGAACAGCACAAACACAGCCAGCTGGTAAGTCGTAGACATAAACTTGTGTTTCCTGTTAGACTGATGGTATAGGATATGCTCAAGTGGTGACTACAGCCTAGTAGTTTTTTTTTTTTTTTTTGTTAATACTAGAATTCTTAATTTGACCCCTAAAATGTCTAAGCAGTTAGAATTTATTAATAAGTAAACAAGTAGTCATCTTAAATCACCATAACCTGCTTAATAACTATACTTTCTTTTAGAAGAGATTAAATAAAAATCTCAACTGAGTAATTTCTTCTTTGGGTGTATCAGATTGGAATTGAAACAAACTCTTAGAAAATATATTTCTTTTTTTAAAAAAAAAGGAACACGATAAATTTGTACAGAATTCAGTTGTTTTTTTGTTAATGTTGGTTTTTTATTATAAATTCTTTCTGATGTTTCTACAGTGTACAAATAGAAAAATGTATAAAATGGATATACACATGCACATCACACACACACACACACACACACACACACAATTTAACATAGCCTGAAAGCCAAGAAGTCTGTCCTCTTTGCCTGTTCACATCTTTCCTGTGTCCTTCCTTACCAACCAGAGAAAATCCCATCTGACTTTGTGATCATTATTTCTGTAAACTTTTATTATAATTTTATTATTTATGTAGCCTTCCCTGAACAAACTAATTTTTTGCCTGTTTTTAACATTATATGAACGAATCATGGTATGTGTTCTTGTGTCTTGCTTCTTTCAATGTTATATGTAGTGTATACTAAAGTACATTTATTTTTCTTGCTGTGAGTATTCTATTGTATGACAGTTTCTTTATCCATTCTAATGTTGATGGACATTTAGGTTATTCAGATTTTTTGTTTTTAATGCAGAATACTTCTTTAAGAAAACCACCTAATCACTCAGTTTCAATCTATGTTGAATACTCAGAGCTCACAGAATTTTACTCTAAAGTGATATTACTGACTTTGATTGTGGCTTGCTTATAGCTCACTCTTGTCTGACACTCTCCACAGACTTTTCACATCTATTATCTCACTTGACACTTCCAATAACACTGTGAGGTAGGGCAAAACAGAGAGTATGTTCTCATTTTGCAGATGAGGAAGACATGGTCCCAGCAGCTAAATAGGGGTGCGGCTGGGACAAAAACCCAGATCTCCTGGGTTATTTTTTTTGCTATAGTATTATAGGCAGTGAATGGAATTTTTATTTTATTCATTTGTTTGTTTGTTTGTTTATTATAGTGGCATTGGTTGACAAAATCCAATAAGTTTCAGCTGTACACTTTAACAGTCTATCGTCCATGTCCATGAGTCTCTGTTTGTCTTGTTCATTTGTTGCTTTTAGGTCTATATCCCACACATATGTGATATCATGTGATTTTCAACTTTTTCTGTCTGGCTTATTTCGCTTAGCACGATTATCTTGAGGTCCATCCATGTTGTCACAAATGACAGTATTTCATCTCTTCTTATGGCTGAGTAATATTCCATTGTATATATGTACCACAGCTTCTTTAGCCCATCATCTATCATAGGACACTTCGGTTGCTTCCATGTCCTGGCCACTGTGAATAGTGCTGCTATGAACATTGGTGTGCAAATATCTTTTTGGACATGGGTTTTCAAAGGTCTTTGGAGTAAATACCCAGCAGTGGGATTGCTGGATCATTTGTTAGATCAATTCTTAGTTTTTTGAGGAACCTCCATACTGTTTTCCATAGTAGCTGTACCAATTTGCAGTCCCACCAGCAGTGTATGAGGGTTCCTTTTTCTCTGCATCCTCTCCAACATTTGTCATGTTGATTATAACTGTGAATGGAATTTTTAATAACAATAATTGACATCTGAATATTGCGTGACAACTGACATAACATAATGACCCTCACGTCAAGCCTATGAAGAAAGTGTTTGAGTTTGCTCCACTGCTGCTGGCTGTGAGAATGTCACCTGACCTACTGTTTCTAAAGCCAAATTAAATCTGCTTGTAGGTCCCTTCCTCTCATTGGGCTGGGAGAAAATTAAATTCTTTCCGATGGTTCTACAATGGCAAAAATAAAACATGATTTAATTTTTAATAGATTACTTTGCCACATAAGTACTATCATTATCCCCATTTGGCTGATGGAAACTAAAATTTAAAAAGTAATTTGGCCAAAAATACATAATAAGTAGGTGGTTTAGGACAAAAATTTTAGCCTTAATATTTAATACCTTTATCTTTTGTATTTATTTCTGTATATGAAAAGTCTTAAATTCCACTTGAATCAAGTCCAGTGTGGTATAATCAATAAGCAAACTTTAAAATTCTTTTTTATTTCTGAAACACCATACCTCATAAAATTATTTTGAGACCAACTGAGAATATCAAAAGCATTTGTACTTTTCTACTCATATGCTCCTTGCTTCAAATCAACATTTCATTCCACTTGAGATGCGGGAAGCATCACACATGTTTTTTATACAAACCCACTCAGGTTGCTCCTTTTCTACTCATAACGCTCTTATAAAAATATCTGCCTCTGTAACATTTTTGTGTTTGTGTAGCTCTCTTTGGAAGCCCAAATTCTAGAAGCTGATTAATTTAGAGACAAAGGGTTTTTTGGTTTTGTTTTTCTTATGGCTTATGCAGATCCAGTCAAATGCAGTTTTCACAGAGCAACCTGGGATTGTATTGAGCCCTCACATTTACCGCCTACCCCCTCCTCACCCCCCTTGTGTCATAGAAGAAGTACAAATTAGTAGTTAAAAAATAGTCACAGGGATTTAGAGTGCGGCATAGGGAATATAGTCAATAGTATTGTAATGGCTGTGTATAGAGCCAGATAGGTGACAGAGTAATTGGGGTATCATTTCATAAATTATATAAATGTCTAACCAATGTACTGTATACCTGAAACTAATAAAAATAAATAAATAAATAAATAAATAAATAAAACGCACCACCTCTTTGGTAGGAGTTCAACATCAAGTGGATCTTATAAAAATGCAGCACATGTTACGCTTTTACTATTATAAAAATATGTTTGCTTTAGAAAATTTAGGAAACTTAAAACCTTCCCTCCTAAAATGAAAACATTTTCATATTCAATTCCATTCTCCTAGTACTAACACTATGTACTATATAGTACTATATAGTACTAACACTATATAGCTTTTTAGTTATTTGTATATCTTTTCTGCAAAGATTATATAGTAATGTTTTACAACCTTCTTTTGTATTTTAATAATATATCATGGATATGTTCTAATAAGTTTTTAAATATTTTTATACTGTACCATTTTAAGATCTGTATAATTTTCTCCTGCATAGATATATAGACTTGACGTAATTTATTCAACCAATCTTTAGTTCTTGGATTTTGAAGCCCTTTCAAATTTGGAAGACTATAAATATAACTAAAGTGAATGTCCTTGTAGTGATATCTTTAAGCACTCATGCTAATTTATTACATATATTTTAAACAATGCTGTATTTTCATTTTTTTTAAAAAAAAGAGGATTAAACAATGCTATGGTTTAGAAACTAAGACTTCGCTGTTCACACATTTCACTTTGATTTTAAATTACTTTCAGCCTGACTTTTTAGGCCTGCGTTCCACAAAACTGTGATGTGTTCTGGAGACCCAGAGATGACCCTTTTCTTGACAGTGTGTGATTGTCTGGGCGGGGAAGGATCATTTAGCAGATGTCAATGATGCAGTTTTACAGTTGCTGTCATGTACAGATGAAAGACGTCATGGGTCAGGGATTACTGTTATTCTGTTGTTTTTTTTTAAATGTAACATTTTCTTTTCCCTCTAATTCACATGTACTCTGCTTTGAGCCTCAGTTGAATCCAGCTGGTAAAGACTCAGTTTCAGCCATCTCCCACTCCTAAGGCCATGGTGGAATTCTCACTTGGAGCAGAATATTTGAAGGGGGCACTCTTGTCTTCAACTACATTGGTTACCACTGTGCTCCTAGTCCCAGCCCACCAGGCCACATGAAAGTGGGCAGTTCTGTGTGAAGCTAGGCTGCTTTGTGTGTGTGAGGGCAATTTCTTTTGGTGAGCGTCCTGGGCTTAGGGTTTTCAACTGATGGTTGTTGGTGCCAATTCAATGCCAATAGGAATTCCCAATTTGGAGTGTGGTGGAAAAGGAAGCTATTCAGTGCAGAAATCTCAATTGTGATACAGCACAGCTGTGAGAACAGCATGGCCCTGGAATAGCTCAATAGTGTTACAGCTCATTTATGAAACAGCAAGGCTGCAAGGCAGCCCTGACTCTGCTCTGCCCTGTTTTGCTCTGCTTGCTCTACTCTGCTCTGCTCTGGTGAGATGTCTTTGGTGTTTGAGCTCCAGCCAGGAAAACACAGGCTCTAGTCTTCAGTGGAAAGGAAAAGTGTATTCTCCAAGCCAGAGAGAAGCTGACATATATAGAGAGAAGTCCTTGTCCCGTCCTTGATTAAGCCATACTCATGCAAATGAGGGCTACAAATCCTCACTGTTTGATTGGTTTAAAAAGCAAAGCACTGTTCTGATTGGTCAGAAGGGAGCGCTCTGATTGGTTGATGAAGATGCTAATGGAGATGTAGCTGCACAGCTCCAATTGGATGAGGAAAGCCTCAGTCATATTGGTCGAAATATAATTCCAGGAACTCCTTTTTAAGGGCTGGCTCAGATGGCAGGAACCTAGTGCAAGCAGGCAGCTCGGTGCAGGCTTCACCCTGAAGTGCAGTTTACATGAGAGGCCCCTGTGTAGAAATGGCTGCTAGGCTCTGCTTTTAAAAATTGAGCCCAGTTAGCCACCAGGAGCCCTTCTTTGTAGCTATCTTCTTTCTTAGGGTCCACAACTATTAATTAGAAATAGCTACTATGGTTGCTTTGTGTAACAACCAAGGACCAATATGCAGCTGAGAGGTTATCTCAGCTAAGGTGAGATTGGAAAGGGAATTTAACTTAAGACAAATTAAAACAACGGAACCTATAAAATTGGAGGTCTAGTAAATAAATTATTAGCTATTTATATCAGAATATTATCTAAAATAAATGATGTTGAGGGTCAAGCCTGCTGAGAGAGACCGTGTTCCCAGTCCCCCTCTAAGGCTCTGCTACAGAATGGGGGTGGGGAAATGCTGTGAAGGATTGGCCTGCAGGTCATTAGGTCACTGTAGCCCTAAGGCTTCTGTCCCCTTCCCCATCACCCCAAGCAGCTCCTCCATCCCTGTCACTTCATTCTCTCTCACTGTGAGCTCTAAAGCAGCCCCCTCTCTCAGAAGCTCCCTGTTTCTGAGACTCATTCATGGGTGGCTGCACAACAAAGGAACAAGCTCTTTTTGAAAAAAAAAAATATGACAATTAAAATGGTAGAAAGTCGATTTCAACACATAGAAAAAGTTTATTTAATTAGATTGTACTGTATTTGGCAAAAATGGAGTTATGGTTTATATAGAAGATAGATTTTTTTAAAAACATAAGTTCAGCTATTAATATTTATAGATTGAATTCTGCTGGTATTCTCTCTAAAATAAAATTTAATAAGTGCAGTTTCAGGAGTTACCAACTTAAATTCTCCTTCTCATTTAACATTTATAATAGTAATTTAAAAAAGTTGTGATCGAAAGGAGACTTTTGCTTTTTTTTTTTAGTTTATATCATTAATTTGTAGTACATGACTTGTTAGTCTCGAAGATATTCTTTTATCTCTTCTGAAGTTAAAGAAATTCAGTTAAACTCAATGACTACTCCCCTTAACCTGTGGTTCAGTTTTCTCTCTGCTAATTTAAAAAGCTTTTGTTTCACCTCTCAATCAGGAATAACAAATGCCCTGGCGGCTAAAAAACCATTGTGTTTAGAATCCGCCAAGGTTAGGCCTTGGCACCTCTATGAGGAAGTACATTCCAAAGTCAAGAGCTCTGCCACCCTCCTGCCTGCTGCCCCACCCAGAGGAGTTCAGCACCAGGGCAGGCAGCCAGAGCATTCCTGAAAATCTAAATGGTTTCTGAGGAGCTTGGGGTAAAACAGGAGGTGAGATGAGGTGGCAGGAAGGAAAAGTGCATATTTATTTGTACAGCCCTTTTTCTGACAAGGTCTTGGCAACTCATGTTGGTGGGTTCTTATCAGAAGGGAGTTTGTACTATAAGTTGGCAGTAAAGGCAGAATATTTAGCTATAATACATAATTGCTGTAAGAAAAGTAATGGGTGAAGCTATTTGTTATGGATAAATAATGCTGTGATCGTCTGATGTGGCTTTTAAAGTTCTTAAAGATATCACACTGATGAAGAGAGAACTAAATAGTTGTCTTCAGACAACTGAAAAGGAAAATCGGGTGACATTTTGGTATTCCTGCATTGAATATGTGGAAGATGCTGCAAACACAGTGTTGGAGAGGTCATGAAAGTGACTTCCGAGTGATGATTCATGCTAGTGTGCAAGCCCAACCCAGTTGTTTCTGTGCAGGAGTGTGGACCCAGTGTTGTCAAATCTTCCAGTGTTTTAAGGGAAGCATGAAATTTGGGTATTTATGGAAACTTTCTAGAATTTTCAGTATTGGCAATTAATTTCATTTTAAAGAAAGTCTGTACTAACTCGAACATTCCTGAGGGCCAGATATGGCTTGAGGACTGCTTCTTCAGTGCAAACGAATGACTTATCCACCTGCCCTATGGGGGTCACTGTAGGTTTCTCCAGCCTCCCCTTTGAGCATCACTAAATCGGATTCAACACTCCATGACTGAGTATGAGAACTTTGTAGTTAGTTGGTCAGTTGGTCAACTCCAGGGGAAGACAGTGCCGCACAGCTCTGGCCTCTGTAGCAAATGATTCACATGTGGGTAGCTGACCGGCATCTATTGGTGACCTGAGGTGGGTACAGCCCAAAGCAGGAGAGACAGAGGAATGCTTTGTGAAGTACAATTTTACTTGATATAGTATGTAGCTCTGGGCTGCTGAGAAATTATAATGTTCAGAAAGTAATAATCATATTGAGCATTTCTAATTGGTACATGGTGTCAGATGTGATGTCAGAAGAAGCATACCTTGGCTTGTGGCGATCAGAAATATATTTAAAAAAATGTTTTTAAGGCAGATGAAAGGCAAGCTGTGTGAGTAGAGACCAGCACGTCAGACCGAGGCAGTATGCTCTAGTGGGCTGCATCTGATAAATCTGGGTTCAGCCTCAGTAGTCCATGTACTGACTGTGAAATGGTATGAAGTTACTCAACCAGCTGACACCTGAATTTCTTCATCTGTCAGATAGGGATATTACCCCTTCCTCCCGGTTGATGTCATGGTAATAGCATCTGAAACGGGCAGAGCATCATGTTCACTACATAGAGAGGCTTGAGATACTTTAGTTTCCTTCTTTTAAACCAAGAGGAAATCTTTCTTTACACGGTGTAGACCAGTCTGTGAGTTTACCTATCAGGCTTTGAATTATATTTGCCATATAACATCAACTTCACATAAAAGAATAATATGATATATGGAGGAAGAGTGGAATTTTGAGAGCGATAGGTGGAAAGACAGTCATTTAAGTACAGTGAATGGGGCTCCAGAAGGAAATTGGGTACCCCTGCTTTACTGTAGAAGATTTGTTATGAGGGGAATGGGCGGGTCATAGTGCTCTCTGTGAGTAGGTTTTTCTGCTGCCGGCAGATCTCTGAGTCCCCAAAGGCAGCAGTTGGTAGGCAGTATTAGCATTCCTGAGTTAGAGGTTTTCTTGCTTACTGTGTTTCTACTTCTCAGAGCAGCTGTTAGTCACTATTTTTCTTCTCTGATGCTCACTTTTTCTTCACCCGATGCTCACTTCTCTCTAGCCTCATTTGGATAGTCTATGGCTATGAAAGGGGAAAAACAAACTCCTCACAGTAAGTTCATAGTAATGTTGAGATTGCATGATAATTTTAAAGTTTACGTAATTAACCATTCCATCTTCCATGTAAGGTGGTTTCCCCTATTTGAAGTAATTAGCTGTTTGGCCTACCTGAGTGCATTTTTCATGTCAAGCAGACAATGGAAACAGAAGACAAAGAAAGAGCAAAGCTGAAAGGGCTTGGAGAGGAGAAGCAGAATTGTTGAATAAACAGAACCTGGGGCTCTGGGTCTGGGATTTCACAAGTTAATTCCTAACCTCACTTCCACAACATGAGCAGACCTGTTGCTGTGTTTGTCATCACAGAGATGGTAAACTACCTAAGGATTTGAATTTGTGTCGGTCTGATTCTGCAGTCCCATATTACCTGCCGTGAAAGGCCAGGTCTCCTGAGGAGTTCCACAAGGTAGAGGAATGTTAATAACTGGCACTCACTGAGCATCACTGCATGCCTGCCACTGTACTAGGCCCCGTACAGATAGTATCTCACTCGTTTCATTTAGAAGATGCCGTGACTCTCAATATACAGGTGAAAAGACAGAGGCTGGAACTTGTCCAGGGCCCTGGAGCTGAAATTTGAACTCAGGTCAGTTAGAGTCTACAATGTCGAGAGAAAAAACAAAAAAGAACATAATATGGTTGTGCTGATATGAACTGATTTCCAGCATAGAGTATAAGCAAGAAAAACAAAAAGCGAGGGTGGGCAGCAGCATATAATACACTCCCATTACGTAAAAAGACAAAATTTAAGCATGGGAGGATATGCATATGTATTTACTTGCAGACAGGATACATGAGAAACTAGTAATATCAGTGACTCTAATAAAGGTTTTTGAAAGAATGGAAATCAGCGGGAGAGAGATTTATTTTTACTGTGTATTTTTTAACAGCATTTTTTTTTTTTTTACCGTGTCTTACTTTAAAAAAGCCCTACAGATAATTGTCATGAATGTATTAAGTTCACACGATGATTTCAAATGCACATTAAAGTTTCTAATAGATATTCTTGAAAAGCTCAAAGCTAGGGAAACTGATGTTATGCTAGGAAGTGTGCATTGTAATTCATGGAAAAACAATACAAGACTGATAATGCAAAATTTAAATGTTACGAATTTCTACTGCATGGTAACAGATACAATCCGAGTCTTCGAGGTGAGAGCACAAGACACATTCATACCTGTACGTGGCATTCTGACCAAGAGGCGTCACACGGGTGGTTTTGGAGATGATTTCTAGAAAATTTAACAGTGTTAACTCTGTTTTAGAGAGAGTGTGCTTGTGGCTGTCCTTCAAGGTGACAAATCGGAATTCAGTAATCAACTGAGATGTGGTCCAAATCTATGATCTCACTTTCTTTTCACCCTGCCTGTAAGAATTCCTGCAAAAGGAGTCCTAGATGGCCTCTTGACTAATTATATAAGCTTCTGCTTTGAGAAGGCATTTGATACAGTAGGAGGAAAAAAAAAAAAAAACGTTTTACCTGATTTGAGTAGACTTGAATTCCTGGTCTAACTTGGCCATGATCTATAACGTATCATTTGACATTACATGCTTTCATTTCCTTATCTGTAAAATAAAGGAATTGGGTACATAAACTTTAAAGATCCCTTTTTTTTCTAAAATTCTCTCGTCTGTCTGGCGTACCTGTCACAAAATGGAAAGGACTGAGTATGAAAAAAAAAAAAAAAAAGATTTTAGGAAGCTTTATTTTTTTGGTGTGTTTTTTTTTTTTTAAACCATCACTTCAAAAGACTTACAGACTTGTGAAAAATATCTTACCACACAACACAATATATATTTTTGTTATTGGAAATACACAATATTTTTGTGTACTTATATATACAAAAGTAGAGCTAGTTCTTTAAAACTTTAGTTCAAATGAAATTCTTACACCTGAAACTTACTGGATTTATTAACCAATATCACCATAAATAAATAATAAATAAGAAATTCTTACTAACAAAATTAAATGAAATTGCAATAACTTTTGCATCAGTATAGTTTTTCAAATTATTCTTCATCTGAATTGACCACATGAATCTAGAATTTTAGCTTTGATTAACTCTCAGTTAGAAATTAATGCCATCTTGAGTGGTACAAATAAAAAAAGAGGTCTTTCAACATGGGCTTTGCATGGCTTTGTCTCTGCCTTTGCCTTCTGTGTGAATATAACCATAGACTGAATCTACTTGAACTTTTAGAAATCAGCAGTATGAATTGGATATACCTTGGCCATTGTTTATAGTGTCAATTCTTGAGGTTTTGCCTAGATTTTACTAACCATTTAGGCAAATTTCCCTGATTTCTCGCCCCTCTTTCTTCAGGGGTCTGAGGGTGCATCTGTCACCTGTTTGAGCTTCTCTTTTGAGTTAGATCTTTTAAGCAGATGGCATTTGAGTATTCCACACCTTTGTTTTACTAACAGACTTAGGATTCATGTTGATTTCTCTGCCAGCTTTTTCTTTGGACATTGAGAAATTTGGGATTGATTTTTATGGCTCTGCTTGCGTTACTGATTGGTATCAGTGTGAAAAATATCTGGAGTTCTCGGGGTCCAGGGTGTAGGGAGAGGAGGTGAAACAAGAGAGAGAGGAAAGAACTACTTTTACTGAGGAGCAGGTACCATGGTTGGCACTTGAGCGTGCACTGCCAGTCTTGGAATCAAGAGTCCTATGGAGGGAACAGAACAGGTTCTGTAACAATGGCCTTCCTCACCCCCTCCTTTTTTCCCAGTGTGAGAATGGGGCGCCTGAGGAAACCACCAATCAGTTTCCTTCTCCAGAAAAGCTGGAATTGGAGCCCAGAGGATGAGTCATTCACCTCGGGGGAGCTATGCCTTTTAAGGCTGCTGTTACAGGAATACCTCTGAACATAGAAGCTGGTTTGCAGAGAAAGAAGAATAGACTCACTGTGAGAAACACTAAAGGATGGCCCATGTAGCCTTGAGAGGAGGATGGGGGTAGTAGACTTAGTAGCCATATCCAGTCTGTGAGATCCTTCTACGTCTTTAGGATGAATCTCTAATTTGATCTGGTTTCCTGGCCCCTTAACAGTGAATAACATTGCTTCATATAACCCTTTTGCGAAACCCATGTGGAGGGTGGTGATATTCTCATTTTACCCCTGAGGTAACTGATGCTCAGAAACATTAAGTACTTATTCATGATTATACAGCTAATAAGAATAGTGTCGGGATTTGAACCCAAGTCTTTGGAGGACACATGTTTGGAAAGCAAATGGAAAATAAAAAGGTGAAAGGCCTAGAATTATTTGTAAATACTCATCCCCTGTTTTTCCCTCTGTGGGATTTCTATGCAGATATTCTTGGAAAGACAGTACATTCTGCTCATTTATAGAGGAGTAGCAAGTCAACCTGCTTTTATGTCATGTCATTTTTTAAAGAAAATATCTTAAGTTCTTTGGGACATTTTACCTAACAAAGAGGGGAAAAAGCAGTAACTGTGTTCTTTTACAAGGAGCATTAGGTAGATCACATCACGTGTATGCTTGTTCACTTGTTCAAAGCTGTTTTCCTTTGTTGTTGACACTTTTCTATTCTGCCTTAAAGCTGATGTTTGTTTTTCATTCTGTAAAAGATTTATGAATATATGGCAGCTCTTGTTAGATTTTCTCTAAAAAGTTAATGTTGCCACTCTTCCTAGGAGCGTTTAGCATTCCATGCATAGCCAGCAAAATTAGAAAAGCAAGCAAGACTAAAGGCCTATTGTATATTCAAGTTAAATATCATAGTTTTAGTGAGTTACCATAAATGACCTTTTTTTCCCTTTCCCTTCTCATTCAACAAGAATTTATGGAACACCTCTTTCTCATAAGACCTGTGATATTGTGATTTATAATAAGAAATGTATGTTTGGTGCTCGTCCCTGTTCCTGGCACAGAGCTCCTAAAACCCTTGGTATTTCCTAAGTGATAATAGCAGCAAAGGTGAAAGGAATGACTTTCGTTATTCATAACAAGATCCTTTTAACCAGACATGAGTTTGTGTTGATGAGGTGACTTTTGGAAAGCCCTAAGGTTGGGGGCTGGTTCCCAGGTATAACCAACTGTGTCATTAGGGGTATGAAACATATAGCCCCACCTTATGATTCCAGGAAGGGGTGAGGGGTTGGAGGCTGAGTCATGTACCAGTGGCCAGTGATTTAATCAGTCATGCTTATGTAATGAAATCTCCATAAAAACCCAGAAGGTCAGGGTTCTGAGGAGTTGGGGAACACATGGAGATGCAAGAAGAATGGTGCGCTCAGAGAGACCACCGAAGCTCTGTGCCCCTTCCTGTGTCCCTTGCCCTATACATCTCTTCCATATGGCTGTTCCTTGGCCATCTAGTAAATAAACTGTTTTCCTGAGTTCCATGAGCCGCTCTAGCAGATTACTCAAACTGGGGGGAGAAGGGTCATGGGGACTTCTGATTTATAGCCAGTTGTCCGGAAGAACAGACAACAACCTGGACTTTTGGTTGGTGCCTGAAGTGGGGACAGTCTTGTGGGGCTGAGCCCTTAACCTGTGGGATCTGACACTATCCAGGTAGATAGCGTCAGAATTGATTAAATTTCAGGACGTGTAGTCAGTGTCCCCTGAAAGTTGAAGAATTGCTTGGTGTTATTGGAAAAAGAGTGGAGACCCTATTCCATGGAGCACAGAAAAGTGAATAAAACTTAGCCCCTGATCTAGAGGAATTTAGTCATCTAAAAATAATTCAACAGTTATTTAGCATTTAATAAATACCAAGCACTGTGCTGAGTACTTTCTATAAGTTATCTAATATAATCCTCATATCACTATATAAGTAGTTGTGATATCTCCATTTTACAGATGAGAAAATTGAGGTCCAGAAGGATTTAATAACTTGTCCAAGATCACAAGGGTAAATTGGCAAAGCTGAGAAACAAATCTATGTTTGAATGATTTTCAACCTTGTATGCCATTAAGACACTTTGTCAGACTGTAGAGGTAAAAGGCATACTTAAAGGCAGGCGGGACGTGTCAAGAGTCATAGGGTAGAACACTGAAAGAGTTGTAAGTGTCCAGAAGGATGATTTGTGGCTGAAAGTAATCCATGATGCTATAGTGAAGGAAGTGGCTTTTGAAGGACAGATGGATTAGGGCAGAAGGTTTCAAGATGGGGTATGCAACTCCTGGTGGGGAAGAGAGACAGGAGGTCTTGCTAAGGGTTATGTGGGCACGGGTAGGTTGATTGAATCAATTTCCAAATTCTCTTTCCTAGAAGGAATCTGCCTGTGGCACTAGACTGGCTGGTTCTTCTCTCCAGTGGACCTTTTCCCATTTTTTAAAAGAAAGGCAGACCTTTTCCCCATCTGGAATCTGTTACATTGTTTTGTCTTTAAATGTTAAACCTCCTGGGCTGACGTTAGCAAAGTAAATGACTTGAATTATCAAGTGGCACATCCTTTTCTAAGTCATTTTCTCATTTTGGCTTTCAACAAAATTGAAGGAGGACCCAATTGATTTGTCACCTGATAGAACATTTGAAATCGTTTTAGATAATATATAATTACTTGTAGAGTTATAGATGTCTACATGTAATTCTTAGAAGTTCTTTGGGACTTTGGTGATGTCTTCATAACAATACTTTACAAGTTTTCTCAGCATTGAGAATCTATCACAATAAAAAGTAGGAATAGAATTGTTGCTAAACTGTTTGACTTTAGCAAAAAATAATATTCTTGAATGGACATTATCCATATAATTATTGAGAAAACAAAACTACCTTATTCATCTCATTAAGAGTCATTTTCTAATAATTTCCATGTTTTACAATTATCAACATTAGTATGGTATATTAATATAATATTAATAATTGCAATGATAACTTAGTTCAAAAGAAATTTTTAACTCCTAAAGCTATTGGGTAACTGGACATAAAACTTAATTAATTAATTTATTTTTGTCACAGAGAAGTAAAATAGGATGACAGAAACTTTCAAGCATAAAACATCATTTTGGGGAAATTTTTGCAGAGGAGGCGGAGTTGAAATGCAAATACAAGGAGAAAAGAGAATGCTTTGAAACTTCCAACTGCTAAACTCATTTCATGTACTTTTAAAATGGATGACTATGAGTATCAAATTTCTGTGGTATTTTATTACATTGGATACACTTAAGAGAGTCATGAAAAAGTTTCATTTTAAAATGTCAATATTTACTATGTGCTGTAAGTGGCATCTTTTGGTGGTATTTAAGCTTTAAATGAAAAATGTTAGCTATTATCTTACAAACATGCACTGAGGTATATAGTCTTTCAAATTCTTTTAGTGAATATTTGGGTAAAATAGTTTGAAGAACACTGAGTTAAAGCCTCCTAGATATGAGCTCAAATATGGAAGCAGAAAAAATCAATTTCCCCTATTTTGTCTTAGTTAAATAATCCTTTTAAAAGCAATCTAATATACAATTATATGCACTTTGTATATACTTCATATACTGTTACAGTTGCATCAAATAAAAACCTCTAAAGCAGTGGTCTAGCACACTCTGAAACAGAACCAACTTTAGGTTAGGTATGGCACTGTCTACCTGCCCTAGACCAAGTGAGCATAAATTGTTTGAGAGAAGGTGGCTGGAGAAGGTTTGCTATAGGTCGCTCTAAATCGTGTGGCCCAGTTGGAGGAGTTGGGGGAATGCAAGAGGACTACCAGGGTAGAATGTGAGTGTTTACTCAACTCTCTTCTCCTACACTGTGTCTTCATCACAGGAAGAAAAATTTGATATCTAAGTGCTTTGCAACACCTCCTGCTTCCAGCCAACCATTCACAGATGGGTGTTGTTATTAGGTGTGAGAGGGCTGAAAGGAAAGATGGGTGTCCCTCTGCTGTTACCACACCTGGCAGCCCCTCCAACATACACAGGTGTAGACTACAAGTTCTTCAGATAGTGGAAGGCTTTCATTCTATTCTGAGGGTCTTAAGGGAGTGAGGAAATGCCTTCTCAGGCTCGGAAATGCTTTTCTTGTTTTTGAACCTGGCATTCTGACCCACAAAGAAGAGTGTCTGTGACCACCTCTAACTTAGTGGGTGTTCCTCTCTAGCTCTGGTGAAGGGGCAGAGGATGAGGTGCCTTTACTTCTCCCTGACTGACACTCACATTTTCGTCATAAGGAAAGCAGAGGGATCCAGGAGAGTGCTGGGTCAGGGAAGAAGAAATTGGAAACAGACCAACCAGGGAAGGGATCGTTCATGCACAGACATATTTTCCTAGCATCTTTCTCATCCACACTCATTCTTTATAATCTACCCTCCAGCTTTTTAGCGGAATCCCTTGTTTGATCTTGCAATTGACATGTAGCCAAATCAGTTTCTTAAAAGTCTGTGTATTTGTGATAAAGAGGTGACTGTGCTTAAATACCACCCTTTAGACATTTGAATGCAGAAACTCAAAAAAAAAAAGAAAAAAAAAAAAAAAAAGCAGGAATCTGGCTGTCTCTTTAGGATGAATGGGCTGATGTCAGGCATTCAGACTTTAATGAATTTGATATTGGACTCAGAAATACCTCTGTTTTCCAAATTGTGAGTTTTGAAATTCAGTTTTGTTTTATATAATTTAATGAGTGTTCTGCCAAGTATAAAACCTTTCACGATGAAAGGAAGAAATAGATATATATTATATAGAGATGTATGTATATATTGTATATCTGTTTATATATATGGTTTTCTTTATCATTTTACTTTTGATCATAATATGTGACATTAGAAAATATTTGTTTTAATTTGCTAATTTGCTATACTATCTGCCATTTTTTCCAAAGCACTCAGTCTAAAGTTGGTGAAACCAAGGCAAAGTGACTTTGTACTGTCAGTGTGAGAAATAGAGCTAAAATATATTTCCATTTATTAGCTCATTCTTAACACATTTCTTCTAAGAAGTTGTATTGGGTTAGATAATATACAATCAGATTGGGTTTACTGAAACCTAATAACCTGTTGTATTGAGAATAGTTGTAATCTGTCCTGGTTATTTGTCTTAAGCATCAAATACAGAGTTTCTTTTTCTTTTCTTTTTCTTTTTCTTTTTTTTAAGTTTAGGGAAGAGAAAATGTGTGATTAAATGGGATAAAATTTAACCTGAAAGTTTAGAAATTTATCATATTTCAGAGTTCTTAAAACAAAACTATTTATATATTACAATCCTGCTTTCCTTATTGGCTATTTGTCCTTTCCCCATATAACAGAATGAGGCATTGTTACTTACAGACATATATTTTTTCATTTAAATGTCACATATTCATTTTTCATGTTCACTCTGTAGATTAAAATCAGTGACAACATTTAAGTAACATCAAAGATTTAATTTAGGTTGACTAATTTAGGTATCAAATAGAGTTACAAATTTTGTGAGACTTATAGTACTATTTAAATGCAAAGCGTTTTTATAATTGGACAGCCATGTATATTCATCATTAGATCTTGACATCACAGAGATGACTTTAAAGAATTGCCCCCAGATCAAATAGCTAAATAGATCCTGGGAGAGTTGATTCCGTTTCTGACAGCCATTCTTCCTGAACTGAAGGTGAGGGTCACTTAAGATGAGGGCACTCAAACGTGAAGAGAGCCAAACTACACAAAAGCTTGGTAGTGGTCTGATGCACACAGGCTGGAAGCATTTGCATATAGGGTGTTAAAAAATGAACAGATGAGACCATGGGACATCGGACACTGGCCCAGCAGTATTGTCTCAGCTGTGGGGAATTGTGGACCCATATTAAGCTGTAGTGTCTAACAGTCCAGGAGAAAAATGATCACAGGTTTTGAGTTAGATTTGGCTCCTTAATAAGTCCCCTGATAAACTCATTCTTCTAGATGTGACCAGCCTCCTGAAATACAGCCCTTTGTGTTTTCAGTGTGAACAATATTTAAAATGAATTGGATGCTCCTAACTCTTTCTCAGTAGTCTTGCTGCAGTTAATATTTTATCTAAAATAAAATACAGATTTACTTAGGAGCTTTAACAACCATGTGTCAATAACTGATCTTTGTTATAGATAATCTGTGGCAATCATTTAAAAGAGCAGCATGCTATAGCATGAGGCTGTTTCTAAAGCTCTAAGAAGTAGCCACGTCTGCAGGATACAGCACGTGTCCTCGTGTCCCACATTTCCCATACTACCACATCCGGAATGTTTTGGTCTTAGTTTTGACACTTTTTTCCCTTCTAGTGGTAAAAATAGTGGAAACAGAAATACATCCTTTATAGAGAGACACAATGATGTGTCCTTCATTTATGAAGATTTTGAGGGCTTATTATAAAGTAAGTAATTCATGGAGATGTAATGTACAGCATAGTTATTATAGTTGACAATACTGTATTGAACATTTGGAAGCTGCTAAGAGAGTAGATCTGAACAGTTTTTGTCACAAGAAAAAAATTGTGTAATTATGTATGGTGATAGTTGTTAACTAGACTTATCGTGGTGATCGTGGTGATTTTTTGCAATAAATACAAATATCAAATCATGTTGTTAATGTAACATGTGAATTATACCTCAACAAAAAGATTTGAGGCCTTTTATTTAAAAATTAAAATTAATAATTTTATTGTGTATACTATAAATATTTTATGAAATGAATACATAATAATTTCTATTTCTAGATATTTTAGTTGAGAACAACTGTTTGGCTTTATCTAAAAGAAAGAATTGCCCCAAATAGAGTGATTTGCTCTCAGTGTTTTATTTCTTAAAGTGGGGATGGTTAAATAGTCATTTTCTTTATAATAATTTGTTAAACTTTTCATATATGTAAAATATATTCTTTTCCAGTGGTCTGTTATAATTTACAATGAAAGAAGTAGGGAAATTGCCCTCGATGTTTTATTTCTTAAAGTGGGGATGGTTAAATAGCCATTTTCTTTATAACAATTTGTTAAACTTTTCATATATGTACAATATATTCTTTTCCAGTGGTCTGTTATGATTTACAATGAAAGAGGGGTGGAAAAAAAAGATTTTTCCATCTTCAAAATATCTCCTGGAGCAGTGCTTGAAATTCCATTTTTGTCAGTTAATTATTTTAGTTAATATTTGGCTTTAACTTTTCCTCTTTAAAATGCAACTACTATGGCCAATAATAAATGAAGACATGAGCCCTTTAGTGTTTAGGATTTGTCAGATCACCTCTTCTCTGTAGCCCAAGAATGTGAAATGATGTAGAAGGAATGATTCTGTAAAATGATACATGAGAAAAAAAGTTAGTCATCAATGTCAGCGAAATGGAGTCAGTAAACCTAAATAATTCATAACCTGTATTTCTCACTTTTGCAGATTTTGGTAACCAGCACATAACCTAGCTTTGCTGCATAGCTTAGCTTTCCTCTCAAATGGTAGTATGATAAAATCTCATTAATTAAGTGCTCCCAGTAAGTTATTGCTGTTAAGTAGCTTCTCCCCCTTAAGTTGTTTTCCTAGAAAGGCTTTTAAGACTTAGGCTTGTCCAATTCACAAGGTAGGGAGAGGAGAATACATTTAAACAGATATTTAGTTAGTAGTCCACTGTTTTAATAGAAAAGAGCCATGAATTAAATCGTATTACTGATAATACCTTATTTATGCTGTGTATGTGAGAATTATGACTGTTGTGTTAGTAAAATAGTCCTGACAGTTGAACAATTTATTTTGGAGAAGCTTGGCCTTGCTGTTCGTGTCTCAGAGAGCACATATACGTGATTTTTTTTTCCCCGAAAGTCTTTTTAAAAACAACTCATTTCGTGTTTCATCATAAAATTAAGATTTGGATATCATGAATAACCAAATGTTGTTCTTTTGAAGAAAATATATACCTATATTTAATATGAAATTTTTCTATTTTAAAATATTCCTCAGTTGTTTGTCTACCTGTTTATTAATTTTTTGGAAGATTTGGATAGAAGAAAACTAGGTGAAAGTGATTAAGCAACCTGACTTTCTCCAAGGTGGTTAGTTGTTAGACTAATGAGATGGGGTTTGGAGTAAATCTAGGCTTGTGCTTAAGCTTGTTACAGAGCTTTGGTTAGCATCACGATGTTCACCTTTGCTCGGTGCCTCTCCGAATGGAGTCATTGGCGGTGGGTATTGGTTTCTCTCTTGTGCCTTCTCCTCTCCCAAGCCTGGGGAAACAGCCTTAGATACATGGAAGTCTTATTTGTATTATAAAGTAATAATACCTACTGAGAATAATACCACGTTAAAAAAATTATTAGAAACAATTAAAAATATTAACTTTGAGTAAACCTCAGTGGGGCACAAATGAATTGATCCGTCTTGCCACTGCCCCACAAACCACATAGAATTCCACATTTGAGAAGCAACTCCATCTCAAATCTGTGGCTGGAATTTGGGGAATCTGCCCTTATGATTTTATTAACGGTTGTAAAATAGACAGTAACTGGCCATGGGGTAGTTCAAGGGAATTGGTTGTATCCCATATTTATAATGAAATTTCCTGGTGAAATTTCTCATAGGCCCCAACGCTATTCTTTTCTGATGCCTGGATTCTGAATGTTGCTTTAGCATGAGCTGGCCTTTAATGTCATGTGTATCCCCAGGCTTGCCTTTCCAGTTCAGCATTACAAAATAGGAACCAAAATCCGATACTGAATCTACATCACATTCCTTCATTTCAATCTCAGTTAACCTTGAGAGAAAAAATTCTCCTCTTAGTTGGCTATGGGATACTCTCTTCATTGGACATTCTTTTCACTTATCTTCTAAAGAGTCTACCTTTCCAGTAGACCCTTAATTTAGACTGACTTTTTAACTATTTGAAAGTGGGGCACAGAGGGCACATGGAAGGCCATGTGTTGTGGTTTAGATTTAAGTCTCTGGAGCCACACTGCTGGATTTCAAAGCTGCACACCCGCCCCAAACCCATGAGTTGTGAGACCTTGGGAAAGGCCCCCCCCTTTTTTTTTATCTTAAAAATGGGAGTGAGGTTAGTATTTACTTCATAGGATTATTTTGAGGATTATATGAATAAATAGAAATGAGGTGCTTGGAATAGCACCTGACATATAATAAATGCTCAATAAATATTAGCTCTTACTACTATTACGAGTTCATCTCATGACTTGAAAACCATCAGTGATTAGTGATGATTACATTTTAGGTTGAAGGACTCAAACTGTGGACATCTTCTGCAAGATACTGCTTTGAGGTGGACACACCTGTAAGGCATAGAGTTAATTGAAAAAGAACTTCGGGCATCCCCTCACTGGTCTCCCCTGCACCTCCCAGAGAGAGGTGCATGCCACTTGAGAAAAGTCATCATCAGTGCCCACACATCTCATCCCTGCAGGCTTATCAGCCTCTGTTCGGAGAATGGGGTCCAGACTTCCAGGACGAGCCTAGCCCGTCACTTATCTCTATTAGATCAAGATTTGCAACATCTTGTCTACTGGGGGCTCCCTCTGCTGGTTCATCTAACATATGCAAATCTGTGCAATAAGAGCTTTTGAAAAGTCAGTTTTAGGCTTTTAGAGATGTTTGCATAAACACATTTGAAAATTTGTGTGTGTGCGTGAGGTACAAATCACATCTGTATTACTCTTTTTTTGCCATCTGTATAATGAGTTGGAATATTTCATAGTTTCAAGTTTAAAATGTGTTGTTGTTTGCTTTGTTTTAGAATGGAAACTATCATGGCATGCCAAGAAATGGTCACTTCTTTACAGCATAGCTATCAATTACTATGTTTTACATTTCAAGATAAAGCACTAAATATCTTAGAATCTTATTTTAACAGTCTAAGAATGTCCATGATGTATGGAGTTATTAGTTAACTCTTAGAGTCTCATAAGGTCCCATTTTAAAGTAGTGTCATAGCCTAGACGCCATAGGACATTATTATGTTGAAGACTGATGGTTTTACATGTTAGAAAATAGCACCTTATTCTTCAACTCATTATTTATTTGGAATTATAATTTAGCGACACAGTGTGCCATGACATCCCCAAAATTGCATTTGAAAATAATTTTGTGCTTCTTTCTGTTTTCCTGATCACTATCTGCTTCCTTTTATTTTCTCTTCTCTCTCTTTGCTACTAGGATCAAACAGCATAAATCGAGTAACTGCAAACATAGAAAATGGAGAAAATGAAGGAACAACTAAAATTATTGCACCTTCACCAATAAAAAGGTCAGTCAGATAACTGAAGGAACATTATGTACTGCCACAAAGATGATTGTCCCTGTGGGCAAGGTTAAGAATCTTTTCATTTTGATACTTAACTAACACTTTTGATCAAAATAGTCTGTGGGCCAAAGAATACTTTATAATGCCAATGAATTATAAAACATCAGCTCTTGCCTCTCTCAGTTGAAGGAAATGCTCCTGCTGTCACAGCATGGTGATCTCCAGGATAGCCTGTGGTCTGCGTTCTTGGCAGCAAAGTGAAAATTCCACGTGATTTCTTAAATGGCATGATATAATGGACTAACTCAAAGGGACCTATGAAATAAAGTGGATGATACTCATGTTTAATGTACTGTGTTCATTACAGCGGTGCACTGAACTATGGCCCTGGAAAGAGGGTTTATAGCATTTAGAGGCGCAGGGCTTCAGAAGTCAGTGATTGCATATGTATGAAGAGTTGTCATGGTCCTTTGCATCAATTTTCCCAGCAGCATTCCCCAGAGGAAAGACCTTCTCTTAATATATTACATGAATTGTTTCCCTGACAGATCAGACTTGTTCTTAAGATACTATTTTTGTATCATTTTTTCCTATCTCCAATTATGTTCATGGAACAGCATTTTAGACATACAATGAGCAGCTTTCATCGGCTCACATTCTCTCTAGAGGTTATGCCACACACATCATGGAGAAGTCCAAGTAATCAGAAATACATGACCTTGAAAGAATTCTTAGATCGTCTCCTCCATCTTTTGTTAGTAAATAATGGTGTCTTCATTTAGCTGGATTGTGATTACTTGGAGAAATATAGTGTATAATTTCTTAGCAAAGTAGTTTTAAGGTATAAGGATTTTCAGAGTTGCGATGTTTGCCCCCAGGGTTTTGACTGCAGGGTTTTCTTTCGTCTGGTTTCCAGAACACTCCCTGTACAGATTCTCTTTTGGAATGACAAGTTCTTTGCCTTTGCATATACTTTAGCTTACTGTGCCTCCCTTAGTCAGCCTCACAGCTGTGTGTAGAATCACCTTAACCTGTTTGTACAGGGTGTGCTATGGTAAATCCAGCATAAGAATAGTAATCCTCCCTGAAATTCAGATCCCAAGCCTTTTAGAATGTGTAGAAGGAGTTCAGTCTCCTTTGTAACTGAGTTCTTGCCAATAGAACCGATATCTGAAGGGCTGCCAGATTTCCCCGCTCAAACTCTAGATGAGAAATAGCTTAGGGAGTGAATGCCATTAATTTGCCACCCAAGATTTCATTGTTCTTTGAGTCTCCCAATTCCCCTTTCATCTTGCTATTCCATTTCTCGATTTCCCTTTTCTTTTTTTCCTTATTAAACTCTCACACACCTGTGTGGGTACGTGCACATTTTCTGCTGTTGTATTAAATATCTACAATATTTATTACTTTTCCGCATTTCAAAAGTAAACTTTTACTTTGGAAATATGATGTTCTAAAGATTTCTAACCTTTATAAAAATAACATTCACATATAAAACCTACTACTGTCTACTAATGCTATGAGTTATGTACTTTTGTCAAACGTATTTTTTAGGCTTGTATTCCTATATAATTATAATATGCTAGGGTACAAGTTTATTTTCCCTTTTTTGAATGACCTTGTCAATTTTTTCTCTCTCCTCTATCTTGGCTGTTATAAAGAACCCTGCTATGACCATGTTTGAGGACAGTTATATAGAAGATTCCTCAAAAAGCCAGGGTTAAAAGTGGATTATGAGTTAAGTAGTTCTATCTTCTTCTGAAGATGAGACTCTCCCGGGGAAGTGAGAGGTGACACACTTCCCCTCCCACACTGGCGAGGTGGCTTCTAATGAGTCCTTCCTGGTGTCTCCCATGTGTTTCTAAAACAATTTGTTGGGATTAGATAACAACTCGGTTATATTTACATTCTTAGGACAGAAAGATGATACTAGGTCAGGAAATAGCATTTGAAAGTCATTCTGGTTTGGAGGGATGATGCCAAGATGTGGAAACTGGGGGCAAGGAAAGGGCAGTGTGGGTAGCCTAAACCTGCCTAGAGCTTACTGACCTGCACAGATTCAGTCCCAAGTCCAGAGCCAGGGGGTCTCTGCCCGCTGCTAAAAAGAGCTTTCCTTCTTCATCATCTGGTTGCCTTGACTTCCTGTTGTGCAGGTGGACTCTCTTGAGTTTTGTAAAAATGAATGACTAGCCTTCTTTTGATTTAAAAGCAGTAAAACTAGAAAGGAAGTGGGATGGGGAAAGACTCAGAATTACTTGCTGGAGACATGTGTTTTTTTAGGCAGCCACTTCATAACCTTTTTGGGGTAAGTCACAAATATAAATAAAAACACATTCGTAGACATTCATTAAATAAATAATTTTACTGAAGAAATAAGTACATGGCTTCTTTGTATATTCTAGTTGATTTGTTTTGTATACTTTTTTTTTTTTTAAAGCTTTAAGAAAACAAAGAATGAAAACAGCCCTGACACCCAAAGAAGCAAATCTCATGCACCATGGGAAGAAAACGGCCCCCAGAGGTAAAGGGAATCATTTTTTTTGTTTGTTTGTTTTTTGGGTTTTTTTGTCCCCTAAAAGAGAATAGTAGAAAAGTGGATAGCATTTGCCCCTATCAAATAATGGAATCCTGTGGCTGGTTATGATTACTTCTGGACAAGGCAGTCAGATTTCTAAATCAGCGTGACCGGGAACTTCTGAAGTGGAAATCAACAGGATGTGTCCTAACTTGAAACTCTCCTGGAAAGACAGAAAGGAAAACTAGTGTATATTAAGAAACTGTCTTGAAAGGTCATCGTGATGGTTTAGAGTAAGATAATATATTTCTGAAAACTCTAAATGAAATGAAATAAAGATAATTTCTCTAATTTCAACTCATAAAAATTTTAGTTAAAAACTATAGCAGATAAATAGTGATTCTAGAAGACCTTTACGCCTAACATACATATATATTTAATTTCTTTTGCTCATTACTACCAAACCAGTGACAGACCTGCATTATAGCCTCCTGGCTGTATAGTTATGGTGGTTTTAGCTATGACCACCCAGGGGTTCAAATCTTAGCTCTACCGCTTTCTAGCTCCTTTACGTGAGCTACTTAATTAAAAACTCTGTATTTCCTTTTTTTTTTTTTTTGGTTAAATAGGCTTAATAATTGTACTTCAGTGTTTAGGGTTGACGTGAAGTTTAGCTAAGATAATAAATACAAAATACAAAGCTTTTAGCTTGGTCAGTGCCTAGCATGTGGTAGGTGAATAATAAATGCAATTTGTTGTTGTTATTATTGCTATCATTTGAGTCTGTTCATTTCTGACTGTTGAAGGCCAATGAGACAAATCTATTCCTGCAAAATAATGACTTTTATGATTTGTTTTACCAGGTCTTACCTCTTTTTTCTTTTACTGTATCTTGTCAGCAAAGAGATCTGTGTGCCCACAATCCAGTATTCCCCTGTGATTACCAATTATGCAGTTATGAACTCTTCCATAGAAGCATCAGGTTCTAGGGCGAGAGTGTTCACTCTTCTGGGTCCTCTGTAGTCATTATTGACCATTCCTCTTCCACCCCAGTGGACTCTACAACTCGCCCACTGACCGCACGAAATCTCCAAAGTTCCCCTACATGCGCCGCCGAAACCCTTCCTGTGGGAGTGACGACTCTGTACAGCCAACGAGGAGAAGGTAAGCTGAACACAGCCCCTCTGTTTTTGATTCTCAACAGAAGCACAGAGTTCCAGTCACCTTTTTATTACAGGTTATTCTCATAATGTCATGCCTGTTTGTCTCCCTAAGTTAACAGAAAGCTTATGGTTTTTGAGATAAAATTAGCTAGGAATCCTGAAGCATTTCTCTTAAACAGCCAGAGTTTCAGAGAATAATTTCAAAAATATTGACAGGAACTTACTTCTTATATTGTGATTAAGACTCATAAGTTAAAAATATGTATATATAGTAACAATAATTATATAGTACGTGTAATACATTATATAACATAGTATATATTATATTAATGGTCTATATTAATATATGAGATATTAAATTTTTTGACCTGAGAAGACAAAATTATGTTTATAGATAAATGTTAGCTGAGGCTAAGTGCTCTGCCCTCCAGAATAATATTGTTGCATAAATGTGAGTAAAACTCTTTTCAAACACAAAGAAAATGAACCCTTTTTACCCAGCAGGTCAGATTGTTTGTATGATGATACTTGCGCGTGTGTGCGTGTGTACTTAATTTTCTTTTTTTAACGTCCGTATCTGGAAGTTTTAGATTCTCTTGTAAAACAGGCTGGGCAACGTGATGGGTCCAAGTGAAATTCATTTCATTCCTGTATAATGGGAGCCATTTTACTTTGTTTTACCTATATAAGTGGTATTTTATAAGTGACTTTTATAATTACGACAAGTTCAGGTCATGTTCTCAGATAACAATATATATATTTTTTTGATATATATATGCTGTGGATCTGGAAAGCGGAAGCCCTTTTCTCTTCGTGCCTTAGTTTATATTTACTTGCTGGTCTATCCCTGTCTGATTCCTTCTACTTCTACCAATTTCCCAGAGTCTTATTCCCCACCTTCACCCGATTCAACTTCCCTGAAATCCTTTGATAGTTAAGAAAGGTCTGTATCACCTTCACCTAGTAGGACTGGAAAGGGAGAAATAAATCATGACCAACAGTGATTAGATAGAATAGTGGAACAGTAGTTGGCATTTATCTTGTTCTAAGTCCTGAGCACATTGCTTGCTATATATATTATCTCATTTGATCCTTATAATAATATATGGAAATGGGCATTTGTATCATTCAGTCACTAGGCATTTTGAGTAGAGGATTAATGCAGGGTATTTGGTGCATAAATGTGAGTCGGAGTAAAGGAGCAAAAGACAGAGTGGTGCATCTCTGAGATCTGGATGCTCTACTGACCCTGCTCTGTGGAGAAACAAAAGAAGAGAAGAGGGTGTTACTCAGAGATCCAAAAGCTGCTCCTGCCTTTGAGCCAGCCCTCACTGGCCAGTGCTTACTACTGACATAGTTGTAGGCACCGCTATCATAGGCACGACTCTTGCTGCCACTGCTGGAGGTACCACCACCGCAGCTAACACGGTGGGCCCTCCGCTTCTCAAGAGTTCAATAGTGGATGCCATAGGTACTGCCAGAAGCGCAATCGCTTCCCCTTTTCTCCTGCCTTCAAATCTTACCTGAGTGCCTCTCTAAGTGGAACCTAGCTGGCGAAGAAGTCCAGAAAAATGTAATTTTCAGGCATCTCATCTTGGCAATGCAGGAAAGATTATAGATGGGTTGGGATGGGGCTGAGTATCATAGAAAGTACGTGGTCCAGCGTTATCATGTCGCTTTTACAGAAGAGAAAACAGACTCAGGTAGATCACGGTAACTTTCCTTTGTAACACATCTGGGATGTGGATCCAGGTCCGTACAAGTGAAAAAGGCAGGGATAATGAACCATCATTTAAATGAGGCAGGAGGAAAGATTTTTTTGTTTTTCTTCTCTACCAAGGATTGGTTCAGCTTGGATAAGAGTTAAAACGGAGGCAACACCGTTTTTGGAGCGCATTTGTGTGAACATGTGTGTTGAGGGGATGTGGGTGGTAGGAATCACTAAATATATTAGGAATTTGGCACTATATGATCATTTTTAGATAGGTTTTTCCTCCTTAATTATTAGTGTACTTTGTCATTATTACCTAAATAAAATAATTATACATTTTGAGTAGATGGCCATTTTGATTTTAATATATTCAATATGAATTTATCAAGTTTTGCTACAATATACCAAAATTTACATTATTTTTTTTTTCAAACTAAATGCTTGAAGTAATTTGGAGCATATACATTCTCAAATCCAGACTTAATGACTTCTGTACTGAGATACATTTTCTGTTGTCTTCCTGTGAAATACAGAGAAGTAATTGTGGTGAATGGTTACAGGATCCTTTCATTGGCACCATCCAGGGGAAAGACCATTTTGATTTTGTCTGAGCAACCACAGAGCTTTCTGTCTTGTTCTGTGCGTCACTTGAAAGTTCTCTTATTTGGCACGTGTGTTTGAGGAGACTAGCCATTGCTGCACGTTGGCATGGGAGAGCTAGAACTCATTTTTTATTTTTTTACTTTTCACTGTAAATGCCCTGTAATGGCCCTGTTCTTGTTAGTTTTGTTTTATCTTCACATACTTACCTTGCCCCTGGGCACAAATCCCTATATAGATAGATTAACTCTGACATTTAAAACCAAGATTTGTCATTAGCATGGAAGAATCTCAAGGATTTAAATTTAAGGATAGGAAATACTATTTTGTAGTGGATGCTAGGATAATATGTTTTGTAAAAGATATCAAAATTTCATGTTCTGCCAGTTGTTTGTCATTAGATGGATTCATCTGTCAAACTCCGACAGAGTCTAGAACATTGGTACTTGACTGTTTTGGATGATAGAACTCTGAAATCTGTTGAAATGTTGGATTCATTTCCTAGGGGGCAAAATGTGCATAATGAAATACACATACAAACTTCCATATAATTTTTAAGGTTCATGGAGACCCCGAAGCCTGCTTGTTTAAACATCCCTGTTCTGGAAAAATAAAGCCAGCGTACTTTCTGTCAGTACAATTTATTTTCACCCTGTTCATCTTTACACTCAAAAATGTTTATTGAGTGCTTACTTTATGCCTGTGTTAAAGTGCTTACTTTAGGCGCTGTGTTAAACAGCACTAAAGAAAGTCTCTGCCCTTTGAGAGCTTACAATTTGTTGGGGAAGGATTATACAAATCACACAAATGCCTGTGCATTTATGACTTTTATATGTCCTCAGAGTCTCAGAGTTATGCTTAGGGGGATTTAAAAGGCTTCTTTTTTTAAATTGAATCTTAATATGCATACAGAAAAGTACATGTGTTATAAGAATAGCTGCTTGACCTGTGCAGCCAGCACTATTAGGGGGAGTTTTGCTGAGTTGCTGAGTCAGGGAGGTCTGGAAGGGTTCCTTGAGGTGGAATTCTGGAGCCGGAATCTAGGACAAGAGCAGGCAAAGAGGTGAAGCAGCTAGCATGTGCAGAGGCCTTGAGATGGAAGGGATGGGGGGAGCATTCGTGAAAATGACAAAAGACGAGTGTTGCTCATGCATTGAGAGTCGAAGAAAAGCGTTAGAAATGAGCCCAGAGAGAAAGATGGTGCCAGACCTCATAAGACCTGAGCCTTTTCGAGGATTTTGGTCATTAGACCAGTAGTTTTTAGAAGGTCACATTTGTATTGTGTAAAGATGATTGTTACTGTTCTGAGGAGAAAAGGTGGAAGAGGACAGTAGTGGAAATGTTGCTCATGCATTGAGAGTCGAAGAAAAGCGTTAGAAATGAGCCCAGAGAGAAAGATGGTGCCAGACCTCATAAGACCTGAGCCTTTTCGAGGATTTTGGTCATTAGACCAGTAGTTTTTAGAAGGTCACATTTGTATTGTGTAAAGATGATTGTTACTGTTCTGAGGAGAAAAGGTGGAAGAGGACAGTGGAAGCAGAGAGACCAGGCAGCGGGCTATACCATATGAGTCTTGGCCAAACAGAATGGTGGCTTAAGCCAAGGACGTAATGTAGAGATAAGGAAGCTAGTGGTTTCGAGATCCATTGGGAGGATAAATCAATAAGGCTGGAAGGACCAGTATGAAGATGAAGGAGCGACAGATGTAAAGAATGAAATCCAGGCTTGTATAGTTTCATGGATTAACGTAACGTGTGATACACTGACATAAGAATCACCAGGACATTATAGGATTGAAAGGGACAACTGTTTGGTTTTTGGAATGCTGAATTTGTGGTACCTTCGAGAAGTCCAAGTATAGGATATAAATGGATTATTGGTAAGTCAGAAGCTGGATTGGCTGTCTGGACTGAAATATAAATTGCTTAACGATGTTTATTGAAATATGAAATAGAGATCAGACTGTCTAGATAGATAGTATAGATAGAATGCAAAGACAAAGCCAATGACAGAGCTGAGAGAAACTCCAGCATGTATTTGGCTTAGTTGAAGAGGATTAGCTTTGTGAAAGAGACAGAGAAATTGTGGCCATAGGGGGAAAAAAAATCAAGAGTGTGAATATCTGCTTACTAAATGGCTCCCTTCTCCTTTCATTCCCAGAGTGCTAGAAGCCAGATTTATATCTCCCAGGCATGCAATTAGAGAATCTCACTGTAGGAAATGGACAGATACAAGAGAAAAGACATATGGATACCAAATTTCAAAGGCTCCTCCAATGCATGATTGAGACTACCTGTATTACATTGCTCCACATGACAGTGAAGCCATCAGTTAACATGCTGTCCATCCAGAGGTTTCCAGTCTTTTTCATGCCTAATGCTCAAATATGAAGAGAGAGCCGTAATCACCTGACATTTGAAGATAGCTTCTGTTTGGAAAGACAGAGACTGAAACAAACAATTAGGAGTTACATAGGGGTTGGTGGTGGTGGTGATGGTGGTGGTGGTGAAGTCATAGGAAATCGAGGCAACATAAGAAACAAAGAAAAAATTTAAAAAACATAATTATCTTTAAAATATGAAAAGTTTTATATCAAAAGAGTGAATAAGAGTTCTTAGACTTTAAATTAACGTGGCAGAATTTAAAATAATCAATCGAAGGATTTAAAGATGAAGTTAAGGAAATATTCCCCCAAGTAGAACAAAAACAAACAAATATATGGAGATAAATATAAAAAATTATCAAACCTGGATATCAAACATTTAACTAATGAAATTTCTAAGGCAAAGCCCCCAGAAAATGCAGGAGAGGAAACTATGAAATAAATAATGCAAGAAAATATCCCATAACTGAATGATCTAACTGTAGATAGGAACCCACTGAACTTTTGGCATAATAGATTGAAAAAATTAGATCAATACCATGATCCATTATCATTAAATTTCAAAACATTATATATTAAGAAAGAATTTTTAAAACTTGGAGTGGGGAAGAAATATGGGAGAGAAAAATCCATGCACAACTGATTGCAAATCATAATTTTGGCATTGGGCTGCTTAGTATCAGAGAAACAAGATAGTGAAACATTGACTTTAAAATGCTGAAGGAAGATTATTTTCAATTTAGGACTTTATGCCCAGAGAAGTTATAATTATATGTGTCGAATAAAAACATTTTCAGAAATTTCAGCTCTTAAAAAAATGTACCTGCTATGCAAATTTTCTCTGTTAACAACTGAAAGATACATTCCACCAAAGCTAAGAGAAGAAGCCATGACACTTGGGTATATGGGATTCAGCATACAAAGGAGCAAAAGGAAGTCCCTGGATCATGGTACATGGAGTTAATCAAAGTGACATCTATGCAGCAGTACTATACAGACTGTCCAGATGAGAGCAGGGGGACAGAGAGCCTTGCAGATTACCCGAGCATTCGTCTGTCTCAGGAGGAATTTTGCAGCTCTCTCAGAGAGTTTGGATGAAGAAGTAGTGATAAGCACAAGGAAAACTGACCAACTGATAGGTACATAGAAAACTAGACAGTTATCATCTCTAAGAAAATTGTCAAACCTATACAAGAATAGAATTGTATTTGTCAAGTGCTACATACGTGAACCATACATTTATATGTATATATATTTTCTTTTTTTTTTTTTTTTCACTAGTTTATACTAGTTATCCAGAAATTTGGTGTAAGGACAGAGACATGTCAATGTTATGTTATTTGACAGAAGTATATTGGGGAAAAGGGGAATGTAAGTTGTGATGGTGGTCTTAAAGAGCTTGTGTGCCCCGATCAGAGTGTGAAGGCACATGTAATAAAGGGAAAGGAAATGGAGTCAAGGGGCTTAGACACCTCTCTCACGAAGTTTGGCTTTGAAGGGGAGAGACTGGGCAGGAGACACAAGGGGATGTGTGGAGTCAAGTAGGGGTGCATGTGTGTGTGTGTGTGTGTGAACAGGAGAGACTTGAGAATGTGAAAAGCCAGTAAAAGAATTTTCCATGAGGACAAATTGAATATACGTGAGAGGTAGGAGGGTGGTTAATGAAAGTCATTGAGAGGACGAGAGGTACTGGGACCCACATAGCACAGGCGGAGAGACTGACCTTAGTTGTGAGGACAGATCTGTAAATAACAGAGAGGGAGATGTTGGTAAGTTTTATTTTGGTAACAGGAAGATGAAAGAGCTGCCATTTGATGGCTCCTTTTTCCTTTGGAAGAAAACAGTTATCTGTTAAAGCAGAGGTACTGTGTACCAGAGGATTGCAAGGCAAAAAGAGTTTAAAACTGCTTTTCAGAAACAGAGTACTTAGATCAGAGAAGGGTGGTAGGATTGCTGGGCCATGTTGTGGATCCATGTGAGGTTTATGAGCATGGTAGTGTAACTAATATGTTCTTTTGTGTGACTCCCTCCTCACTGCTTAGCCAGCTGTTGAGGGCTAGCCCAGAAACCTGGATAGTTGGTTTCATCCATGCTTGGGGTCCTACCAAAAAGACTAAAGAAAACCAAAGATTTTGAGGAAGTTCGAGTACTGACATGTATGTTATTGAAATGATAGAAATCTAAGCTGAGTCAGGGAAGGAATGGAGAAAGGCAAGAAGCTGATGCGAAGTTGCAAGGTCAATAGACAAGTAGTCCCATTGAGATCAAAGAAAGGAAGAATGGAAGTAGTTGCGTAAGCAATAATAATAATAGCTTACATATACCGAATGCTCACAATGGGTCAAGTCCTACTCTATACATTTTAAATGTGTTAATTCATTTTGTCCTCCTAACAAAGCTTCGTGGGAGGCTCTACTAAAACTGAGGCCCCAAATAGAGGAGTCATTTGTTTAAATCACAGAACTCAGCAGTGGGCAAGATGGGGTACACGTTCAGTCTGTTTTCCTCCGGAGCCCACACATTTAACCAGGAAGCCTCACCGAACCTGTTTGAAGGTAAACAGGAAGGAGAGGTGAATGTATTTGGAGGTGGTTACAGATGATAAAGTCTAGAGCGTGGGTTGCTGCGTTATTGCGAAGAGTTTATTAGAGTAAAGGTCAAGAGACTGGGAAGCCAGGGCACTGGAAAAGGCATCCAGGTGAGAGCTGACATCAAATTATGGCTGAATTTGGCCTGGTGGATGGCAGACCTAGGAACTGCAGACTAACTCCATCATTGGATGAATGGAACTTAAGTCGTGTTGCGTATTGTTATTTATAGACTGTTTTTACAGCGCCCACTAGGTTGCTGACTTCTTGAAGCCAGTTGTTTTATTTCTGGGCCTGGCATATATGTGTGATTGATCGATTGATTGACTGATCGATTGATTTTTATATATGTGTGATTTAAATGTTTGGTGAATGAATGAATACATAACAAATATTCATTAACTGAAGTGAAACTCATTTTGGTGTGCTTTCCTTAGCCAACTGATGATAATTTTCTGGTTTTTTTTGTTTAATGTCTTCATTTATTTTATTTTTCTGTAGGAAAGCCCATAACAGTGGTGAAGACTCAGATTTAAAGCAAAGGAGGAGGTAAAAAAAAAAAATTAGAAGGCGGGTCAGGGAAAGGAGAAAGGATTAGCAGTTAGCACTGCTCAGCGTGGAGGCAAGAATGGGGACTTTTTTTTGTTTGTTTTATTAGTGGCTGTTTTAAGAGTATTATTTGTTTTTTAACTTGCAAATACCAGTTTCGGCTTCAGCTGGTTCTCAGTCTTCCATTCTGTAGCATCCCTAGCAATTTCTTTTTCTTCTGTTCCTTTGTATCGGAGGAGCTGTCTTGTTTATCTATTGCTACATTAAAACCACTCCCCAAAATTGATGGCTTTTAAAGCAACAACAGCTTTATTTCTCTTATAATTCTGTTGATTGAACAGGCAGTTCTTTAGCTAGTCTTTCTAGCCTCAGATGAAGCTACAGTCAGATGGTGGCTGAAGTTGGATTATTCAAGAGCCCTTTCTCTCTCATAGTTGGTATTTTGGCCAAGTGGCTGGAGGTCAGGGTCCTCTCTCTCTATGGTCTCTCCACTTGGCTAGCCTTGGCTTCTTTAGATAGTGACTGAGAGGAAGCAGGAGCTACTAGCCCTGTTGAGGAGTGGTCCAGTACCTGGCAGAGTATCTCTTCTACCTCATTCTATTGATAAAATCAGTCATAGGACCAGTGCAAATTCAAGGGGAGAGGAAATAAACTGTACCTCTCTCTTTGTGGGTTGGGGGTTTGACAGTGTGACAGGAGTTTATGTCCATATTTAGTCCACCACAGAGGCTTATAGCTTCGCTGTGTCAGAGTGCTACTGGAAGTACTTGGTTTTGTGGTCCCTTTGGGGTGCATGGTGACATTTGCCTTAATGTACTTTCACATTTCTTTAGATTCATTCAGATGTCTGACTGAATTGAGAAGTACTGACTGGAGGAGGGATAACACTTATGTTGGATTAGTAATTTTACTGCAGAATTAATTGTAAAGAACCAACATGAAAGGTTTTATTTGTCATAAATGTGTTGTTTTTTTTTTTTCTTGTTTTATCTGCAGGTCACGCTCACGCTGTAACACAAGCAGTGGTAGCGAATCCGAAAATTCTAACAGAGAACACCGGAAAAAGAGAAACAGGTAATACTGCAACATTGTAGTTAACTGGAACTCCAAAATGAGAGGCTGCTGGTGGTGGTTAAGAGGTGGGTGTCCTCTGTCATCTCATCTGTGTTTAAGGAGGAATCTGGCACTATTTTGAAGCAGTATTTTAGGAAACCTCAGCTCGTTGAACTGAGTTTCTTATCTTTATAATAAGATAATTAAGCAACTTGACAATGAAGTTCCTTCTTGTTAATTAAAAAAAAAAATAGATGATCTGTATTTAGGTACAACATGTAGTGAATTTGTCTAAGGGTGGTAAGAAATTTTACTGTTGCTAGAGGGATTTCTCCCTGAATTGTCTTTTAACATGACCTTGCTATATTTTGCCAACCCAAAATGAGGAGCTTGTTGTTTCATAGATTCCACATACAAATATGTGTTTATATTCATGTCAGGTACACACAATTAGATGGGGAAATGTGCTTAATTTATATCTTTAAGACTCATTTTTAAGAGCTTGTTAAAACATCATTTGACATGTAATCAGTAGGAATGGCTTAATGCATTAATCAGTTCTCCCTGGTGGCAAAATATTTATTTGAAAACAAATGTTCACATAGTGAAAGAGCACAGGCTGGGAGTGAGAGAGATTTGGTTGCGGGTTATACTAGTTTCTAACCCAGTGGTTCTTAACTGGGAGCAGTTCTGTCCTCCCCCTCCACTCCTACAGGATAGTAGGTGAGGTTTTGAAACACTTTTCATTGTCACAGTTGGGTGGGGGGGATTGCTGCTGGCCAGGGATGCTGCTAAACATCCTACAATGCACAGGACAGCCTCCACATCTAAGAAGTATCTGGTCCAAAAATATGTCAGTGGTGCTACTGTGGTAACCTTTTCTCACCTGATATGGAACTCTGGCCTGGTTGCTTTTACTTTTCTGGGTTGTCTTTTTCTCTTCTGTAAAATGAGGAAGTTGGATGAGATAATCTCCAAGGTCCTTCTTTCGTGCTTGGAGCCCTTGTGCTTGGCACACATTGAATCAGTCTCCTCTCTAACTACAAAGCCTGTGTAATAATAGCCTAGACAGCATTATGAGAGAGAGTGGACCATTTTCCACACAGAAAGGAAAGCTTTCTATCTGGAGCTTTCTTAGGGCCTAGAATCACACTAGATAGAGGTAAGATCGTAAGGTGTTATGACTCTCTTCTCAAGGAAATTATTTCAGTTTCTTCATCTATAAAAACCCAAGTGTAGAGGGCAGCTCTCCCTGAGGTGCTCTCTTCCTGCTCTAAAATTCAGTATCTGTACAAACAATATAAAACAAAGCAAAGCAAACAACCAAACAACCCCCTCTCCCATTTGTACTTATTGATCAAGCCATTATCTTAACAAATATAGATTTGTTTTGCTTGGTGTATTGTAAGCTGTGCTCATAGATGCTCTAATCTTAAGTTTTCAGAAGGTAGCCTGTTTAAAACAGTGTCTTCAGGGGCCAAAATGCTCCCAGTAACATTTGTTGTTCAAAGTGAAACGCTATTTAAAGGTTGCCAACAAATCCTTAAATAGCTCATTACTGAGCTTGTTGTATGGGCTTCAGTATTCCTTATAGATGTTTTCTCTCTCGATAGCTTCTCCTTCACCCTTGTCACGAATAATTTTTTGGATTGGATTTCTTTGCACTGCATAAGTAGTATATTTTATAATGATGGTGGTTCTGAATGTTTCAATGCTAATGCAATTCGTAAGGCTATTAATGAGAAATCATTTTCAAAACATGCTCTGACACAACAGCTTTCAAATTCATTTATTTTACCTGCAAAAACATTGCTATAGGGTTTCATAACTTGCCTGTGTCTGCAGAAGATAAGGTCTAGAGTTCTGGCTTTCGGGGCATAGTAGAAAGTAGACAGAAGAAATATGTCTTTGGTTCCAATCCCTACTCCTGAAAATTCTTGTGCAGCAGGTGACAGTAGATGCAAGGAAAGGCTGCAAATGCATGACTCTGTTTCTGAGTGCCACTTACCCATTATGCTTTGCTACCACTAATACCTCCATTCCATTATTAGCTTTTTAAATTAACCAGAACCCACTCATTCCACATCAGGATGCATAGGTCTGAATATTTAAACTGTAGCACTGATGTAGGTCTCAATATGTCTTCTGTCTGTGATGAAGGGTTGTCTCCGGATGTCCGACTTCCTCCTTGTACAAAAGACTTTGTTTTGGGGGAGATGAATCTCTTCAACTCATCTGTCCTTCCTTATCTCAACAACAGTGTGACCCAGCCAAGCTCTCCCAAACATCCTTTGTGCTTTTATTAATGGACTCTGGTAACCCTAGAATAGGGCAGAGTGACTGAATCTTGAACATGCTGATATTCTGCTTCCTGTCAGCAAAGTCTCTAAATTCAGCCCTGTATGCTTCATCACTTGTACACTTCAGCCTGGAACCCACCACACCCTGCTTTCCTGTCTCCCACTGGGAACTGTAGCCTGGAGCAAAGGGGCAGAGACTTTTGCAGATTTGCTTTTCAAACACTGTTTTGAAACCCATGCTGTGTCCAGTGGAACTCTGGACAGTCAGGTTTACTTTTTTGAGCTTGTGTGTGGTTTTCCCT
>NW_006436298.1:36726271-36733518 GCF_000325575.1 Pteropus alecto | reverse complement strand
TTTTTTTTTTTTTTTTAACATTTTCTCAACGTCTACCCATTGGAGCTGAAGCCGTTTTGCCGTTCTCGTGGATAACAATTTAAACATCTCTCACTTTCTGTGAGGAGAAACAGAAGTTAATAAAAGTGTTTACAAATCAACTTTATCCAAAGCAATAGCAGTAGCTTCTAACAATCATTAAAAAAATAATAATAATAAAGCCATAATCCACACCAAAGGATTCTGGTTTAGTTTCCATTTTAGAAAAATGTAAAAGTAGATTAAACACCCCCTCGTGCCACCCCCCACCTCCCTCCACCCCCGACCACCACCACCTTTGTGTCCAGAGCTGTTGAGAAGAGGTGTGTGAGGGTTCCTTGGTCGGTTACGCATTAACTGTAGGGTTTCATTCCACACCAGAAGTCCTCAGCCTCCTCCTTTTTGGGAGGAATTGTTTATGTCTTTCTTTATCCTCTTCTGCTTTAGTTTTTCTTTACCATTTTCATAATCGGGATGCATATCCTACAGTTTTCTAGGTTTTGATGTTTGAGAAAAGAGTTTTTTTACTCTGTTTTTATAAAGAGCTAGAAGTTGCAACACAGATTTTTGTTATAACAACTAAGGTTGTTGCCGCTGGGTCTGATAGGAGTTCGGCGTCGCCCCAACGGCATGGGGGAGGCAGAGGGATAACAACATAGAAGTGTAGTTAGCATTTTTCCTCAGTTCTTCCTCATTGACGCAGTGAAGAGTCACAGGTCAGTCAGATTTGAAAAGATTCATTAAAAGTATATTTTAGAAAGACAAAGCATGTCCCAGGGAGGCACAGGGTCCCTGTAACAGAGGGCTGTAACCAACACAAGGGGGCCACAAAAAGGCCACAAAAGCCAGAAAAGGCCACACAAAAGGCCACAAAAGGGCAAAGAGGACTCAGAAGTGGGAATGTCTGCATTATATTTGGGCCGTGTTAGATAGTTCCAAAGGCATTCCTAGGTGATTAGCAAGTGAGGTCATTTTGATTGACACTTGGCTGCTATATAACTACTTAGTGTGCATGTGCATACCCAGAATTCTACTACTATTGGGGTGTTCTTTGGGTGGTCTCTGGGCTGGGCTGCTATTCCTTTGTTCCCTCTGTTGCTCATTTCTGGCTAACCACCTAACAAGATGACAGAAAGTTCTTATTTCCCCCTTAGTGTCTCTGCTTATTCCTTATCTTCATCTGTATTCTCTTGCTTCCACTTTAAATCTCTTTCATATTATTTTTCCTTACCCAGTTCCTTTCTCTTTCTTTTCTTAGCTTCTTACCCACTCTTTCTTCCTTTCTTCAGTCTTCTCTGAATTCCATTTCCACTTAGGACTCAGTGATGTGTCAGAAAAACCCTCAAGGATGTGGGTCAAGGTCTTGCTTCTTTTATGTACTGATATGTTTGACCTTGAGCCACTCATTTAACCAGTTAAAATCTTAGTTTTCTCATCTTTAAAGTAGGGTATAATATGATCTTTTTGTTGAATGAGTCAAATGAAATCTAATAGGTGAGGTCACATTAGGGTATAGAATCACACAGTTTGATGTCTAATTTTGGAGTTACTGTCTCTTCATTGCCCACCTCACCTCTTCTTTACCCCTTTCTACTTTTTTCACTTGTCTTTTTGTCCTGTCTTCAGCTCTTCCACCTTCCCTAGCCTTACACGTTCGTATTTTTAGGCCAGTCATTTTTATCTTTTGGTTCATGGGTAGGTTTTAGGGGTCACTTCTGTGTGTTTCCAAGTATACAATTTTCTGTTGATGAGGTTAGTAGCTTTTATCAGATTCTTAAGAGAGTATCTGTGTGACCCTCAAAAGTTATAAAGCAGTTATTATCTAAGTAGTAAAAGAACAGATTGATATTGGGACATGAAATTTGTGTTTCAGTTTACTGGTAGTGTTGCAGAAATGGTGTGAAATCAGACCGGCAAGAAACCAAGCACCACTCAGAGAGTTGGAGAACTCAGGTTTAATACGCGGGAGGTCCCAGAAGAGCTAGTGCTCTAAAGATCCGGCCCAAGCTCAGGGGCAGTCTTGCTTCTTTAGGGCTTATCCGTGCTATTACAGTGGGCATGGGCTGATTGGTTGATTTGTCCTCATGGGGTTACAGACTTTGAGAGTTGTTTTGGGTTACAGGTAAGCAGGGGAGTTGCTATGGGCTACGGGCAGTTACAGAGCATGAGATTTTCAGACAGAAACTTAGGCAATACATCTGTTATCTAGACAGAACAATCAAAGGGAAGGGTAAGTCTTCAGTTGGTCTAAAGATCACTCTGCCCTTTGGCCTCTGCAAAAAGTATGCCTACAGAAGCAGAACAAAGAGCTGATTAGAAGATTAGCCTTTTGAGTGAAAAATTCCTCTTCAGTAAGAGTAAAAACTAAAATGCTTAAATTTTCTTTAGCGATTGCTTAGTTATACCAATTTGCTGAAAAATTGGTTCAATTAAATTCATCAGATTGGGAACCTACCGAGTACAAAGCAGTATGAAGTTAATGATCTATGTGAATATTAGATTGTATTAGTTTCTACTGGATAGAATTTTGAATCTTGTATCTGAGATCAGAAGGGTCAGCTAGCTTATTTCTAGAGGTTCTAGCCTATGAGCCATGCTGTAGCCTTGCCCAGGGTATAGCTGAAGGAAGATCTAAAAAGTAGACTTATCAGAGGAAAACCTTTCACAAACCAGCTTTCCCTGAAAATACCTTGAGCTTAATAAAATATCCTTCACTTTCAAAGAAACCTGTCTGCAAAACATCCTTTGTGCTATTGATGAAAATCAGCAGTCCTTTGAGCATTCACCAGGGAGAATCTGTGGATTACTCAGTCATTAGCTTTGATATGTGGCTAGGCTTTTAGGATTTTGATGTAGGACATTTGGAGGGGTGGGGGACAGTGACTCAGAGAAGTAGTCTGGTGTTTTTTGCATAAGCATAAAAGTGGAAGTAACTCTGGAGCTTGGTGAGGATTAAAAGAGTAAAAGAAATGAGAGAATCTGGGGTAAGAGCAGGAGTAGAGTAAATTGGCAACAGGGGACCATTTGGACCTTTCCCTAATTTTATTCTGGGATGTTTTGCATCACAAATGTTACGTACGTGAGGCTGTGTGTGTACATGTGTGCACACGCAGGTGCAATAGAGCACAGAACAAAGAATTAGGGAGCCTGCATTATGAATTTGACCCTGCTTGAAGAGCTCTGCGGCTAGGAGCTGGTTACCTTACCTTTTGAATCTTAGTTTTCTCACATGCTAAGTGGGGTAATACCCGTCCTACCTCATAAGAGGTTTGTAAACATCCAGGAGATAATGGATATGCTTTGAAAAAGTAGATAGTTCTCTATATAGGTGGGTACTGTCAGATTAATGAGAACAGCCAGCGCTGTTCTTTGTTATCTGAAGTCCCTGTTGCATCTGTAAAGCAGGGCTCAGCTCCCTTTAATAAAAAAGATGTCAGTGTTTCCAACATGAATTTGCTCTGCTGCAAATGTTGTTAGTTTCTTCCTGCCTTTTAGGTGTCTTTTAGAATCTGTTTCTGAATAATGGATTAAGATGGTTTTTAAATATTTTATATATGTTCCACAAGATCTTTTATATTATTTTTCTTAAAAAAATAGAAGAAACTTTTCTGTGACACTGCAGCTAACAGGGACGATACATCTAAGTAGGGCAAACCCAGAAGATCATGATTTTGGTAGGGTTTTGTTGTTGTTAGGGTGCTTAAAAAAAAAACCAAAAAACTTTATTGTTCCTGTGCCTTAGGAAAAAAATGTGTTTTGGTTGATAGCAAGCTTAAACCAGTGGGGCATTTCTTCCAGATAGCCTGAAATAGGTAACTATTTCCATGCAAGCATTCCCTCCTGCCCTGTTTCTGATTTAGGTAGGGGCTGCAAACAAGGTAAAAATTGTGGGTATGGAGAGAGCAGTTCATACAAAGCCAGTGGAAACAGAGTGTTCAGCATGCTGCATAATGAAGGGGTTTCTGATTTCCACTTTCGTAAGTCATCTCAAGATTTAGACATTTGATAAGGATGATTTAGGTCTTCCAGAGCATAATCAAAGATACAGAGATAACTGTGGAATTGCAAAGCTGCAGCAGCTGAGGAATGCTGTCAGATTACTGATTGAGGGCAAACCAGGTCGAAAAATTAGGAAAACAAAAGACTTTGAAAGGGAAATTGTGCCAAAGGCAGCCTATTTTGTAGGAAGAGCATAAAGAATAAGTGGAAGAAACAGAAGCACCTTTAAGAGCAAATAAGAATAATTTTTAATGGTCGGGGAAGGTTGGGAAAAGCAAATGAATTTTTTCCTTGCTGGTCTTCAGTAAGTATGTCGACAGATGCCTGGAACCAACATAAATTTCCCTAGGGAAGAAAAACTACTGGAAAAAAAAAAAAAAAAGATTGGTTTATAGCAGGTGATCCAAAAATGAGTGTAGTTGATGTGAAACACAAGTCTACAATCAGATGGGACCTGCAGACTTAATATTAGCATGGAGTGGCTGTATGAAGCAGTCATCTGGAAAGCTGTGCTATAGCTGAAGAGTAGAGGTTTGTTTTGATGTATCTAACTAGCTTGGAAATAAAACCCAAATAGAAAAACATGGAGTTTTAAAGTTAGGATCTTTACAGTAATTCAATAGATGAAAAAACTGAGGCTTGACAAAGAAGATAAGCAATTTGCCCAGCTAATGGCAGATCTGGGACCGGGCAGAACTCAAGAGTGCTATGTATTACTCATTTCATCTTGAAGTTTCGTTATATATTTGCTCTGTGAGGTTTCTCAGGTTCAGCATTAAACACGGTCTTTATCTCAGAGAATGAAAAGTGAATTGTGAATTTGGATAAAGGAAGATCCTATTAGGAACAAAACTGCCCGGGGTAAAGGTAGAGGGCAAAGTAAAACCCACTGGGATTTGTATAAGAATTCATTTAATGTGGAGAATTCTGCAGAAGAGGCAGAACTATAATTGGGAAGACAGGAAAGAAGAAACTAGGAATAGTATCTTCATTATTGTTATCAAATGATTATGTGGCATTTTGTCTTCAAAACCTTTTGCAAACTTTAATTAAGTGTCAAATGCAGTTAAAATCTAAATTGCAGGCACAGTCTGGAAACGTAGGGTGCTGAAGTTTGGTGAGAGACGGAGGAAATATATTAGAATTCTCTTATTCTGAAACATCATTGAAATAAGTTCTATTCTGAAGCAATCCTCTTCCTTGTACGTTAAAAAACAAAAGCCTTGTTACAATAAGCCTTTCTACCCCAGCTGTTCATTTTCCATAGTTATAGATGAAGAAGTAGAGAAAATATGATAAATATAGTTATTGCATGTAAGGATACAGGAATGGAACATTTAGCATTTTGAAGTTCACTTTAAATGCAACACCAGAAAATGAATACATTTCCTACCTAAATTTTACAATGAATTCCTTTTTCCTCCTTGAGACTTCCATGACTATCTGTTATGTAAGAACACATTTTGACTTTTTAAAAGCCTTATAATGCTTGCAGTGTTTTTATTCTTTTTTAATGTAAATCCCAACATCAAACTTAAAATATAGCAGGAAAGAAGCAAAAAAAGCATTCATATATCCCACACCTAAGCCTAAATGAGACCGACAAAGCAGAAGCATTATAGGAGACATCTTTTACATTTAAATATTTTTTATTCACTCATGCAGAAACAAAATAGTCAACTTCTGCCTCTTAAAGACTGTGTGTTACAGTATTCTTGCTTCTAGGGCCCTTTTCCCGTAGCACCTGCGTTTTCTGGAGCAGTTCATCAATGAAAGAAATGACACTTTTATTCCTGTAATGAGGCGCTATTAACTGGAGGTCTTTTGTAAGGGTGTAATTTCAAACTTCATTACAGACTAAGACAGCCACACCACCATTACTCAGGAAAATGTGCTTCTGTTGTGACTCTTCAGTGAGTCTTTCATTTTTAATGTACCTTGTTAGAATATTTATGAAACCGTATCACCAGTAGAGGGCATTGTCTTTGAAACATGTGGGTCACGAGGATGGATATTAACTGACAGGTTTCACTGCCTTCGCATTAGACTTTTAGAAAAACGTTAAAGGTACATGTCACAGTCTGAAATTCTTTCTGATGTAGCCCTTATTACGAGTAAGGTACAAGAACTCTGTGTTCTCGTGCCTCAGGAGTTTTAATATTTTACCATCAAGATAAAGTCTGAGTATGAAGGTAACCAGCCAAATTCCACAATAGAGAATGTATACTAACTGTGCTTCCTTTTAAACTTCTGCCCTCTGGGAAAAATGTGTTTGCCTAAGTCACTCCTCCACCTTGCCCTTAGGCTTGACTTCTAAAAAATATTTAAAGATGCTGACTTCCTAATTAAAAATTGACATTGTGAAATTTAGTCTTTCCCATGAACTATGCAGCGATTTAGCTCAGAATGGAAGCTAAAGACTTCAGGGTTAGGAGTTGGGAGACAGGATTTTATGTCTATCCCTGGGCATGTGAGGTGTGGGTTCCTGGGGAGGGGAGATATCTCCTTGCTAACCCGATACCTTCCCATTGACTGTTTCCTCCCAACTTTGGATCCCTCAGTCCTGGGAACACTCAGGACTGTTCCCCTAGAAGGCTGTCATATGATACATAGGGTGGTTCGGAGATGTAGCTTCTCACTATAAAAATACATACACATACGCATGCACATGGCATTTGCAGATGGGAGTGTTCCTTTCAAAGAATGGTTAATAATTATGACCTCAAGTAGTATACCTTCTCATATTTTTTCTTCAGATTTTTCTAATATTAAGATCCATAGCTTTGTATGTTACATTTTAACTTCCTCTGTACATGCCATGAGAGAGAGAACTATGTTCTTGATTCTGTTTAATTTACCATGACTATATCCTATTAATATTCAAATAGGCCATTAGAAATGAAAGCTTTAGCAAAGGAATATATTCAGTTCAAAGACTTGTGTGTTACAGATAACTTTTTACTTAACACAGTTCCTCCTTAATCTAGAGAAACTTAAATAATTTCTTCCTCATAAGGTACTGCTCTTTTTAACTTGAATTTGCCTTACATTGTCTCTAAGTTATATGTGAAATGACTATTTGTCACCCTTCTACTGATTGGCATTTATAAGCAAATCCAGATACCCACAGTCTGTACTATGTGTTGTAACAGGGCCACCAAAAGATATCTGTTCAATGAGAGAAATGACTCCAAACTTGCCTGTTGTTTTCATTTTTGTTTTGAAGCCGT
>NW_006436298.1:36692360-36726156 GCF_000325575.1 Pteropus alecto | reverse complement strand
CTCTCCCAGCATCAGCATGTGAAATGAACTTGCTGGAGCAGTTTCCTGAAGGTCGTACATAAATTAAAAGTTAAATATTCAAATGACAGGTGTTTGACTTTTGCAAGGAAGATTCATGGCCTCACAGTATTGTTGCAGTGTGTTCCAGAGAGTATTTACGCATTAATAAGCACTCGCTGCCCCTCGCTCCTGCAACACCTTTCCCTTGTTATTAGAAAGACTTGATACGGCCAAAGCGCAAAACTTCTGCAGTGTGGCCCATGGATGGGTTTTGTTAGGTCCATGCAGTACCTTAATGTTCAGAATTGATTGCCATTGCTTAAATATGGAAAGAGTTCACTTTTTTAAAATGACAAGATTATCTTTTTTAAAATGACAAGACTTGGTAACAGTGTCCTGTGATCTCACATCTGGGCAGGTGCCTGTGCTCCCCAGTTCCCTCCCACTGTAGATTTCCTGTTTCCTCATTTACATTCCATCCTGGCCCTTGGCCACACTGAATGCTCAACCCTCATTCCCTCTTTGCCCTGTGAGCAGCCATAACGATAATGCTGTGTGCCTGCTCAGCTGCTAACATACGATGTCACCATATTTGACTTTTTGCACTTATAGTTTTTTATCTTAAAAAAAATGGGTATTATATCTGGCACCTATTGTCCATGAAAACCTTGACAATTAGTGTGATTTTTTTAAAGAGCATTTCAATGTAAAATTATTTATTGCCAGTTTAGTTAGCACGTTTTTAAAAAAAATGACTTTGTTTCATGAATTAAGGGTGTCTCTATAGCAGACACCACTATCTCTTTAGCCAAAACGTAAATGTTTTAAATGAGTTTTTGTTTGACACGTTGTTTTTTTAGAAAATTTTAAGCCAATGATAGAAGCCCGAAAATAACTAACATATACTTACATATTTATATGTAAATATTATAATATATACTTAGAGCCAAACTGTAAATTTATATATATGTATATACTTATGGGTATATTAATTCCTGTAATACATTTTTAGCTTTCAGTAATTATAATAAAATTTCTTCTTAAATAACTTTTCATTTCTTATTAACTTTTAAGTAATGTGTTTGATAAGTTAATATAATTTAAAAGCCAGTTTAGGATGAACCGAAAAACAAAGCACCACATGTGTGGATGTTAACTTTAGACGATGGTCTTTCTTTGCAGAATACGGCAGGAGAATGATATGGTTGATTCAGCGCCTCAGTGGGAAGCTGTATTAAGGAGACAAAAGGAAAAAAACCAGGCAGATCCCAACAACAGGCGATCCAGACACAGATCTCGCTCGTATGTGGACTCTTTTTGTACTTTGATTCAAAAACACTGAGCTTGAAGTAGCATGTGGATTCTAGGGCAGATTGGCAAATTAGCTGTCTCTTTGAGGTTTTTTAAAGTGATTTAGTTCAACCATGATTATCCTGTTGTTTATTTGTCATATTTACCTTCTTATATATGTGACTTTCATTAACTGTATCTGAAGCTATAGAAGTTGGAACACAGCCAAACCAAAATGTCATCAAAAAACAAGGCTATCAAAATCATGTTTCGTTTAGTTTTCAATCAAAAGCATATATTCAGCTGAGTAAGTAGGAATAGTTTCCTTTGTTCTGGAGCCTGGCTGTTGGTGAAATACCTGCTGCTTCTCTCAATTGGAGTCTGCAGAATTCTCTGAAGTCTTGTTTCAGATTGAACCAGATGCGAAAATCTTCCCATCAAATTACCATTTGTGAGCAGTAGTCAGTGAGTGATTCATTATACCCCAATGTTGGGATTTGCCTGTTCCTTCTGTTGCTAGGCAATGCCATGTGTGAACACAATTACCCCATAATGATGAGATTGCCAGTCCCCCAAATTAATTTTCTTTTGACCTGTTTATGAGTTTGTTTGTTTTTTTTAATGTGTGCATTGTCCAGATTTAGGCTCTCCATCCCCACCCCACTTCCCAAAGCTGGGACTTACTACCCATCCTTCATGATGTTGCTTACTCATGGAAGTGGAAGGGTGCTGGCGAGTAGATTTGGAGACAAACTGTGTAGGTAGGTGGGAACTCTGAGGAAGCCAGGAAGAAGGGTGCCAACTTAGATTAACAGATGTCAGGGAAAGACTCCGCACAGGACACCCCAGAACCCTGCATGACTCTTAAGAGATGCTTCTCAGTTTTAGATGCTTACTTTTTCATTAAAAACTGACCCCCCAATTTTTTTTTATCTGTAGTACCTCATATGAGTAATATCTGTTTCTTTTGTAATAAGAAATTTGCAAATACACCAAGCTGTATCCAGTAAGTCTTCACCTAACTAACATCATTGATAAGATCTATGGCTTTAAGCAAAATGATGTATAACAAACCAGTTTTACCACAGGGTAACTGATATAAAGAATTAAGTTCCTATGGCACCTCATCAACATTATAACAAAACAATGTTATTTGAGGATCTGCTTTACACCTTTATAGGTTTATTCCTTACTCCATAATGTTTTTGTTCTGAAACTTAATTAAAATGTTCAGTTTAAGGCAGAAGTTAATAAAAAGCTTCCTTTGTCTCGGATACTATTTCTTCCCACTTCCATTAAACAAGAGAGGTTTAGATCTGGACAGATCAAGACCTCACTGAACACAGTCTAACAAAAAAGGCACAGAACCCCAAGATCAGGTCTCAGCACAGTCATGAGTAAATCTTTTGTAACCATGCTTTAACCTATCCACGTGGAACCTTATTCTATGAGAGACTTGTAATCCACAAGGTCTGGTGACTTCATATTAAATCTTAAAACAGCATTCAGTTTTTCTAATCATTTCTGAAGCTCTCTAAATTCAAGTAGATGTCAATAGTAAATCTAATTTGTTAAAAAAAGGGAAAAGTAAAATAAAATCCTACATAGAGATTTTAAGGAAGTCAAAAAACAGTACTAGGGCAGTACTAAGTAAATGAAACAATTCATTTACAAGTAAAATCAGAAAAATCAGTGTTAAGTATTATAGTTATTATAATTCAGTTATAGGGCAAACATTTGTAGATGGGCCTAGGAATTTAATCATTTTAATGGAGTTATGTGAGATTTATTTAACAGCCTAAGGAATAAACTTTTTATTTTTAAATCTAGGCTAATTTGAGGTAAAATTTACATACAATGAAATGCTCTTAAGTGTACAATTCAGTGAATTTTGTCAAATAAGTGTATCCATCATGCCAATCAAGATATAGAATGAAAAAGTTCCCTCATGTTTCTTCTAGTTAGTCCCCAACCCATGTAGACAACCACTGTTCTGATTTCTATCACCATAGATTAGTGTTTGTCTCTTATAGAACGTCATACAAATGTAATTATACAATGTATGCTCTTTTAAAACTTGAGTTCTTTCATTCAACATGTTTTTGAGATTAAACCATGTTGTGTGTGTCAGTGCTTATTGAAAATTTTTGAGTAATAGTCCATCGTCTGAATATACTAAATGTCCATTCTCATCTTGATGGACATTTGGACAGTTCCCGGGTTTTGCTATTATGGTAAAAGCTCCTATAGACATTCTGTATAAGTGTATCTGTGGAGTTGTGTTATCTTTTGCCTTGGGTAAATACCTGGGAGTGGAATTGCTGGTTTGAGGATATTTGCATATTTAATATTATAAGAAACTATCAAAATGATTTCCAAAAAAGTAGTTTCATTTTATACTCCTACTAGCAATGTATGAGAGTTCCAATTCTGCCCCATTCTTACTCATATTTGCTTTTGTCTGTCTTGTTACTTTCAGCTACTCTAGTAGGTATGAAGTGGTATTTCATTGTGGTTTTAATGAACATTTCCTTGATGACTAATGATGTTAATCACATTTTCCTATGCTTATTGGTGATTCATATATCTTCATTTTTAAAGCCTCTCTTCAAGTTTTTGCTCTTTTTCCTTTTTAATTGGGCTGTTTGTTTTTTTTTCATTAATTATTTGTAGTGTTCTTTATGTATTTTGGATATAAGTTCTTTTTCAGATGTGTGTATTATTGTGAATCCTTTCTCCTGGCTATAGTTTACTTTTTCATGTTACTAACATTGTTTTTTGATGAGCATACATTTTAAATTTTGATGAAAATCACTATATCATTTTTTTTTATTTACAGTTAAGGCTTTTCTACATATTAAGGAATATTTGCCTATACCAAAGTCACAGATATTTTTTCTAGCAGCTTTATAGATTTTGCTCTTATATTCAGTTCTGTGATCCATTTAGAAATAATTGTTCTCTATCTATGAGGTAGAGGTAAATATTTAGAAGGTTTTTTTCCATGTGTTTTATCTGGTTATTTCACTACCATTTACTGAAATGCCTTGGGGCCTTTGTTGAAAATCAGTTGGTTGCTTATATGTGGGCCAGTTTTATTTCATTGATCTATTTGTCCCTAAGCCACCATGTTGTCTTGGTTACTGTAGCTTTATAATAAGACTAGAATCAGGCAGTGTAAATTCTCCAACTTTGTCCTTTATTTCAAGGTTATTTTTTCTACTTTAGGTCCAAGGCAGTTCTATGTAAATTTTTAAATCACCTTGTTAGGTTTTTTTTTAAACTATCAACTGTAGATTAGGATTATGTTAAATCTGTAGATCAATTTTGAGAAAATTAACTTCTTCCAGCAATGTTTCATAGTTTTCAATGCAGTTATTGCATTTATTTTGTTAAATTTAATTCTAAATATTTAATAGTTTTAATGGTATTGAATTATACATTTGAAATTTTTGTCTTCCAATTGTTTGTTAGCATATAGGAAAACATTATTTTTTAAATACTGATTTTGTATCTTACCATCCTGCAACATTGTTAAATTAATGTATTAGTTCTAGTAGCTTCCTTTTTTCCTTTTTTTGGCAATTTCTTAGGGTTTTTTACATTTATGACTATATAGTTTGTGAACCTAGACAGCTTTCTTTTGTTTCTAATCTTTTTGCCTTTTTTTTTTCCTTAGTGTACTGACTAGATCCTCCAGTATAGTATTGAATAGAAGTGGTGAGAAAGACATCCTTGGCTTTTCTTGTTCTTAGGGGAAAATATTCAATGTGTCACATTAAGTATGAAGCTAGCGGTAGGACTGAGGAGGACCCCTTCCATCCTTGTTTGTTGAGAGTTTTTGTCATAAGTGAGTTTTGAATTTTGTTCTAAGCTCTTTCGGCATCTGTTGAGATGATCGTATATGGGTTTCCTTTTTTATTCAGTTAGTGGAGGATTTACATTGACAGAGTTTTGAATGATACATGTTTGCATTCCTGGGATAAGCTCCTCCTGGTCCTGATGTATTATCCTTTTTGCATATTACTGGATTCCATTTGGTATTATTTTGATAAGATGTTCTATGTTCACGAGAAATATTGGTCTGTAATTTTCTTGCAGTGTCTTGTCAGGTTTTTGGTAACAGAGTTATATTTGTTGCTTGGAATTATTTGGGAAGTGTTCCTTTTTCTGCTATTTTCTGAAAGAGTTAGTGTCAAATTAGCATTATTTTTTCTCTCAATTATAGTTCACCAGTGAAATCTCTGATTGGAATTTTCTTTGTGGGAAGTTTTAATTTACAAACTCAATTTCTTTAACAGATACTGGCCTGTTCAGATATTCTACTTGTTAAGAGTAGGTTTAGGTAAATTCTTTAAAAAACAATTTGTTCCTTTTATCTTTGTTGTCAAATTTGTCAGCAAAATTTTGTTCATGGTAATTTTTAGTATCCTTTTAATATCTGTTGTGATATCATCTTTCATTCCTGATGTTGACCATTTGTGTTTTCTCTTCATTTTTTCTTTATCTTTTCAGAGAACCAATTTTGGGTTTTGTTGATTTTCTGTTATCTGTTATCTATTTCATTGATTTCCACTCTTTATTACTTTCTTCCCTCTATTTTGTCTTTTATTTGTTCTTTTTTTTTTTATTTCCTTAAGGTAACACTAATTTTAAACCTCTCTTCCTTTTAAAAATAACTATAAAGTTATACATTTCTCTCTAAGCCCTGCTTTAATTATATCTCACATATTTTGATAAGCACTGCTTTTATTGTCATGTTTTTATTGTTTTTATTGTCATGGAATTAAGATTGTTAATTAGTTGACCTTCTGCCAGGGAGATTATCCTGAATTATTCAAGTAGGCTGAAACTAATCTTTATTTTCTCTTGTTATTTCTTTGATCATGGATTTTTTTAGTAGGCGTTTGTTTAATTTCTACATATTTGGGGATTTGCTAGATATCTCATTACTATTTATTTTTTTATTTAATTCCATTGTGATTTTAAAAATCTAAGATTTTAATCCTTTGAAATATATTGAGATTTGTTTTAAGACCTAGCACATGGTCTTTAATGATAGTGATCTGGTGGGCCTGAAAAGAATTAGTATTCCGTCACTGGCTATTGTCTATAAATGCCAAGCAGATCTAGTTCATTGATTGTGTTGTTCAGATTGTCTGTGTCTTTTCTAGTTTGTCTACTTTTTAGTCATTGAAAGAGAAGTTAAAATTTTCAATGATTGTAGATTTGTCTGTTTTACCCTTTAGTTCTGTCAGTTTTTGCTTCAAGTCATTTTGAAGCTCTGGTATTAGGTTCCTACATATTTGTGATTTTTTTTTTTCTTTTGTCTTTCTGATTAACTGACACTTTGAAGTGTCCTCTTTATTCTGACATTTTTCTCTCTGTGCACTACACACACACACACACACACACACACACACACACACACACACACAGCCATTATACCTTTCTCATGCTCACCATTTGCATGGTATATCCTTTTAATCCTTTTATTCTAAACTTGAGTATTTCTTTATATTTAAAGATCATCTCTTGTAGACAGCATATAATTAGTCTTGTTTTTTGCTTTTTTTCCCCAACCAGTCTGACTATCTCTACCTCTAAATGGAATGATTAGTATATTTACAATTAATGTAATTATTAATATTTGGGGCCTTAAGTCTACCATCTTGTTCTTTTTTCCTATTTATTGTATCTATTTTTTGTTGATTTGTCTCTCCTACTGTATTTTGTGTTAATTGAACATTTTTTGGTACTCCATTTCACTTCTTCTATTGGTTTACTTATACTTAAAATTTTTTTTTAGTGGTTTCTCTATGGCTTACAGCATGTTTCCTTACTTTATTACAGTCTATTTAGGATTAATAACATAATATTTTATGTAAAATTATAAACCTTGGAAAAATGTAGCTCCATTTATCCCCCTCTCTTTGTCCTTTGTGCTGTTTTTATATATTTTATTTTTGCATGTTAGTAGTCTCACATTAGAATGTTATTATCTTTGTTAAAACAGTAAGTTGTTTTGAAAAGAAATCAAGAGGGAAAAATTATAGTTAATGTTGTGGGCAGAAAATAGCTCCTAAATATGTCCATGTCTTAATCTCCATAATTTGTAAATATTTTGTTAGATGGCAAAGGGGAATTAAGGTCACAGGTAGAATTAAGATGGTTAATCAGCTGACCTTCTGTGGGAGAGATTATCCTGATTATTCAAGTAGGCCCCAAGTAATCACAAGGGTTCTTAGAAGTGGATAAAGGAACAGAAGAGGAAGTCAGAAGGATTCAGTATGAGAAGAACTTAACCTGCTGTTGCTGGCTTTGAAGATGGAGGAAGGAGCCATGAACCAAGGAATGGCGGCAGCCTCTAAAATTTAGAAGAGGCAAAGAAAATGGATTTACTCATGGAGTATCCCAACAACACAGAAAGGAACTCAGCCCTGACAACACCTCAATTTTAGTCCAGTGAGACCTGTGTCAAATTTCCAACCTACAGAACTGTAAGATAATAAATTTGTGTTGTTTTGAACCACTAAATTTATGGTAATTTGTTATAGCAACAATGGAAAATGAATACAGTTACCCATGTATTTACTGTTACCGATGTGCTCTGTTTCTTCCTCTAGATCTGATATTGCATTTTCTTTCCTTTAGCATTTCTTGTAGTACAGGTCTGCATACGGTAAATTCAGTTTTATTTTACATAGAAATGTCTTTATTTTACCTTTTTTGTAAGAGATATTTTCACTAGCCATAGAATTCTGGGTTAATAGTTTTCCTTTCTTACTTTAAAGAGATTGTTCTGTTGTCTTCTGATCTCTGGCATTTCTGATAAGAACGCTGTCTTTGTTCTGTATGCACTGTGTGGAATTTGTCTTTTTAAATTAGTAGCTTTTCTGATTTTTTTTTTCTTTATCTTTAGTTTTTATCTGTTTGTGGTGTGGCTGAGTGTGGTTTTCTTTATATTTATCTTTTTAGAGTCTCTGATGTTTTTCAATGAATTTGAAAAATTTAGGAGCATTATTATTTCAAATTCTTTTTTCTGACCTATTCTCTCTTCTTCTCCTTTTGGGAATCTAACTATAGATGTTAGACCATGCTATTGCCCCATGAACAACTAAGGTTCTGTTCATTTTTAAAATTTGTTTTCTCCCTCTTTTCAATTTTGATCATTTCTATTGACTTGTTTTCAACTTCATCAGCAATTCCCAACCCCCTCCTCAAATAGTTCAATCTGTTATTAAACCCACTCAGTGAAGTTTGTACTTCTCTGTTCTATAATTTCATTTTTTTTTCTTTTTATACTTTCCATTTCTCTGCTGAGATTTCTCATCTATTTATTATATCCGTATTTCCTTTTAAATTGTACATAGTCATACAAGATGTTTTAAAGCCTTTGTTTGTGAATTCCCACATCTGGGTCTTTCACAGTTTTTTTCTACTGACTTTTTTTTTTCTAGATTATGGTTATATATTTTCCCGTGTCTCTACATATATAGTAACTTTTTTTATTATATGCTGGAAATTTTAGATGATATGTTTGTGGATCTGGACTTCGTTGTCTTCCTTTATAGAGTGTCAAATTTTGTTCTGGCAGGTAGCTAAATTAAAATTGGATCCTCTTGATCTTATTTTTTATGCTTGTTTCTATGCTTTGATAGGGTGGCAAGACTGTTTAGATTTTGTCATAGCCTTGGATGTGTTCTTTACTCTAGGCTTGGTCCTTTTTCTTCAAGATTGGCTTTTCTGGAGTGTTAGTTGAATGCACACAGTGCTCAGCATGGCTTCTCCACTGTGACTGTACTAGAACTTTGTCTCCTACCACTTCACACTCTCTGATATCTCTGTTCAGCTCTCAACCTTGCAGCAGCTGCTCTCTGTTAAGCCTCACCGAGTCTCACTCTGTTTACATATAGATTAAGTACAGTGAATGTTCTCAGCCAACCTCTTAAGGAAAACCCCATGCAGACTTCTGGTCCTGTTTTTCTTTTATCCTGCACTGTAAATTTCAGCCTCATCAACAGCCTAAAATACTGATCTCTGCCTCCTCAGTGCTTGAGACCGTTACCTCTTATGCTCTACTTCCCTGTATCGCATTGGGACAGTGTTCCCAGGCAGGAAACTGGAGCAAATGGGGGCTCACCTTGTGGTTTCCTTCCTTTAAATATCATAGGCTTATGCTGTCTGTTGCCCAATGTCTGTAAAACAGTTGCTTTGTATATTTTGTTTCATTTTATAGTTTGCGAGGATGGGAGGGTTTGTTTAATACCAATTACTCCATTGTGTTCAGAAGTGGGAGTTCAGGAATATTCTTTGAAGGTAGTAGGCAGGTATCTTTAAATTGCGTATTGCTTCTAATAGATCAACTGAAATCAGAAAAGAATCTAACAGTGCTTTAAATTTTAAATTTTATTTAAACTTTCTTTTTAATCCTATCTACATGATAAAAATATCAGATAGAGGGTTATCTCAGAACAATGCAGTTGTGTGAGAAGAACACCTTTAAGAGTTTGATATGTACTGTTCTAGTTTTAAAGCAAACCATAAAAACATTTAGCAAATATTTGGGATGACTTTGTAACTGAACTTGATTAACTTTTATAGCTGAGATGGCCAAAGTGTAGTCTTTTTGTTTGTTTGTTTTTTAAATCTAAGTGCACGGGAGTAAATCTATTTGAAGAGTATTCATTCAGACGTTTCGCTGGCTGATTGAAGAAAAAGGCCACTGAGAAAGAAAAGAAGCAGGAAGAACAATTGAAAAACAATTGTAGTGGTTCAGGTGTGAGAGATGGCTTTACCTCAGAAAAGATGGTGGTGGTAGAAATGAAGAGAAGTGGATGATTATACATTTTAGAAGTAGAGCTGACAGATTCGTAGTGTGAGAGGTATCATGGATGAATTTTAGCTTTACGGCTGATGGGCGGAGTGGGTAGCCATGCCGTTTTACTGACAATGGGGTGAGTTGGGCCAGGGGTTTGTGGGGATAGAGTGTCAAGATTTTTGTTTCATTAGGATTGAAAACCAAGTAGGCAATCAAATGGAAATTCAGGTAGGCAGTTGGATAAAAGTGTTATAACTCTGCAAGATGATGGATCACTTTATATAGGAGAAACTGGGCTCTGTCTTTTATTTGAGCTATGATATTAAAAACCTGAGGTCTGTTGACAATTAAGAAAATATCTGCTGGTTCATGGATTATAAGACTCAACATAGTTAAGATGGCTGTATTACCTAAAGCAAAATACAGATTTAATGAAACTTCCATCAAAATCTCAATGGCAGTTTTTTAAAGAAATATTAGAACAAAAATGATCAAATTTGTATGGAACCACAAAGACTTTGAATAGCCAAAGCAATCCTGAGAATAAAGAACAAAACTAGAGGTATAACACTCCCTGACTTCGAATTATACTACAAAGTGACAATAAACAAAACAGCATGGTATTGGCAGAAAAAGACACGCTGACCAATGGAACGAATTGAGAGCTCAGAAATAGACCCATATATAAATTGGCAAATAATTTTTGACAAAGGAGCCAAAAACAGACAATAGAGAAAAAAATGCCACCTCAATAAATGGTGCTGGGAAGATTGGAAAGCTACATGCAAAAGAATGAAACTAGACTGCTGTCTGTCACCATAAACCAAAATTATCTCAAAATGGATCAAAGACCCAAATATAAGACCTGAAACAAACAAAATAAGGAAAACATAGGTACTAAACTCATGGACCTTGGTCTTAGAGAGGCTTTTGTGAATTTGACCCCAAAAGCAAAGGAGGTAAAAGCAAAAATATATGAATGGGATTATATCAAACTATAAAAGATTCTGCACAGCAAAAGAAACCATCAACAATACAAAAAGGCAACCAACCAAATGAGAGAAGATATCTGCAAACAGTATGTCTTATAAGGGGCTAATATCCAAAATATGTAAGAACTCATGCAACTCAACAACAAAACAATCTAATTTAAAAATGGGCAGAAGACCTAAACAGACAGTTCTCCCAAGAAGACACACCAACGACCAATAGACATATGAAAAGATGTTCAACTTCACCAGCTATAAGGGAATTATAATTCAGAACCACAATGAGATGCCATCTCACGCCTGTTAAAATAGCTATTATCAACAAGACAAGAAATAAGTGCAGGAGAAATTGTGGGAAAAAAGAAACCCTCATACACTGCTCGTAGGAATGTAAATTGGTACAGCCACTGTGAAAAACAGTATAGACTTTCCTCAAAAACATTAAGAATAGCTCTACCATATGACCCAGCAATCTGTCTTCTGGGTATTTACCTGAAAAATTTGAAAACACTTATTTGTAAAAATATATGTTTCCCTATGTTCACTGTAGCATTATTCACAGTGGCCAAGAAATGGAAGCAACCTAAAAGTCCTTTGATGGATGATTGGATAAAGAAGAAGTGGTACATATATACTTATGTTACTTAGCCATAAGGAAAGATGAAATATTGCCATTTGCAATAACATGGATGGATCTAGAGAATATCATGCTAAGTGAAGTAAGTCATATGGAACAAAAAGAACCATATGATTTCTCTCACATGTGGGATATATAACAGAAAGCAACAAATGGACAGACAAAACAAACAAATGAACTTATAGACACAAACAACCTAATGTTGGTCATCAGAGGAGAAGAGGGCTGGTGGGGAGGATGAAGAGGATAAAGGGGGTCAAATATATGGTAATGAAAGGAGACTAGACTATGGGTGGTGAGCATACAATGCAGTGTACAGATGATGTATTGTAGACTTGTACATTTGAAACTTACAAATGTTATTAACCAGTATCAGCCCAGTAAATTTAATAATTTAAAAAATATATCTGCTGGCTGCTATTGTCAGGCCTCTGTCTACATACTGCCTCCCAATGTGAGCTTATTACCTAATATCCACAAACTTCCAGTGTCATCTGCACAACACAGTTAATACCATCCTCAAGGGATTTTGCTGAACATTAAGTTATATCACATATATCAAGTACCTGTGACATTATAAATGCCTGGAATTGCAGTTACTATAGTTAGTAAGTTTTCCAGGTCTTGGTTAATCTCTAGAAACATACAAGGTATTTGATTTTTTTCCCTTGAGATGAGGAGAGAGGTGAGAAGTGGAGAAAGTAGAGTGGGGCCAAAAGTTAGAATTTGGTTCTATGAGAATTAGGAACCACTAGGAACCACTACAGCTTTTTTTACAAGTGGAAACATGGGTAGAGCAGTATCTGAAGAAAGTAATTAAAATTGTTTGCAGATATATTTATATTTGGCATTTCAGATAAAGAGTAAACTATCCCTCAATTACTCCCATGCTGTAAGTCCCCTCTTGTCTGTGGTTTTGCTTTCTGCAGTGTGTTGCCCGTGGTGAACTATGGTCCGAAAACATTAAATGGAGGATTCTAGAAATAAACAATTCATAAGTTTAAATTGTGCATCATTCTGAATAGTGTGATGAACTCTGGTGCTATCCCACTCCATCCGGCCCAGGAAGTGAACCATCCCTTTGTTCAGCGTCTCCACACTATATATGCTGACCTGCCTGTTAGTCGCTTGGTAGCTGTCTTGGTTATCAGTTTGACTATCATCGTATCACAGTGCTTGTGTTCAGATAACCCTTATTTTACTTAGTAATGGACCCAAAGCACAAGAGTAGTGATGCAGGCAATTTGGATATGGCAAGGAGAAGACATGAAGTGCTCCCCTTAAGGGAAGAGGTGAGGACAGTACTATAGGATATTTTGAGAGAGGAGGGAGAGACCTCATTCACAATATTTTTATTACAATATATTGTTATATTGTTCTATTTTATTATTAGTTATTGTTAATTTTGAATTATGCATAACTTATAAATTAGTATTTATCATATGTATATATGTATAGGAAAAAATACAGTATGTATCGGGTTTGGTACATATCTGTGGTTTCAGGCATCCACTGGGGGTCTCGTGATATACACCCTGTGGATGGGGGGCCTGTTGTATTCTCCAGGTCCTACCACAGTGTTTATAAATGGCCTACACGGAGGTATCCACTTAAGGTTTAGAATGTTATGATACATCATTCATATGTGATTCATTCATTCTGTTTTTTTAATCTCCAATGAAAACTAGAAAGTCATGTTCATTAATAAATGCCAGAGACATACAGTAATATAAAATACAAAACCTCTCTCTCCTAAAACTCCTTAAGCTGATTGGATTTCATCTAGTAAGACATTAAGAAGTATAGTTCTGTCTAATAACATTTTTTCAGCTGCATTGCCATTCCTGACATTCATATTTACTTACCATTAGAAACCATTAGAACCTTTACTATTGGGATATTTGGAAGAGGCACTGATGCTGAAACAATAGTTCTCTAAGGTTCAACTAGTGTGTGAGAGAACGCTCAGGCTCCCTCTGGTGGCAGTGATGTCTTACTGTTTTTATTGAAAATGAAAATGTGGAAGATGAGGTGATGAGGTTGTCAGGGTGAAGCGATGTTCTCAGTTAAACACAAAACAGAAGTCTGGTGCCTTAGATAAAGATTTAGCACGAGGCCTCTGGAAGTGACTAGGTTGCTTGCTTCCGCAGCTTCCTAATCCTTCAATTCGGGGATCGGGGGGCGGAGAACGGCAGGAAAGGAAAAAGGAAGATTAAGACATCTTCTAATCATATCTATTCTGACCACTCACAAATATGATGAGGAATTACTGAGATATTTACTAAGTGCTTTGAATTCTTTAAATAAAGATGTTTTGTAAATTTACAATTTTCTTTGCAATATTTTCTAGATAATTAGAATCGGGGATTTAGAAGACTATATGCAATGATGGGGTTTAAACCTTTGTAGATTTATGAAGTCTTATTTTAGCGTTTTGGAAGAAAGGAAAATGATTTCTAAATGATGTCTTATCAGACTAGTTTCTCTGAAAATTAAATATTTAACTTGGGCTATTGCTATAAGGTGTGGATGAAGGATGCTTTTGAAGATTATTGGACTAACATAGGACTACATGTGTATTTTTTATATATGTTGTACCTATGGACAACTCAGGGCTCTATTTCCTCAGAAATTTATTTGGAAAGTTCAAGTAAAACATCTGCATAATTAAGGGACTTTTAATTAAGGAAAATGGCTGTTAAAATTCCACAGCTTTCTAAATCCACAAAATGATGTTGCGCTGAAGATCATGAATTCATCCTAAATTATTGAGTAAATGCATGCAGATGTAAGCATAAAAATAATACATTCCTCATTAGCACATGTTCACATTTGTTAAATCACAGGTGGTCTAGCAATTGGAGGAAATTAGCATTTTTTTTTTTTTCTTTTAGCTTTGGAACTTTTCCCTGCCTTAAAGCTGTTTGAAACTTCTGGCCATTTCAGAATTTGATTTAGTTAAATATATGAATATTATTGTACTGTAGAACTTACTCATATGGACTAAATTCCTGAATCTTTTAGGACCAATAATTATGGCTGGAAAGACTGATGTTCTCATTCAGGTTAAGGTAATATTTTTGCTAATTCTTCCAAGATGGGGATGAAAGGCATTTCCCGTGGAATTGCAGCAATAGTTTTTTAAAACAGGAAAATACCTTTATGTTTTTTTTTTTTTTCCTTTTCTGATAATTAAGGTAAGAAAATCTCTTGGCTAAAAAAAAAAAAAATCAGAAAATTTAAGTAAATATGAAAATAAAATTATCTGTAATTCCAACACTCAGAAATATCTACTGCTAGTGCTTTTTAATATTTGCACCTTTTCTGGCAGTATTATTTAATAGGCTAACATATGGTCTAGTGAATCAGACCAGATAACTGTAGGAAAGGTAGCTTCTATACGGGAAATCCTTCCAAGGAAGCATTTCTTTAGATTTTTTTAAGCATACAATTTTGTTCTTATGACAAAATCTATTAACAATATTATGTTTTATATGTCTGAGACCAAGGCTGCATCCCCTTCCCTTTATCTTCCATATTTTGACTCCTTTTGAGTTGATTAAAAAGTCTTTACAGATTTTTTTCCATGGGGGTGGGGGGGGCGGGAAACTACTTAATTCATTTGCTAGAAAGTAACTTGTTGTATACTGTGGGCTCAGAAAGCCCTACCAGAATGCCTATGGTGCCCTTATTAACTGAGAAAAAAGGAAGGCAACATAATATCACGTTAAAAGTGACATTGAGCCCCCAAATTCTAATACAAAGTATAAATGTGAAATACCATAGGACAGAATATATCAGTGGCTTTGCTTAGCTGCAGGCCTTTTCATTTTTAGGGTTTGGATCCTTTCTTTGGGCCTATTATTAGTCGTCAGTTCTCTTGAAAGGACGGATGAAAGCTTATCATTTTTCTCACCATGAAAAAGACATTCCGTGGCAACAATTGTAGTGATAATAGATTTCTAGTATTCATTGCTGTTATGCGAAGTGTGAGCACATGAATGCTGACTTTGAATTTCTCATCTAGGAAGTTAAAGATAGTGTTGTAACTACTTTCTATTCAAGTCATTCTTGGAGAAGAGATTTGTGGGTCTATACAGGGATGGAGAAGGGCATATGAAGAGTGACAGCATGAGCCACAGATAGGTTCCAGCATTTGCGGGCTTATGCTTTGGCCCAGAAACACATCGGATGTAACATGAAAAGGGGGTCAGTGGCACACAGTCTGCCAGTCTGGCCTGTCCTACCATTTCCTTTTCCCTTATGGTTGCTGTTTCTACAGGGTAGTCACAGATCATGTTGGGCCTCTTTCATATTAATAGAATCAGGATGAGTTCTTTTGCCTTTACTTAGAAATAGCTAGAAGGACTAGAAATGGAAGCCTCAAATTATTCTTCACTGTGGTATCACAACTGGAGCGTGTGTGGATTTGCCCCTGCAGCTCTAAGCGCTGTCATCAAATGAAGCTCTGGTTACGGCAGCTTTTTTATGTGATTTTTCTTCAGTGGTGCTAGCAGATAAATTATCCTGATGTCTTTACATTAACCATTTCACATTAGCTCTCCCTGCCTAGTCTTTCTTTGTCTATTCTCAGCTGGTAAATAAGAACTTCACAGTCTGAAAACTATTAGTTTTGTAGCTCTGCTAAAGTTAGCTATGAGATTGTTGGATGAAGCATATTTGCAGAGACGAGTGGTATTTTTTCTATTTATAGGAGAAGTCCTGATATCCAAGCAAAAGAAGAGTTATGGAAGCATATTCAGTGAGTGCTGACTGTTTTTTCTCATTATTTTAAAACCCTGGTAGTTTTAAGGCATTTACAAGGAAGACCACTGACACTAAGAGACTGCCTGGGGCTGAAGCCTGTCAAATAGTCTTCATTGCCATCATTATGTGGAACATGCACTCAGTGGTGGCACCTTATCATGCTAGGAGCCCTGACATCTCTCCTGAGACCACTTAGCCTCACCTGTAGGTGGGCCTCAGATAGACCAATATTTTACAAATAAATACCAAGGAAAACAGATTCAGAAGAAAAAACACCTACTACAGGGGAGAGAAGTAGAATTTTGGGGATGGCTAGAGGGCCATCTACATTTTGGATATAGAAAAATTGGAAGAAGGTAGAAGAGCTACAGAAAAGGTTTTCCTCCCATTTTTCCTTGAACTCATTCTAGTTTTTAAATCTTTGTTCCTGGCTTATATTTCTATTGGTTTTGCTAACACCGTGTTTTGGGATAAGTTGTGAAAGGTATTAGTATTTATACCAGCATCATAACTTTTATTCTCTTGCTTGTTCCCTTCTAGGAAGGAACTTGTGGATCCATCTGGATTGTCAGAAGAACAATTAAAAGAGATTCCATACACTAAAATAGAGTATGTCTTTGAAAAACTTTTCACAGTTTTATTAGTACTTATAAGTGAGTAATTCATTCTTATTCTTCATTGGTGTTCCATGCAGTGCTTGCATTTGTCTTTATATTTTAACTAAAATTAAATAGCACTATAAAGAGGAAGAAAAGGGTATATTAAAGCTAATCATTCTTCTGTACTACAATCACTGTTATTTCTTATTAAATGCCTATTTGTATATATGATAGGTACAAAGGGTCTTTTGATAGTTGAGGTTAGTTTTAAAATATAAATTCTTTTTTTTTTTTTGAGATATTCATTGATTGGCAACAAAATTTCTTTTTATTCACTATTTAACAACATAAGAGAAATAATGTTGATCACAAAACCCTACCATATAAACCCAATCCAGTCCCTATCATAGAACTAGTACATTGAAAGTGCTTCATGAAAGCATAGGGAATCCCTAACCACCACTCAGTGCAGGATGCAGCAGGAGATGACCTGTTCACTGCTTTCTGCCCTGCTGGAATTGTTTATGAGAAAATAAGAGCCTGCTCTATTGCTTTACTTCCCTTTTGTAACTCATGCTTCGTTCCCACTCCAGTCATATTGTGGGTTGGTACACAGTCTCCCTACCTACATCCACACCACCCGCCCCCCTGGCCCCACAACTCCGAGCCCCTTCATCTTTAGGCCAAAGATTGACTTCTTAATGACAGGCTAGTTTGGTAGCTAGGACAATGACCAATTGTAGACTTTTTTTCACACTACTGGAAAGAATTCGACTGTAGGGAATAATTTCATTACAGTTTAGTGGTTAAAAAATATACATATTAACACATATGTACAAATACTATAAAGAGTTTCATTTTTATGTGTGGTCAGGGGAGCAGTTTTCTGTTAACTTGTGAAATTTAAGCCACTTAGGATTTCCAAACCCAGAGGGGTCAAATTCTTTTTAAAACTCTTAGTTATTATTCCATGGCAGAATTTATATTAAGCAATTATCCTATTCTGACTTACGGTGTGTTTGTTTCCATGTTTTTTGGTTGATTGTTCAGGACTCAAGGTGACCCAATCCGCATCAGGCATTCTCATTCACCACGAAGTTACCGCCAGTATCGTAGGTCCCAGTGTTCAGATGGAGAACGATCTGTTCTCTCAGAAGTGAAGTAAGTAGGCAAGCCCGAGTTTATCATCACCCTCATGGCTGCAGAACAGCACAGTCTAATAGAACTTCCTGCAATGATGGAAATGTTCTATATCTGTAGCTATTAAATATTTGAAATGTGACTAGTGTGACCAAGAATTTAAAAATTGAATATTGAATTAATATTGAATATTAATTTTAAGTAATTTAAATTTAAGTAGCTGCGTATGACTAGTGGCTACCATATTTGATAGCACAGATCTAGACCATACTTAGACTGAATCATGGACTTCCAAGGTATGCACTGAAGCTTTTAGAAGAAAGAAAAAAATGCATGAGCTATTCTGCTGTGAATGATGCAGCTATATTTGAGAGAAGTTGGCATAAAAGTTTTTCTTTTCTATATGATGGCATTTTGTCTTTTCTTTTACTACAGCAATTATCATGTTACCGTAGCTTGTATCTTTGTGTTATTTTTACTCATGAGGAAAAGTGACCGTATCTCACTTGACACTATAGGTGCTATATTTTAAATGAATATGTTAATGAAATAATTATACATTCATTTATAAAAGTACTACAATCATAGAAATTCATTTACTTTGTATTGCTGGGTAGGAATGTTAACCATTAAACTCTGAATTAAGGCTCAAATCTTTGATAAACAGTAAATTGGGAGATGGCTAGCCCAGGGGACAGAGGTATAGGCCAGGTTTTCTTTGTTTTTGTTTTGTTTGTAAAATGTTGGTAATGGCTGTCTGTAGTTCCATAGATTTATAGAAAAGCATAAATGGCCAATAAATGTTTCTTTAGAAACAAATCAAAAAGCCATTTATACAACATGTCACAGTAAGAAAAGCAAATGGGATCCATACCTATGTTTTATTCTTGGTTCTTCTCTTTATTTACCCCGACTTTGGGCAAATTACTTAACCCATCCAATTTAATTGAAAAACATCATTAAATTTCTCTCTCTGTAAATCAATGTGGTGAGCACTATAAGGAATACAATGATGTATAAAAACATGCTTTCTATGCTGTAACCATCTTCCAGCTCAAATTGTGATTCTCAAATTGTAATTCTGAAATTCACTCTGCAGTTCAAAAACAGATCTTGTACCTCCACTTCCCGTGACCCGGTCTTCAGATGCTCAGGGTTCTGGTGGCTCCACAGTTCATCAGGTTGGTTATAATAAAGTTTTAAGAAGGTGTTTTACTGATGACAGTTTTGAGAAACACTTTTCTGAAAATTCTTTTGTGAGGTAGGGGAATGAATCTTTAACTTTAATCTGAGATTCTGTATTTTAAAAGAGTGTGTACAAAACATGGAAGAAGAAGGAAGGAGGAGGTGGGTACATGAGGCACAACCCGGGAAGAGTTTATGTTAAGAGCGAGAGCTAGAGATAGTGCAAGGTCTAAAATGATCTGAGGCTTGGGGCAAAGCCAAAGGTAAGAAAGACCATAGATTGTTTGGAGCCAGAATAGAGAAACAGTGGCTTCACTAATTTTTTTTAAAAAATGCTGGTGGATACTTTTTGAGCCAGAGAAACAAGGAGAAACTGGTAGACTCATGAGGGGCAGACAGGAGAATTACTCAAGTCCTGTCTTATTTCTGTCTGCTTCATCAAAGAGAATTACTTTTGTTCTGGAAATGTTTTAAAATGTAGTTAAAAGAGAATTCAAGGACATAGCAGGGCATCCAGTTGCCTTAACAAAATCAATTTAACACTCAGCCAAATTAGACAGATATATATCAGGGGTGCGCTGTAGCAAAATATTTCAGCAAGGTGTTTGATACCACCATTTGAGGCATATATATTTTTAATAAGATAGAAAATAAATGTAGGCTGTATAAGTCTTTGGATGGATGTATATGGTTAAACAACTGCTCTAAATACAAAGTAGATGTTTATAATAGATCAGTGTCAGTCCATTGTTTGGGTGCGGTGGTTTTCAGTCTTATTTGGATCATGGATCGCTTTGAAAAGCCAATTATAACTACCGTCTCTCTCCCATAAAAATGCCTGTAATCTCATATAAATAAATTCTAGGCATTCATGGACAGTTTAAGAATCCTGACAGCCTAAATATCCATTATGTGCTGCCCTTTGTCCTGATTCACTTTGGCTAATGACTTGAGCAAGGACAGAAGAAAAACTGCTATTTTAGGTTAGATTCCTTAGAAACTGATTCTGAGATGGAGATTTGCATGGAGGAAGTTTATTAAGCGCTCTCAGGATCAACACTTGTTGGGGAGTGAAAGAGGCTTGGGCAGAGGCAAGAGTTGAGCTGTGTAGGATAGTTTCAATAAAGGCATCCACTGATTCCATGGGGAGCTTTGGTACTGAGATGGCCCTTTGGAACTGAGATGGCCCTTCTGATTCATCCTACCTGGCATCAAGGGGTTTGGGCCTCTACATACTCATTCTCATTATGTAGCAGTCACTGAATAAAGGGCGCCCTGGGATAGGGCATGATCTCGGACAAAGTGGTTGTCTTCAGTTGAGGGTAGTTCTTGGGCAGGGGCTCAGTTCTGAGTTGTATAGCAGCCATCACTCTCAGCAGGTGGGGGAATGAATGCCTCAGTCAGGGAGGTCGGAGTGGTTAACTTCAGCTTCCAATACAATCTGCATGTTTGATTAGATAAATCTGGGAGAGCTAATAGGTTGTCCAATTTGCTTCAAGTCAATAGCACTTTTTAAAAAGTATATTCCCATTAGTAGTTAGGGCTTTGCATTGAGACTGACTTACATATGTGTCTCCTAGTCTGCACATACTACTTGTGTGACTTTGAGCAAAGTGTTTTAACTTCTAAGCCTTGATTTCTATGCAATGTAGATAATAACCTACATTCTAGGGCTATTATGAGGACTAATAAGCAGTTATCTTTCAGAACTTTTACTTTTGGTCTTAAATTTAAGGTGGTTTTAATATAAATAGGAATTTTACTTTATTTTTGTTTTTCCAATTACTCCCTAACTAATCACCATCATTTAGAAATCTCAGAAAACTTAAATTATTCACATTAAATATTGAAAGAATAGCTCTTACTTTGCTGTATACAAGTCACATTCATCTTCTGATCAATGTTACCGAGTCTAAGGTTGTCCCTGAGACACCTTTGATCTTGAACTCAACAGTTAATGAGCATATCTAAGGAGTGACAGGCACTGGTCTGGGCAGTCAGCAGACTACAGCCTATGGGCTAAGTCTAGTCTGCTGCTTGTTTCTGTGTCACTCAGGAGCTAATAATGGTTTTTACATTTTTAAAGGGTTAAAAAAAAACGACTATGTGAGAGACGGGAGATAGTCCACAATCTGGCCCTTTATAGAAAAATGTTTACTGATTCCTGCCCTAGGAATATAACACATGAAAGTAAACAAGCAAAACAATACAGAAAATTACGTAAGCATTACAGAGAAACAAGCCTGAGTTAGAAAATCAACAGGTGACCTTTCTTTGGTAGATAGAGTGGTCAGAGAAGGCTCTGTCAGAAAGTGACATGTAAAGCTGAAACTTTGCAGATGAGGAGCCAGCCATGTGAGTGGGTGGAAAGCTGATAGAAGCAGAGGAAAAAAGCATGGGAAAAATTGCTGAGGCTAGAAAAGGACCTGGGTGTTTGGGAAGCTGAAAGACCAGTGTCATCTGAGCGTAGTGAGTAAGGACAGATAACTTAGATGCCTTAAATGCCACGGGAAGAGTTTGGATTTCGCATTTTAAGTGCAAAAAAGAAACCATTGGTCCAGGTACCATTTGAAGGGACCAGAGTGACATGTGGAAGCAGAAAAGTTGCATTTCCTGAGTTCCACCACCATGCCAGAGTTCTGGCAGTGGCCTGGCTTGTCTATACCTCACCTTACTTTTTCATGCAGGAGACTGGTTAGAGTAGAGGGGTGGATTAGGGACTTTATTTATTTCCTTAAGGTTTAGAGGCAGAGGGGACAGATTCAGTCCTAGACAAATTTATAAGGTGTAACTTCCTAGCTCCTTACTGTTGATTCTTCTGATATATAGCTCTCTATTCCCCTGCCCCAATTCTCACACCAATGTCCTACCTCTCTGGTTGTCTAGAAATATTCTATCCCAAACATGTCTCATGTTTCAAAGTAATCTCAATTCATACTCCCTGTGCTCAGCAGAACTGTTGTTCCATCAGTGCTCCTCTGAATGTCACTAAAACAAATTAAACTAGTCATAGCAACAGGTGAAAGTTAACTTCTTAAAAGGTGACTAATTTTTAGCCCAAATTTCAAAATACAGAATTCTGGACAGTGTAGCTCAATTTGTGTAGGGATATATTTTTGGGGAAGTAAATATACCCATCAGCCTGATCTGACAGGTTAGGCCATCTCTAGGAGATAGAGCAGGAAGGTTAAGCAAAGGAGCTGTGTAAGGCACCATTAGTGTCATTCTCAGGGCCTTCTCCTGGGGCATTGGGAGATATGACCCAACTCCAGGAGTCCTTGGTGTGGTGCCCAGGCTGTGGTAGCTCAGCTCCCATTTCTCCATTATGGGGCTCTAGCCCCAAGTGATGAGGGCCCCCAGAACATTGTTATGCGGGTTTCATTCAGTGACTATTGAAAATATAGTCAGGAAAGATCATAAATTACCCACAATCCTATTCTTTTCATCTCTCTGCCCATTGTTGTTAAAGTGGGAGGCCTGAGAGCCTTAGGAAGGACTGCAAAGAAAATGACACTGAATTGAGGGAATGGACAAGACTTATGCTTAATTTTCATCAACTTTTTATGCATGTTAAGTGTTGGAATGAACTTTTAAGATTTAAATAATCTTTATGTAACTTGACGTCTTAAATAGAAGAAAATCTTAATTTCTGATGTAATAAAATTGACTCGGCTCTACTTCTCCAAATCTAACTTTTTCAATGTTTTTTTCCTAGAGAAGAAATGGGTCTAAAGATAGCCTGATTGAAGAAAAATCTCAGACATCTACAAGCAATCTGGCTGGAAAACATACAGCAAAAACTATAAAAACTATTCAAGCTTCACGCCTCAAGATAGAGACTTGATCCCAGTGAAAGGCTTGGAATGGGGGTGGGAAGGGAGTGTGTGCCACCTTTGAAACTGTGAATTATTATTATTCAAGTATCTTGGACCTGCAAGTGTTTCTTCAGAATAATCAAGTCTGTTGCTTCTTTTAAAGGTTTAACTACAGCATACTTGTGCTGAAGAGCCTTTTTGTTTGGTTAACTGTAAGGACAGTCACCTTGTAAAAAGTCATTCACTTGATGCTGTATTTTCCTTCCTGGAAACTGAGGATCTGATATCTAGAACCAAACCAGATGCGTCTGATCAAAGTTCTGGAACCCTGGACTGCAGCTGGCTAGCTGTGCAATAGTACAAGTGGGATGAAAAGGTCCTTCTCAGCTCTAGGTGGATCTCAGCCTATGCAGATGCATGAAGACTGAGTTCACATTACTTTCAAACTGCAGATATTAATATATAAGTCCTTTGTAATACTGTATCCTGTGGCATTAAGTTCCACTGGTTAACAAATGTAAAAAGCTTTTTGTTTGAAAGTGTTGCTTTTAATTTTTAGAGTCCTTGTTTTCAGGAAAAAAAAAGCTATGTGTGAATTTAAGTTGACCTCAGCTTATAAATTCATACCACCCTCAACTTCAAATGGTCTCTCCATCCTACCTGGCTGTCTAACTCTTCCCCCAAAGGCTATTTTCAGACCTTTCTTCTCTGCAAATGACTTACCAACCACATATCCCCAATTACCATTTTTCTCATTCCAAGTTAATTACCTGTAGCCACCATCCTGTCTCTTAATATGAATTCTCCACTAAAGCAGTCTCACTACAATCTTAGCACCAAACCCCGAGGCTTTTGGGCTGCTTTGAAACAATGGCAATGTCCTGCTTCCCATTTAATTTCTACCTTTCTGACCTTCCTTTGTAGTTCATCCTACTCTACCTCACTAGTTACTGGAATTTCTCAAACCTCAGACGTAGGCCCTTTTCCTCTACCCCAGGTGGTTCTTTTATGCCCATCATCTTAAGGTTTATTTCTAGTTTGGACTACAGACCAGTGTTCAGCCAGGAGACATTTAAAATGCTGCCCCCACCCTCCCAGCTGGATTTAGGTCTACTATCCTTATAAATGTGCAAGTCTACACACACAGCAGTCATGGACACCTCCTCTGTTGCCAAGTCCTGTTAGCTTTGCCCTCAATAGCTTAATTATCCCTTTACCAATTTTACCACATTGGCCCAAGGTGGTCATTTCTTGCCTAAACAACTGTAGTAGCCTCCAACGGGCCCACTTATGTCTTTCTTTTTTTTGCAATTGTAAACTACCACAGATTTCCCCTTGCTTTGAATGTAGCCTTAAGTGGTCTGGCATCTTACTGTTCTGCCTCAATTTCTAAGACTCTCCTCTCTCATAATGGTCACCTAACATGCCTCATTAAATGCGTTTGTCTTAATCAGGGCATTAAAGAGGGAAAGTAATTACAACTCACAAATCTGGACTTAAGTCATATCCTTTTTCTAGATCAAAGCCTCTGCACATGTCATTCACCTAACTTTGCCTTCCAAAATGATAACTACCCTTAGTCTTGACTCTGCTAAGGTTTCTGACTTGGTCAAATCCTACCTTCCATGAGACTTGTCTCACAAAGCAAGTTCCACATTTCCTTCATTCACCTGTAAGCATCCAGAGGGCGGAACTATTTTGTTCACCATTGTGTTCCCATCTACTAGTACAGTGCTTTCAATAAATTTTTTGAATGCCTGAACACATTTGTTCTTTTCTGCAAAGTGAAGGAAGGCAGGATATGCTGGCCTGAAGTTCATGATTTAAAAAAAAAAAAAATGCAGTGTCATGTAAAATTAGCACATCTGCGATCGAGAAACCAACTAGTCCAGTCCATTACAAGGCACTGGAAGAAAGCACACATTTTTCTGTGGGCCTCGCATTACATTAGCCTTTCAGTGACTGATAGCACTGAATGTTCATCTTAAATGCTGAGATTTTTGAAGTTGCTGGGGGAGAAGGGAGAAATTCTTCCTTTGATCTTTCAGTGAAAGAATGCTATTTTGGCAGTCACTTAATACACAAACCTCCAAGCACATTTAAGCATTTATTAATAAACCCAGTTTTAAATGTATTTTTATGGACTGTTCGAAGGCAGGTTAAGTACTCCTCAGATTCCTGAAAATTTTAAATGATCTAAGCAACTCCTGTGAAGATCAAGTTTTCAAAAATTCTTCAAGGACATCCTAAAAAACAATAAATAAAAATTGAGAAGCAAATACATGCATCATACCTTAAAAACCTGGTAATAAACTCAATACGCACTTCTGCATTGCTCTAAATTCTCCATTTCTGGAATTAGATTTAAATATCAACATAAAACATGCCTCTTGAAATTTGACAAATTTTAAATTTAGCTGCTACATAGAAAACATCTTAAGATGTCAAAAATAAGCTGGAAACAAGCTATCCTGTTTGCTATTAACTTCACTAATATTAATGAACCATTAATACCTAATTTAAATACCCACAAGTGAAGGCACTCTAGAACAGTGACTAAATTCCCATTACAAATAACAGCTTTTAGACAGAACTTCAGCAATATTACCCTACCTTAGGTCACCTTTGTGCTCCCAGGTACTCAGCTGTCAGCAGTCTATGCTTCAAGCATCCGTCCGCCTTTCTCCTGAACAAAAATTAGTTAAGACCAGTTAAGAGAAACTACACAACCTTGGCAGACTCAAGATTACACGTGAAAGCATAAACTGTTACTTGCGCAGTTCCCACACCAAAGAAATCAAACTCAAGGGCAGGAAAAGGCTGCAAAGTGTTTAGTTTACGCCTTTTTTGACACCACATTCACTAGTTTCCAAAAGTGAATGGGCAACACAAAGGCTATTTGAAAATTCACTAAGGACTGCTCTATCTGTGGCACAAAGTTGCTGACCCTAAATCAACTGGTTGGGATGACCTGTTGTTAGAGCTGGAAGGGAAATTAACTAATCCCAGCTCTTGGTTTTTTTTTACAATTGAAAGCGCGACAGGTAATGGAAATTCATAGTTTTAAGTGGTTAAAATCTTAGAAATTCAACGCAACCGGTCCTTTTCGCACTAACATTAAAACTCACCTGCAAATTTGGTGATACTTTTTCGATTTCCGCCAAGGTCTGCACCTTAAAAGGCATTTTACTTCTACGCTGCTTTCACACTGTGATAGGGTAAGCAAACGTGCAGTTACCCGGCCAGGACTTTATCTTTCCCACCAAAGAAATCCTCACTCATGTTAATTTCCTGGCACACGGTCGATGACCAATAAATTCAAAGGCATTAAAACAAATCCCCCCAATTCTTAGCACAGGAAAGCAGAACCTCCTGAGGTTCCCGACAACGTGGCCGAAGTCAGGCCAGGCCGCTGCCCTACACGCATCCAGGGCGCCGGACCTCTGGCCCGGCCCGGCCTCCGCCGGCACGTCACCAGGCTCAGGGCGGCCGGGAGATCCTCTCTGGCAACCTAAGCCACCTGCCATCTCGGATCTCCAAAAGCAGAACATGACGACCCCAGCGCAGAGGCAAGAAGGGCCGCAAACCCCTCCCACAATGCTTTTCTACCACCGGAAGGACCCACTGTCCGCAGAGCGCGGGGAGGTCGGGCTGTACCATCGGCCGCCGCGCGCTCGCGAGACGCCGCCGTGTGGCGGGAGGGCGAAGTGCCCAGGGATTAGCCGTGGGGCGGGTCTCCAAGCGGAAGAGGACTGAGCAGCGAGGGTTCGCCCCCTGCGCTCCCTTTCCTTTGTGCGCCCAGTCCTTTCCGCGGAGAAGGTTATATCCAGCGTGGATCCCCATCCATCCCTCCAGTGCCAGCTGCATGTGGTCAGCGCTGAGCTGCACGTGTAGCCTAAAGGACTTGAGACCTCGGGTTCTGGGGAAGGACAGACAGAGCACCACCTCCCGCTGAGGAAGAGTAAGGTCATTCATTCAAAAAATATTTATTGAGTACTTATTATGCTTCAGGCGCTCTCCTAAATACCTGGGATCAGGTGTGAATGAGACAGGGTTCCTGTCTCACTTTCTAGTTGGGCAAGAAAGACACCAAACAGGTAACACATGGACACTGATTCCAGATAGTGTAAATGCCAAGAATGAAACAAAGAGGGTAATGTGACAGAGCAGTGCTGTCCTGTAGAAATACAGTGCGAACCAAGAATGTAATTTAAATTTTTCTATCACATATAAGAGTAAAAAGAAACATTAATAGTAACTCAATATATGCTAAATATATAAACAATATAAAATTATTAATGCTATATTTTGCATGCTTTTATTCCTACTAAGTCTTAAAAGTTTGGTGTATATTTTATAATTCCAGCACATTTCATTCGGACTAGTCACATTTCAAGTGCTCAGAAGCAGGCCTTGGCCATTGTAGCTAGAGCAGCCAGAGTGCGGAGTGGCCTAAGATGAAGTGGAAGAGACAGCTAGGAGCAGAGCATATAGAGCTTTGTACTTGTGGTAAGGAGTTGGGATTTTATGCTGCAATTTAAAATTGATTAATTATTACCACAGAAAGAAAGCAAAGGTTGTTACTGGCTTTTTGCTGATAACTCATTGAAGGGATAGAAACTGCAGTGAGAAAGGCTGTATAGTAACAACTAGGTGTCCTTGCTCCTGTAAGTCCAGGCAGACACTCATTCAGAGACCACATCCCAGCACATTTCACTGAAACTCACTGCTGAGAAAAAGGAAAGGAAGGAAAGAAAAAAAGACAATTCAAGCTCATTTCCAGTGGTCAGTACACAAAGGCTAGCCTGAATAATAACATCAACTTGGGGACAATAGAGACAGTGATCACAAGAAGGTAAATAACTCCAAGACCTTCGTTAGTAAGTCAGTTTAACATCTGGGGGGAAAGTTTGAGAAAGGAGGACAACACCCCCAGGAGTGTCATTTAAAGACACTTCAGTGTGGGGTACAGTGTGGTGATTATAATAACCATTAACCTTGTCTTCTTGCTAAGAAAAGTCAGGGAGAGAGAATTTCCTTAGGCTGGAGCAGCCAGCAGATCTAGGTTTAAATCCATCTCTGATAATTGTTCCCTTAGGTAAATGACCGCCTCTCTGAGCCCAAGGTTCCTCATTTATGGCATAATAACTATACCCATGAACCACATAGGTTAGTTTAAAAAATTAAGGAAGGTTTGTGGAATCATCTAGCACTGTGCAGTACATAATAATAGCCGATAAATGACTCTCATGAGCTAGGTTCTTCCTCTCATTTACTGCTGCCCAGGTATGGAAGCTTCTTGGATTGAGTTCTTCAGGAAGGGGGAAATACGCTGCTGTTTTCTTTGAATGGCTTGACATTTTTGCTCCTACTTTACTTTTTTCTGTTCTACCCTTTATATACCTTCCCTAAATTCTGGGTCATTCAGGAATAGGTAGAGGGGAGACATTTGCTCCAAATATTGGATTAGTGTTTGTGTCAGGAAATCAGTTCACAATTCTTCATCTTCCTTTCTGCTTTAACCTCGACATCCTGATAAGAAAAACCCAATGATTAAGCAAAGGCAAGCAGAAAGGACATGAGAAAAAAGGGGATTTTTCTGCCTAGTCTCCCCTCCACTCTTGCCTTTTGGGGCTGCAGCATTATGTATAAGCTACATAGGGTATTAGTGCAAACATGAAACAACCTCGGTTTCCCAGTGATAGGTAGGTTAATGGTCCCCCAAAGATGCCCATATCTTTATCCTCAGAACCTGTGAATGTGCTTCATTCAATATGCCTTAATAAAAGGCACATTGCAGATATGATTAATGTTAGGGACTAAGACTTGAGATAAAAATTGAAAAGAAGGCAGAAAACTTAGAGATGTAGCAGAAGGCAGGAAAGGGACCCAGCCTTCCTTGCTAGCTTTGAAGATGGAGGAAGAAGATCTTTGAAGCCGAAGAATGCCAACAGCCTCCTCTTGAAGCTGGGAATGGCCCTCCGCTGACAGCCAGCAAGGAAACAGGGATTTCATTTCTACAAGTGCATGTAACTGGATCTTTCCAACAACTTGAATGAGCATAGAAGCACATTGTCCCCTAGTCTCCAGAAAACACAGATCTTTCGATGCCTTGATTTTTGCCCAGCGAGACTCACGGCAGACTTCTGATCTATAGAGCTGTGATAATAAACTTGTGTTGTTTTAAGCCATTAAATTTATGTTAATTTGTTATGGCAGCAAAAGAAAACGAACAACCTTTTAAGGGATGGAGAGTGAGAAGTGAGCTGTTTACTTACCCCACTGCTTGCCCCACTCTCATCAGGATCATATGTAAGATTTTGCAGATAAACTATGCACATTTCATTTTAAGTACTTAATTCATATAGGGTTGACTTGTTTTTAGTGGGTGCTGGGGACTTAATTTATGTCCAACTGATATTAAATAATTTGAATACTTTTTATAATTTAAAATAATTTGTAGATCTGAGGTTTTTTTTTTTCCCTTAAACAATCACATCATCTGTAGAAGCTTTATTTCTTCTTTTCCAGTTCTTATACTTCTTACATGTCTCTGTGTGTGAGAATGCCCAGGCTAGGACTTCTAGAAATGTTGAATAGAGTGATAATGGTAGACATGTGTGTCTTGTTCGTGATTTTTAAAGGAATGCTCTTAAAGTTTCAGCATGTGTTTGAATGTGAATGGTATTCTTATGTCTTTCCTGTTGTTTATGGGGTTAGAGAAGTTTCTTTCTATTTATATTTCTAGTTTGCTAAGTTGTTTTTAATATCAAATGAATGTTGACTTTTATTACATGTGTTTTCTGCCTCTAAAATTAGCATAAAGGTTTTTCTTTTAACTATTAATGAGGCTATTGCATGAAAACAATTCTAATGTTGAACCAATCTTACATTTCTGGAGAAAACCAAACTTGTCATTTAAAAATATATTTTGTTGGGACTGTGGTTATCGTTCTCATATCATCTTTGATAGTTTTAATGTTAAAATTATGCAGGTATCTACTTAATACTAGTAATTTGTTTCTGAAAATCAGATGCTCTGAGCAAAAACGTTATCTGGAAGCCTATTTTCAATGAGTTACTTGTTAACCTAAACCGATTTCATAAAATTAACTAAAATATAGTCAACAAACCTCTATTAAATATGAAACTATAATTTTAGGCTGTAAATGTTCAAAACTTTGTTTCCTGATGCCAAACAATATAGGTGTTAACAAAGAGTTGCATTGTCAGCGGTAACATATTCTCTTTCATCGTTATTTCTCTTCCACTTGCTTTGCTTCCTTCTCCACTAAGTTCTTTAACACTTTCTTGATGTTTTTGGTTTTCATTCTACAAAACTAGAGAATAAAAAAGGGCAGTATGAAATATGAAAGGCACTGTGGAGATGATATTCTAATGCTTCTTTTATCACCAGTGGCATTTGTGTGGACCATCTCCTTCACTGGCATTCAGTACACTTGTTGATTTGCTCACATTTGATCGGGATGGTTTACTAATTGTATTTGTAATGTAATTCTCAAGACATTCTCCACACATGTTGTTGTTGTTGTTTTTTTTAAATTTTTTTCTTTCCTGCTTGTTGTTATTGCTAAATATGTTGTAGCGAGTTTTGGAGAACGAAACATAATTTTCCTATATAAATATCAGTTGAAAAGTTGTTGTGAGAGAGATATATATGTTGTATGATGTTGGATGTTAAATACAAGAGGTAATTTACTGAGAAAACATTAATCAGGAAAATGCTCTGTGGAGTATGCCTCTACTGGCTTTGTAAAATTAGTTAGACAACTTTTCCTCTATTTCTTTTCTCTGAAAAATTTAATATACTGTCAATTTTTTTTTTTTTTTTTTTTTGCTTTTAAAATAAACCTCACTTTTGAAACTATCTGGGTCTAGTATTTTCTTTGTGGGAAGATTTTAAACTGCTGATTCAATGTCTTTCGTGGTTGTAGGGCCATTCAGGCTTTTTCCTCTTTAGTCAGTTTTGGTAAGTCATCTTTCCTAGGAATGTGTCCATTTCTGCCATGTTTTTAAATTTATTGGCAGAAAGTTGTTCATTATTGTTAGATTTTTTTCTCTGACATGAACTAGGTGCCCAGCAATTCAGTTCAATTCTGACACTAATTCTTGGAGTTACCATCAGACTCCACAAGTTAAAGGCTCAGTCTACAAGACTGCCCCCATTTCTTTTGCCAGCGACAGTGGGGTGCCCAACCTACCCATACTTCTGCCTAGCTGACTACAAATTTGGGGGTTCCCATGACCCTCTCCCCAACCTCAGGTTTGATAATTCACTAGAATGACTCACAGAACTCAGGAAAACATTTTACTTGCTACTACCAGTTTATCATAGAAAATACAACTCAGGAACAGCCAAATGGAAGAGATGTATAGGGCAAGCTGTGGGGTGGGCGTGGGATATTCTGCTAGTATGTAGATATGTTAACCTACCCAGAAGTCCCCTGAACCTCAGTGTTTTCAAGTTTTTATGGAGGTTCCCTTATGCAGCCACAGTTGATTAAATCATTGGCTATCGGTGATTGAACAAAACCTCTAGCTTGTCTTCCCTTCCCAGAGATAGTGGTAGGGTGGGTAGGGCTGAAAGTTCCAACTCTCTACTCACGTGCTATTTCCCCTGACAAGTAGCCCCATCCTGAAGCTACCAAGAAGGTCCCACGAAGAGTCACTTTATTGACATAAAATTGGCTATGCTTGAAAGGGGCTTGCCCTGAATTGCAAAAGATACTTCTATCACTTGTGAAATCAGTGAACATAACCCACACTGGCCGCCAGAACCAGGTGATCATGGGATATCTTTTGGGTGACAGCCAAAAAAATTGGGGCCTAAGACATACACATAAGCTCCTTTCCAGGAAATACCAGTGACCTGAAGTGAGGCAGAGGGAGACCGTGAAGATGGCACCTATGGGCCTCCCTGGTCTCTGGAGAGTATTGCAGTCAGCCCCTTGGTGTGTGTTAAATTAGAAGCTTACCACTCAGTTTGTACCTATTAAGATATGCACATAAGTGTCTTTCACAGAAAAACTCATCAGGTTTTAGACTGCTGATTCTGTGCTGAGCCCTAGGGTGTAGCCACAGTGAGTCTGTGAGAGTCTCTAAATTGTCTCTTAGTTCCCGTGTGGGGCTCATGGACGCAAGCCCCACTGGCTTTCGAAACTAGATGTTTTGGGTGCCCATCTCTCAGGTGGAGGTCTTAAAGCTTGAGAAACCACATGTGGGGTCTAAACCTTCATTTTTTCAGGGAGAACCGGGGCGGGAGAGGGTGCCTTCCTGCTTAGGGGATGGGGGGGCGGGTATGAGCTCCCTCCGGATATGTGCTGCTGTGCCCCAGGGGTGGGGTTTATGGTGAGCCTGTTTCTCAGCCTCTTTTACCTGTTTTGATGTGTATTTTTTCTCGTTTGCCCATTGTGTAGGAGTCACTCAGGTAGTTTCTGGATTTTGTTCAGAGGGAATTATTCTATTTGTAGCTATAGATTCAGTGTATCATGGGAGGAGGTGAGGTCAAGAGCCTCTTATGTTGCCGTCTTGAACCAGATCATAACATTGAGTTTCTAATGTCAGTTATTAGAAATTATTTTTCTAGGATTTCTCTTTGGTTCTTTTTCGGAGATCTTTCAAAAAGATATTTATGGTATCTTTTGTTCCTTTGTTATGTCCTCTCTCTTATTTCTTAAAATATATTGAGCACCCTCATTTGATAGCCTATAAGTCAGGAGTTGGAATAGTCTGTTTCAATTTACTGTCACTTTTTATTTTCTCATAGGTTTGTGATTTTTTTTTATATTGTGAACATATGTTTTTGGAAGTTGAGTTGTAACCATTTGGGTCTATTCCTTTAAAAAGGATTTACATTTGGTATTGCTGGATCCTTGGGGCACCACTGACCTGGGAGCACTGTGAGTCCATCCTGCCTATTCCATGAAGGGTAGGATGTGCCCTTTTCTATATGAGGGAGTCCGGTGTTCATAAAATTCAAGGGAAACTTTTTTCCTCCTATTTTATCCTTCTCCATAGAAATGTATAGGCTAATTATCTCTACTGTTTCTCTCTGTAGGGTGATACTCTCCTCCCCATTCGCTTATTGTGAGAATATTACCTTTCAGGGAACACAGCTTTATACCTGGGTCATCAGTTCTATTTCCCACCTTGCTCAGGCCTCATGTCTTATCTCCTAAATCCCATATGGCCCTATGAAGCCTAAGTCCTAAACCACCAGGGATATAGATAGATGTCCCAGGCAAATGCCAGCTCCAGAACTTGCTTTGGATTCATGCTATCTTTTATTTATGGCCTCTGAGGACTTCCCCTATTTTTCAATCAATTTATTCATGCATTTAGAATGATATTTTAAAATATTTTATCCAACATTTTTAATTATTCTGAATTAGGGGATTTTCTTGCATATCTCTCCTGCCATATTGCAAGCATAAAATACCTTTTGAATTTCTTAATCTGTTTATTACTTGAAAAACCACTTATCACTAATCCGGCTTTTTCTACTAACAATGTATATATAAAGAACAATTCTT